>NC_142022.1:9921769-10284269 GCF_049901735.1 Notechis scutatus
AGGAGAACAAAGCTCTTCTAGATTAAAGCAACTCCCGAGAGGCATCTGAACTTTGTAAACAGGCAGGTCGATAATTAAAACAATTTAAAGATACTTTGAAATGTGCAATCAGATTAAGGCTGATGAACCCCGGCTGTTTTCTCGCCTACGGTCTGTTGAGCAGCTCATATAAAACATCTTTCTCAGCCCTGCTTCACTAGCTGTTGCTCCTGAACAACGTACAGACCAGGTAAGTCCTGCCCACTTAGCACCCCGTCCTTTGCGAGGTCTCCCAGATCACTTCCTTTGCCCCCAAATTTCAACCAGGGCACCTCATTTTCTGCTTCATTCTCAGAAGATTTGACATTCTCCTCCTCCTCCTCCTCCTCTCTCTCTCTCTCTCTCTCTCTCTCTCTCTCTCTTTATTTCTTTTCTTTCTTTCTCTCTCTCTCTGTCTCTGTATCTCTCTCTGTGTGTGTCTCTGTATCTCTCTCTCTTTCTTTCTTTCTTTCTCTCTCTCTGTCTCTCTCTCTCTCCCTGTCTCTCTCTCTCTCTCTCTCCCTCTCCCCCTCTCTCTCTCACACACAAACACTTTGAGGTGATTTTGATGCTGGGAGAGGCAAGGATGGAGAAATGTGGGAAGAAAGGAAGGTGGCGGAATTGTCCAGAGAGGAGGTTGATTATGGTAAAGCAGGCGTTGCAGGATGAATTCTCTCTCTGAACTATGTCCATGCCAGCTGCTTGCTCTAAAGGGGATTTCTAAATGAATAGAATAGAATAGCAGAGTTGGAAGGGACATTGGAGGTCTTCTAGTCCAACCCGCCTCTGCTTAGGGAAATGTGTGGGGAAATTTAGGCCCAACCTTTGTGGAGAACTCCGACCGAAGCAAATCTGGCTGGTTTCTCAAGTTTTGCTCAAGCCCGTTCTTCAAGTTAAATTTTCAGAGCAATTTTTGTTTCCGTTGACGCGTTGCTGCCAGCTGAGAAATGCCAGGGCACCATTTCATGTTATTTGTTTACTGATTTTGCTGATTCCTTGATTTCAATTTCAGAAAGCAGCTTTTGTTTTTCAATTCTGGCCACAAAGCTGAAGATGGAAAGATACTCAAGCTGTCTAAGTCAGGAGTTTTCTCCTACATTTTGTGGCATTTTGTTCCTTTAATTAAGGAATATCTGTGGGCAGAATAATTGAATTGGGAGATTCCCATATCAGAAGAACAGGTTTTTCCTGCATTAAACTTACTCCGGTCTTTATTTTTCAAAGCCAATATCCGAGGCGCCTTTGTTTCTATTTCATAAAAGTCTTGATTTTTTTTTTTCTTTAGAGGATGGAAACTTGTGACCTTAAAAAAGAATCAGATGAGGAAGGAAACAAAATATTTGGATTTTTGAGTATTTTATCCTGTTTGCATCATTTCTTCTCACCCCTCAGGAGCTCAGCATGGTTAAGAGTTGCAGGACAATTAGTACGATGGATTATTATTATTATTTTGTCACAGTAAAAATTGTAATTTGGCCCTGAATGACTGGATTTTTCTCAGTTTGTTTTTAGATCAAACTTACCCATGCATATTTTTTTAAAAAACTGCTCACACAATTCTCATTAAGGGAGAAAAAAAGAGAAAGAGAGAGGGAGGAAGGAAGGGAGGGAGGGAGGGAGGGAGGGAGGGAGGAAGGAAGGAAGGAAGGAAGGAAGGAAGAAAGAAAGGAAGGAAGGAAGGAAGGAAGGAAGGAAGGAAGGAAGGAAGGAAATTAAGGAGGAAACGCACATGAATTTTGATACCAGGTTTTCAGTTTCCCACATTCTCAGCATTGTCCATCTTGGCTGAGGAATTCTGGAAACTGAAGTTCACATGTCAGGGAATATCCATTCCCAGAATTCTCAGTAAGTTGCCAGGTTAGAGAAGTCAACGATGAAGAACTTGGATTCAGACCAGAAAGAATTGGTTCCAGATCTTCACCCTGAGATTCTTCTGCCATTTTGTAGGATTATTCTTTGGGGAAAGAGAGAGGACAAGATATGTTGTAATAGCAAATTAAACTATGAACAAAAAAACATACTGGAAACCAATGACCATTTTCTCCTTTCAGAGTTATCTTCCACCACCTAACCATGGCTTGTCCTGGACTCTGCAGCTACAACCCGGCTTATAGCACCAGCCTGCCTTCAAAGGCATTCTTGCTGCAACCTCCATCCTTTGTGGCCGAAACAAGGTTAACAGACTTGGAAATTCTGGTTCCAGAACACATACCTTGTGAAGTCCCAGATGTTTGCTCACACCCTTGTAGCCCACCTGCCTTTTACTACCACGAGCCTCCAGTTGTGGTGGGTTTCTTCGAAACTAGCCTGCATGTGGTATAAGCAGGCCCAACATAACGTCCATTTGTGGAGAGGCCAGGGTCATGAAGGAAGCTACAGACCAGTGTAAGTCTGAGAGAGGAATCCAATTTAGATAGGGCTGGAGTTAGACTCTTGAAACAACAAAATATGGAGTTCCTTACTCCATAGGGACCAGAGCAGAAATGTTAGAGCATTTTGTATAGTCATGTAGGTGTAGTTTGACGAATAAGAAATTATAATCATCATAGAGACTGAACGGTAGCCTGAGTCTTTCTTCATGGATTTATCCATCTGTGTCCAGAGCATGGACATGGGCCTGTTTCTTTTCTTTTTTGAAATTTTGCTGATCATGGATCTAATAAATATGATTGATTGATCTTTCCAGATTTGTTCATCCATGTCCTGGACATTTGGGGTGGGAAAACACAAAACAAAGTGGGAAGGTTAAGGGTCATTTTTCTCCTATCAACCAAGGTGTAGAAACATCTCAACCCAATCAATTGACCACTCCGGCCAACTTAGTCCTCCAAGAAAGAGAGGAGGAGAGGAAAGAAGTCTTACCATGTTGTCAAGACTAGTAGAAGAGAACATTGGCTGAATAGGCCAAACCACACCTATTGCTGCCCACTGGCCAATGAAAAGGAGTAACCTTGGAGATATGCCAGTAGTTTCCCAGCCCAAAGTTGGTGGATTACCCATTAAGAAGCAATACAACCCCATCGTAGGAAGGACTATAAATTTAGTAGAACGAATGTGCAACGTGTCAGTTAGAGACGAAGGAACTGTAATAACACGTACTCAAGAGTAGATAGGAAGTTACAAGACCGGCAACAAGAAAATAAGCAGCAGAAACCCCAAGGAGGGACAAAAGGACACGTAGAACTTATGAAGTGTGTGCTCAAACAAGGCGTAACTCCGTAGACAAACAGACAATGTAGACTAAAAGCAAGATAGAACTCCAAAAATAACCACAGCATAATGGCTTTGTGAAATGTTACTTCCTTATTTCTGGAAATCAACTGTGTAAGAGATCGTGTGGTGCTATTGTTCATGGTCTCAGCTCCCAAAATTGGAGTGAGACCCTTTTGCTGAAACACGTCAATAAACGGTTTGCAAAAATCCATCTCTTGTGTCTGGCTCTGAGTGGCTTTTGGAGAAGAAAGGATGATGGGATACTAGGAACATCCCGGAGAAAGTGAGCACTACTCTGTATGCCCACAATAATCTCCAGAAAGGAGATGTAACATAGTTGATGTCTGACAAGGATATTGTAGGAATAGATTCTCAGCTTTTTTCGTGTATGTCCATTTGCATCTCTTGTAAGGGCTCCAACACATCCACCTTCATTCAAATCAAAAGTCTCTAGCCACGTCTCAGAAAAAGTAAATTGGTTTATTAGAAATTGCCGTGTTGGCGCATGGCTGGGTGCAGCCGGTATGAAATCACATTATACATTTCCCCTTTGACCCTGGTCTTAACCCCACCCCCCCGGATGTGACTTCTCCAATGGGACATATCCGTCTCCAAGAGTCATCCATCATGCTGTCCAATAACCTTATGCTCCGACAACTTTGGGCTGCCGAGGTGATTATCTAGGCATTTCCAGAATGTTTTGTTTTCCCCCACTCCCTTTTTCTGGCAGCTAAAAAGATTAAAGGAGTATCTTTTTAGTTGACAGCTCTGCTATAGCTCTGCTATATATTAACCTTAGACTGTCTACTATTGACCTCACCCCTTTCCTAAGAGGTCTGTAGGGGGCGTGCATAAGCGCACCAACGTGCCTACCGTCCCTGTCCTGTTGTTTCTCTTATTCTTCTTTTATTTTTCTTATATGTACCCATTTCATGTATTCACAACTATGTATACACTTATACTTATTATCTTGTAAACAATTGGCAAATCAAATAAATAAATAAATAAAATAAAAATAAATAGTGGCATTTGGGAACGTCAAATAAACCCTATACCAGGGGAATCAAACTCAAGGCCTGTGGGCCAAATTTAGCCCATGGGGTGTTTAGATCTGGAAACCACCCTGGAAGCCACCCTGGAAACAGTGAAGGACTGTAGTGCCTCTTCCAGTGGATCCATCCATCCATCCATCCATCTGTCCATCCATCCATTGGGACTGCCCTTATTCCATTGTTCATAGATTAAATTCTCCATCCAAAATTTTCTGCACTTCTCCCTTTCCAGACCGATGAGGTCCTACCTGCTTAGCTTTGGGGGAATCTGTTAAATCCAGAGCAGTAGCGCTGCCACCTGTTGATGTTGTATCTCTAAAAACCAGCACCTGTGTCACAATGGACACAGGTCCCCCTGGTGGACCAGACTATGAAACCAATGTCAAGCAAGATTTTCAGGCTGTTAGCTGGTTGTTACCTTGGTAGGGACACTTTTTCTCCTGTTCCTACAGCTTATCCCCTCTTCTCTGCTCTAGGACAGAAAGGTCATGGATCTTTTAAAGTTGGTCCTATCGAGGACGCGATGGCTCAGTGGCTAAGACGCTGAGCTTGTTGATCAGAAAAGTCAGCAGTTCGGCGGTTTGAATCCCTAGCGCCACATAACGGAGGGAGCTCCCGTTACTTGTCCCAGCTTCTGCCAACCTAGCAGTTCAAAAGCATGTAAAAAAATGCAAGTAGAAAAATAGAGACCCCTTCGGTGGGACGGTAACAATGTTCCATGCGCCTTTGGCATTGAATCATGCCAACCACATGACCACAGAGATGTCTTTGGACAGAACTGGCTCTTTGGCTTTGTAATGGAGGTGAGCACCACCCCCTAGAGCCAGAAACAACTAGCACGGATGTGCAAGGGAACCTTTACCTTTATCAAGGAAGCCCCCAGGGAGGGAAGTCCAGCTTAGAATGGAGTAATTTTGAAGGGCATTTGATAAAACCAAGGAACTTCCAAGAAACCCCCAGAACAAGAAACAACCACATAAAAACTCGGGTTGATGCTGAAGTGAATCTTTATTGCCAAACAGAAATCCTAAGAACATTTGCGATGAAACTGTGGTCAAAGCAAAGAACTGGAATCCCATCTGATGTTATGAAATAAAGAAGATGCTGGAGTCAGAAGAAGAAGATGAAGGCCAGGTTCGGGAATACTGTTGTCTAGATTTCTACACGTTTCCAAATTCAAGGGATGAAATCAAACGAGAACCCTTATAGAATATGGGTTTTTCTCCATGTTTCAGAGACAGACAGAGAGAAAGAGAGAGAGAGAGCCATCCCAGGAGATGAAAGAAAGCAAAGAAGGGAAGAAGCATTGAAATAACACAACTTGGAGAACATGGAAAAACGTGGCTGTTGGAAAACCCGAGATTTTGGACCATGGTAGAGGGATCGAGGTAAGGATGCTTGAGACTACCGCAACCAGATCTACAAGATCTTCATTGTAAACTGAGGTCTCAAGAGTCCGTTTGCCAGTGGTGCCTCTGGGAGCAGACATGTCCTTAGCTTCTACATGGGTTGCAGGGGTAGTATCGCATCCTTGAGCTTCCACCAGAAGACCCAGAAGCACATGCGGTGTATCCTCCCACACGAACCGGCTCACACGTGGAGCTGAGGATGGCTCCCGGAATGACAACAATGGACGGAGGTGGCTGGATCAAAATTTCAGATGGAGGGTTCTGGCTGACACAGCTCACATTGGCCCCGGGGGCTAAACCCAGGCTGGCCGCTGATATCGAACCCATTGAACCTGAGCCCAATCCATAGGAGCCAACACCACATGAGCTCAGGGACCCCAAGCCGCCCACTGGGTAGCAAACGGAAGGGCTGCAAGAAGGGATGCAGGTGGGTACAGCACAGGCTGGGGCACAGCAGGACATCTTGAGAAAGGTGGAGGAATGTCTGAAAAGAAACACAACATTGCTTCATTCGGGGAGGTTCGGGAGCAGGGAAGACCACTGTCAAACGTGACACGGAAAGTATCGAGGAGAGCATAGAGAAAGGTTCCTTCTGTGTGGTTCCATCTAGTTCCGTCGGCCTCTTTTGAGAACATCATTCTAGCCCGTCTTGGTCATTGACTACATACTACCCTTCCACCCATTCCCCATCCCGCTAAACTTCTCATTTTTTTTCCCCTCTGGTTTCTCCTGTCCCTTTTTAAGCTTGCAACCTTTGGAAATGATTGCATGAAGGAAAGTGCAGGATGAATTCCCTCTCTGAACTATGTCCATGCCAGCTGCCTGCTCTCAAGGGGATTTCTAAATGAATAGAAGAGAAGAGCAGAGTTGGAAGGGACCTTGGAGGTCTTCTAGTCCAACCCGCCTCTGCTTAGGAAAGAAACACTCCCCCACTTCAGACAAATGGTTATCCAGTCTCTTCTTAAAAACTTCAGGGTTGGAGCATTTGCAACTTCTGGAGGACCTTGTCCGTAGGATTCCTTGCTTTCCTCTTCCTTTCTCATCCTTTTCCCCTTCTCTGCTATCCCTGATGGACAATAAACTTCCACAGGGTAGTTCTTCATTTCTCCCTAGCTAGTCTTTTGGTCAAAACTGACAATGGAGATGAGGATCGATACACTTACAAGATCCTTCCTGATATCAGAACCGAGTATAAATTTCTACCCAGCTGAATAAAATCCATCAGGTAGTCCCAGGAAGTCCAAATAGACAAACAGAAAAAGAGAGAGAGGGGGGGGGAGAGAGAGAGAGAAGAATTTCTGAAGGGAGAAACCAGCAGAGGTAATCTCACACTTACCAAGTTCTCAAAGGAGAAGATCGGAGAAGCAGAGAGAAGCTGATGGTGAGCTTGAGGATTAAGCGTCCTTATATACCATGCACAAGTTGGGATGGGGGCCCTGAGGCTCGCAGGAGACCATACTTAACCAAATAACCTGACCCAACAATTTGCACCTAAATTCAACCCTGTGTAATTTACCCCTGCATGGTACCTTTTAGGCGGATTATAATCCGGTGACATCCCTTTTTCATGAGCTTTGAGATTATGTCTGCTTCATTTCCCATTATGTAGGAAATGTCAAGAGTTTGCACCTGGACGTGCAGCACCTGCTGTTCCATATGGAAGATTCTGACGTTAAATTCCATAGAGCTTGGTGGAACATCGTGGTGGTGTGTCCTGATATGTTTCTGAAAGGGTTTGACTACAAGGACTGACATTCTGGACTCAACTGTGGTCCTAAGTCAAGTTCCGTAAAACTTGAGCACACTGGCTGAATTTCACTGTAGAGTTGAGAAAGTTCATAGCATTTATTTATTTATGTGATGATGAAGTTTCCCAAGATGGAATCTCAGAAAACCTGTCTCCAGACCCATCTCAGCCAATACCCACATAATCAGTTGTGTGGACCTGCAAACACAACATCTATGTGGAGCCTCGGTGACGCAGTGGTTAGAGTGCAGTGGTTAGAGAGCTATTTCCACTTCAATTTGGCAGATCGAATCCCACCAGGCTCAAGGTTGACTCAGCCTTCCATCCTTCCGAGGTGGGTAAAATGAAGACCCAAATGGTTGGGGGCAAGAGGCTGACTCTGTAAATCACTTAAAGAGGACTGTAAAGCACGATAAAGCGGTATATAAGTCTAGGCACTATTGCTATTGCTATCTAAACACAAATCCGGGATTTTCTACCACATCCTAGAAAATGGAGCCTCTAGGACAGGGGTGTCAAACTCAAGGCCCGTGGATCGGATCCAGCCTGCACGGTGCTTAGATCTGGCCAGGGGTGGGATTCAAAGATTTTAGCAAAGGGTTCTTTGCCCAGTTGCTGGGTTGTCCAGGTTCATCGTAAGTAAATATGTCTACACAAAATATTTGTATTGATCAGCTTAGGTGGTCATGAAGATGAAAATCATTTGGCTTCTCAAGTGGCCCATTTTTTTGTTTGGCCTTCTTCCTGTTTCATTTCCTGAACATGAGTGGTTAACTCAAACATTCAGCCTTAAGGTGTTGGGTGACACAAGAGTTGTTCTTTCTTATTTCCACCCATGAAAGGAAGTTTCCTGCAATTATAAAGCAGGTGGATGGCTCAGAACCTTATGAAGGCATCACTCATGTGAAAGAATCTTTGCCAAGGGGAGGTTTCATAGCATTAAAATAATTAAAAGGTGACAAGAAGGCAGATGTTCTTAACTAGATGGCCTCAGGTTCCAATGTAAAACTAAGATGGAAAGGAGGCCACGTCGTGTGTTTATCCAAGCAAATCCAACCCTAGCATTTGGATATTTCATGATGCCCCCTAGTTGGAAAGGTTTGGCTCTTCTCATTCCATCCTGGAGGAGACTGGATTTGGGACAGTGGCTGGAAGCAACAAAGCCATCCTAGATATTTTTTTAAAAAGTTGACAAGAATGTCAACTTTGAGGGGAAGAAAATGTCTCAAAGCTAGAGAACAGTTGGATCACATGGCATCAGTGGTAGTATTCTATCGGTTTGGCACGGTTTGACCAAACCGGTTGCTCCAACAATCATCTGTGAGCAAAACGGTTCGCTCCAACGATCAGCTGCTGGGCCCTCCTCCCACCTGCCCCAACTCTATTTACTTTTATTTCCTGCTTTTCAACCTTCAGCTGCTTCGCGCAGCACAGCCGATTGCCACGCATCCACTGTTTTACACACAGGGCTTGCAGGAGAAGGTGAGTTGCAAACACTGTGCACATGCAAAGCATGCAAAGTGCGTGAAGCAGGCATGCATGTGCAAAGCACGTGCTCACCCCGAATCGGTAGGAAAAAGTTTTGAAACCTACCACTGCGTGGCATGGTTGACCAGTATTTCTTGAAAGAGAATCTCCTGGCCAGCTACTCCGATCCTGGATTGTGCAAACAGAGGCATAGAATCGAGATCACGAGAAGTATTTGTGCCGTGTTACAAAACCCTCGAAAGGCCAGACCTGGAATACTGCAACTAATTTTGGTCACCCTACTACAAAAAAAGATGTTGAGGCTTTGGGGAAAGTCAGAGAAGAGCAACTAAGATGATCAAAGGCCTGGAGACTAAAACATACGAAGAATGACTGCAGGTTTCGGGTCTGGCTAGTCCAAAGAAAAGAAGAATTGGGGTGACCTGATAGCAGCATTCGAGTATTTGAAGGGCTGCCACCAAGGAGAGGGGGGTCAAATTATTCTCCAAAGCACCAGAGGGCAGGACAAGAAACAATGGTTGGAAACTGATCAAGGAGAGAAGCAACCTGGAATTCAGGAGATAGTTCCTAACAGTGAGGACAATTAATCAGTGGAACAACTTGCCACCAGAACTTGTAGGTGCTCCATGACTGGAGGTTTCAAAGAAAAGGCTGGACAACCACTTGTCTGAGATGGTATAGGGCAGGGGTTGGCAACCCACTGCTCTGGAGCCACATGTGGCTCTTTCATCCCTCTGCTATGGCTCCCTGTTGTCAGTCAGCTCCACAATTGGATGGGGGGCTTTTGATTAGAACCTTTGTTGGCTCTTGGAGTATTTAAGGTAGCCGACCCTGATATAGTTCTCCTGTTTGAGCAGGGGGCTGGACTAGAACACCTCCAAGGTCCCTTCCATCTCTATTCTATTCTAATTTGTGAATTCGAGATTATCAGGGTCAAACTGGGGCATGTAAAAAATGATTATTATTTTTTTTAAAAGATACTCTAAATTTTGGCAAAGAATCTCCCCAAATCTCATCCAGTTCCCCAATTGGCTCTTCCAAGGAACTCTAAGGAAAACCTCAACATCTCATTAACCTTCATTTATTAACTTCAACTTCATTTTTGGAGCTTCACGGGTCATAAATCCTGCAGGTCATTCAGTGGTTCACCGTGCCATTGCACCCAGTTTTACCACAGCTTTTGCATCCATCATTAAGCAGATGAGGAGATCATAAAAGATACATCTCAGTCCTTAAGTGAGCACTACCATTGTTAAGTGAATCCACTTGACTTTTTTGTTTTTTTAACCAAGCCGTTTCCCTGGTTTATCCACACACTCAAAAGTTTTTGGCTTTACGTCATTCATCATTTCCATTGTTCTTTCGGTTAGCATCCATCATTGCCATGAAAAATCTTGACTTGTTGAGAAACATTTATCGCCTCTGGAAATTTCTTTCATTCTTCCATTAAAATTCCTTTGCTCATACCTTACCCAGCTGCTCAAACATTTTCTGAAGCAAATCTGGTGTAATTCTCCCCTCGGCAGGTTGCTCTCCCAGTCGTCTTCTCCCCTGTCTTTTGACCACTTTGCCAGGGGTTGCCATTATGATATTATATCCCAAAAATTAAAGGGTCTCAAACAAGACAAAATCCATCCATCCATATTTTTTTATCTGCCCTGAATGGGAGTCTTTCTTATTTATTTTATTTATTTATTTTGTCAAGCATGTTTTAGATAACAGATATATAAAACATGATTAAGAGTACATGAAATGGGTACGAATAACAGGGGACATTAGGACAGGAACGGTAGGCACATTGGTGCTCTTATGCACGCCCCTTACACACCTCTTAGAAATGGGGTGAGGTTAAAGTTTTGGGGGCTTGGGGAAGAGATCACAGAGTCAGGGAGGGCGTTCCAGGCGTTGACCACTCTGTTGCCGAAGTCGTATTTCCTGCAACCAACTTTGGTGCGGTTTACCTTAAGTTTGTATCTACTGTGTGCTTGTGTGTTGTTGTGGTTGAAGCTGAAGTGTTCGTTGACAGGTAGGACATTGTAGGAATCCAAATTGCTTGGTGTGGACTAGAAATAAATGGTTGTCTGCAACAACTGGCCCCTCCCAAACCTATTTATTATTTCCCAGGGACGGGCTGGCTAGCGAATATGTCTGCTTTTTCCTGAGAGCCGGCTTATTGCTTTCCTTTGCTCTCCTCTCCTCTCCCTGCGTACACGTATGTGGGATGGGCCCTATCTGTTCCTCCCCCTCACTCAGCTCAGGCCCCGAAGACAGCTGCCTCTCCACCAGAAGGCCCAGGCACTCCCTCCTCCTCCTCCTCTGACTCTCCTGCTATCTCTGCTGGCAGCCGATGGGCCACAACACTGGCAAGGGAAACCTGGGTTAGGGCAGAGCAGGAGATCTGACATAACCAGGAACTTGGATCCTCCAAGGAGGGGCTAACAAGAAAGAACCACGAAAGAAACATCTGTGGATGCTGCAATGAATCTTTAATAGATAGAAATTTTGAGAACATTTGCCATGAAATTGTAGTCCAACCCCAAGGAGGAGTGGAATCCCATCGGAGGGAAGGAAATCAGGACGAGGAGATGTTGGAGGCAGAAGAGAAAGATCAGAATCAGATTTGGCACTACAATTTTGACCAGCCCAAGGAGGAAGCGAAAAAGAATCCATGTGAGTTTGTCTTCATGTTTCAGAGAGGGCTATCACCAGGAGGTAAAAGAAGGCAAAGAACGAAAGAAGCATTGACATAAGTAAAGCTTGAAGAACAGGGGAGGATTTTGGTTATTGGATAAGCACAGAGTTTTGGACCTTTTGGAGGGATCGACGTATGGATGCTTGAGATTACGGGCACCCAGGTCTATGAGATCTTCATTGTAAACTCAGGTTGCAAGAGTCTGTTTGCCGGTGGTCCCCCTGGGAGCAGATACATCCTTACTACTTACAGGGACCACATGGCTTGCAAGGGAAATATCGGAACCTTGAGCTTACGCCAGAAGAAGACCCAGAAGCTCACGCGGTGTATCTTCCAATACGAATTGGGAAACCCGGGGCAGAGAGGATGCCTCCTGGAATGACAAAAATGTACGGAGGTAGCTGGACCACAATTTCAAATGGAGGGATCTGGTTGATGCCACTCACACTGGCCATGGGGGCTAGGCACAGGCAGGCCGCTGACACCTCACCCACTGAGCCAATCCCGTTAGAGCCCATTCCATAGGAGCCAACACCATATGAAGTCAGGGAGCCCAAGTCGCCCACTCGGTAGCAAATTAAAGGGCTGCAAGCAGGGATGCAGGTGGGTACAGCATAGGCTGGGGCACAGCAGGACATCTTGAGAAAGATGGAGGAATGTCTGAAAAGAAAGACAACATTGTTTTATTCAGGGTGGTTGGGGAGCAGGGAAGACCATTGTCAAACGTGACATGGAAAATATCAAGCAGAGCATGGAGAAAGGTTCCTTCTGCGGGGTTCCATCTAGTTCCCTCAACCTCTTTTGAGAACATCATTCTAGCCCCTCTTGGCCATTGGCGACATGCTACCACATCACACTAAACATTTTGCTTCTTATTTCTAATGTCCCTTTATAGCTTGCACATTTTGGAAAATATGGAACCCTCCACAACTGGTAGATCCATGTCTCGTGTGCTCCCAACTTGGCTATACAATAATTGAAAATCACGGAACACATGGATTACTGAAGATAGACCTCTGTTCAAAGAGAAGAAACAGCAACCTTCAGCAGAGTAATATTAAAACCTTGCCATCATCCCTCATCATCCCTCTGTCTTTCTGTGCTTTCCTAAATGGACAATATACCTCCATAGAGTCGTTCTTAATTTCTCCTTTCAATGTCTTTTGGTCAAATGTCCATTGAGATTAGGATAAGCACCTACACAACATCCTGATAGAATAAAGATTTCTACCCTGCTGAGTAAAGTCAGAAGGAGACAGAGCCAATCCCATCACTTACCAAGTTCTGCAAGGAGAAGAATGGAGAAGCAGAGATGAACTTGTGGAAAACCTGAGGACCAAACATCCTTATATACTGTGCAAGAGTTGAGGAGAGGCCCCCGAGCCTCACAAGTGACCCTAAAATAAAATTAATTGAAGTGCAAGACTCATTAATTTGCACCCCCATTTATTTCTGCATGGTTCCTATTAAGCCCGAATTATAAGCCTACCACATCTTTTTTTTAGCTTCAATGACCTTTCAAATTCTTGGCTCATCCACTTCATTTCCCCGGGTGTAGAAATAGAGCCATGTGTTTGAAACCTACGGATGCAGCACCTGCTCTTCAATTTGGATGGTGCTAATGTTAAATTTCATAGAGTTTAGTGGATCATCGTGGTGGTATCTCCCAATATCTTTGTGAAGAGATTTCAAGATGGTGAAGAGATAATTTGGTGCAACTCTTCTACACCATCTCTAGATTCTGAATCCTTTCTACTGACTTTTGGGCGAGACTTTCAACAACTCTTCTGGGGATGAACCATGATGTGGTATGCATCAATCCTGGCAAAAATGAGAGACTACTTCCACACAACAAATGTTGTGGAAGTAAACTGTCATTATAGAGGGTCAGTGAGCAGTCATAAAATTCCTTAATCCCTTAAAGATCACAGAAACTAGAAGAAAAGCTCTGCGATCTTTAAGGGATTAAGGAATTTTATGACTGCTCACTGACCCTCTATAATGACAGTTTACTTCCGTATCTACCATTAATCTAATACCCAGGTTGGTCAAAAGACTGGCAGGACATCCTCTTCTGACTTCTAATATTCCTCAGGGAGAGGAAGAGAAATAATAATCACTCTCCCACTTCCAAATTGAGAGGTGGACACAAAGCAAAGAGGGTAAACAGCTTGCACGGTTTCTTTGAAGTGAGATAGAAGGTAATTGATGGATACTTTTGATTGAAATCCCTTCTGCCTTCAGGGTTCCTGGGGTTTGTATAAAAGCTCCTGCTTTGAATCCACTCTCCATCTGCTTCTCTCATCTCCTCTGAACTTCTCTTCTCCAGCTCTTTTGGTTAGTGGGAACTAACGTCGTACTAGATCCATAGCTCCAAGTGCTTCCTGCTCTTGACTTTGGCATCATGGTGGATGAAGGGCTTTCGTAGCCTGGAAAACTATCCACTCTGACCACAGACCACTAAGTCTTTTCATTGTAAGGTGGCTCGTTGAACAGAATGGGCAAATGAGTGTTATTCTCACCAAGGTATTTGGTAGTGTACCGAACAGGGAAGGCATGATAAACTGTTGAGTTGATGGACAGAGCAGAGTTGTATGACAGGAGGAAGAGATGCTACCAGGGCTATAGTCAAATAACTGGGCGTGAGCCCACATCTCAAGAAAATAACTTGAGGAAACATCTTAGGTCCAGTATTTGAGGGGCTGCCACCAAGGAGAGGGGGGTCAAATTATTCTCCAAAGCACCAGAGGGCAGGACAAGAAACAATGGTTGGAAACTGATCAAGGAGAGAAGCAACCTGGAATTCGGGAGAAAGTTCCTCACAGTGAGGACAATTAATCAGTGGAACAACTTGCCACCAGAACTTGTAGGTGCTCCATGACTGGAGGTTTCAAAGAAAAGGCTGGACAACCACTTGTCTGAGATGGTATAGGGCAGGGGTTGGCAACCCACTGCTCTGGAGCCACATGTGGCTCTTTCATCCCTCTGCTATGGCTCCCTGTTGCCAGTCAGCTCCACAATTGAATGGGGGGCTTTTGATTAGAACCTTTGTTGGCTCTTGGAGTATTTAAGGCAGCCGACCCTGAAATAGTTCTCCTGCTTGACTAGGGGGCTGGACTAGAACACCTCCAAGGTCCCTTCCATCTCTATTCTATTCTAATTTGTGAAGTCGAGATTATCAGCGTCAAACTGGGGAATGTAAAAAATGATTTTTATTTAAAAAAAAAGATACTCTAAATTTTTGGCAAAGAATCTCATCCAGTTCCCCAATTGGCTCTTCCAAGGAACTCTAAGGAAAACCCCAACATCTCATTAACCTTCATTTATTAACTTCAACTTCATTTTTGGAGCTTCACAGGTCATAAATCCTGCAGGTCATTCAGTGGTTCACCGTGCCATTGCACCCAGTTTTACCACAGCTTTTGCATCCATCATTAAGCAGATGAGGAGATCATAAAAGATACATCTCAGTCCTTAAGTGAGCACTACCATTGTTAAGTGAATCCACGACTTTTTTTTTTAACCAAGCCGTTTCCCTGGTTTATCCACAAACTCAAAAGTTTTTGGCTTTACGTCATTCATCATTTCCATTTTTCTTTCGGTTAGCATCTATCATTGCCATGAAAAAACTTGACTTGTTGAGAAACATTTATCGCCTCTGGAAATTTCTTTCATTCTTCCATTAAAATTCCTTTGCTCATACCTTACCCAGCTCCATTATGATATTATATTCCAAAAATTAAAGTGTCTCAAACAAAACAAAATCCGTCCATCCATATTTTTTTTATCTGCCCTGAATGGGAGTCTTTCTTATTTATTTTATTTATTTATTTTGTCTAGCATGTTTTAGATAACAGATATAATCGAAAACATGATTAAGAGTACATGAAATGTGTACGAATCACAGGGGACATTAGGACAGGAACGGTAGGCACATTGGTGCTCTTATGCACGCCCCTTACACACCTCTTAGAAATGGGGTGAGGTTAAAGTTTTGGGGGCTTGGGGAAGAGATCACAGAGTCAGGGAGGGCGTTCCAGGCGTTGACCACTCTGTTGCCGAAGTCGTATTTCCTGCAACCAAGTTTGGTGCGGTTTACCTTATGTTTGTATCTATTGTGTGCTTGTGTGTTGTTGTGGTTGAAGCTGAAGTATTCATTGACAGGTAGGACATTGTAGGAATCCAAATTGCTTGGTGTGGACTAGAAATAAATGGTTGTCTGCAACAACTGGCCCCTCCCAAACCTATTTATTATTTCCCAGGGACGGGCTGGCTAGCGAATATGTCTGCTTTTTCCTGAGAGCCGGCTTATTGCTTTCCTTTGCTCTCCTCTCCTCTCCCTGCGTACACGTATGTGGGATGGGCCCTATCTGTTCCTCCCCCTCACTCAGCTCAGGCCCCGAAGACAGCTGCCTCTCCACCAGAAGGCCCAGGCACTCCCTCCTCCTCCTCCTCTGACTCTCCTGCTATCTCTGCTGGCAGCCGATGGGCCACAACACTGGCAAGGGAAACCTGGGTTAGGGCAGAGCAGGAGATCTGACATAACCAGGAACTTGGATCCTCCAAGGAGGGGCTAACAAGAAAGAACCACGAAAGAAACATCTGTGGATGCTGCAATGAATCTTTAATAGATAGAAATTTTGAGAACATTTGCCATGAAATTGTAGTCCAACCCCAAGGAGGAGTGGAATCCCATCGGAGGGAAGGAAATCAGGACGAGGAGATGTTGGAGGCAGAAGAGAAAGATCAGAATCAGATTTGGCACTACAATTTTGACCAGCCCAAGGAGGAAGGGAAAAAGAATCCATGTGAGTTTGTCTTCATGTTTCAGAGAGGGCTATCACCAGGAGGTAAAAGAAAGCAAAGAACGAAAGAAGAATTGACATAAGTAAAGCTTGAAGAACAGGGGAGGATTTGGGTTATTGGATAAGCACAGAGTTTTGGACCTTTTGGAGGGATCGATGTATGGATGCTTGAGATTACGGGCACCCAGGTCTATGAGATCTTCATTGTAAACTCAGGTTGCAAGAGTCTGTTTGCCGGTGGTCCCCCTGGGAGCAGATACATCCTTACTACTTACAGGGACCACATGGCTTGCAAGGGAAGTATCGGAACCTTGAGCTTCCGCCAGAAGAAGACCCAGAAGCTCACACGGTGTATCTTCCCATACGAATTGGGCGACCCAGGCCAGGGAGGATGGATGCCGGAATGACAATAACGAACGGAGGTGGCTGGATCACAATTTCAGATGGAGGGATCTGGTTGATGCCACTCACACTGGCCATGGGGGCTAGGCACAGGCAGGCCGCTGACACCTCACCCACTGAGCCAATCCCGTTAGAGCCCATTCCATAGGAGCCAACACCATATGAAGTCAGAGACCCCAAGTCGTCCACTCGGTAGCAAATTAAAGGGCTGCAAGCAGGGATGCAGGTGGGTACAGCATAGGCTGGGGCACAGCAGGACATCTTGAGAAAGATGGAGGAATGTCTGAAAAGAAAGACAACATTGTTTTATTCAGGGTGGTTGGGGAGCAGGGAAGACCATTGTCAAACGTGACATGGAAAATATCAAGCAGAGCATGGAGAAAGGTTCCTTCTGCGGGGTTCCATCTAGTTCCCTCAACCTCTTTTGAGAACATCATTCTAGCCCCTCTTGGCCATTGGCGACATGCTACCACATCACACTAAACTTTTTGCTTCTTATTTCTAATGTCCCTTTATAGCTTGCACATTTTGGAAAATATGGAACCCTCCACAACTGGTAGCTCCATGTCTCGTGTGCTCCCAACTTGGCTATACAATAATTGAAAATCACGGAACACATGGATTACTGAAGATAGACCTCTGTTCAAAGAGAAGAAACAGCAACCTTCAGCAGAGTAATATTAAAACCTTGCCATCATCCCTCATCATCCCTCTGTCTTTCTGTGCTTTCCTAAATGGACAATATACCTCCATAGAGTCGTTCTTAATTTCTCCTTTCAATGTCTTTTGGTCAAATGTCCATTGAGATTAGGATAAGCACCTACACAACATCCTGATAGAATAAAGATTTCTACCCAGCTGAGTAAAGTCAGAAGGAGACAGAGCCAATCCCATCACTTACCAAGTTCTGCCAGGAGAAGAATGGAGAAGCAGAGATGAACTTGTGGAAAACCTGAGGACCAAACATCCTTATATACTGTGCAAGAGTTGAGGAGAGGCCCCCGAAATGTCTGCAACAAATTTTTGCACTGATCAGCATGTGCGAACCTAAGCAGAATAGCAGCAGTAAGAATGTGACTGAATCCCGATGTTTTGGATTACCACTAACTTTGCAGATGATTGGGAAGCAACATTTGCAGTTCCAGAGATGAGTCCAGAAACTATTTTTGCAGCTTTTTCCCTGGAGCATCTCATCTCAATCATCTCCATCCCATTGACCACCAGTCAACCTATCTCATCTTATGGAGCTAAACTAAAAGGTGAAGCTTACCCAAATGCTAGCATGTCAACTTTGTAAGATTTCTATCAAAAGCCAGCCCAAAACCACTATCAACATCCCAAAGCTGGCCGGATAAGTTTTCTAAAGAGATTTGCAAGGTTAACAAAACTGAGTTGTGTATTTGGGTTTGGCTTCTGTAAGTTACCCGGAATTACTGTGGGTGAGTTGGGTAGCCATAAAAAAAACCTTTGTTAATAAATAAGTAAGAGATTGGGAAATCATAATCATAAAGATTAGAGAGCAAGCTATTCCCTAGCATGGAAGTCACCATCTCTAGATTCTGAATCCTTTCTACTGACTTTTGGGCGAGACTTTCAACAACTCTTCTGGGGATGAACCATGATGTGGTACCCATCAATCCTGGCAAAAATGAGAGACTACTTCCACACAACAAATGTTGTGGAAGTAAACTGTCATTATAGAGGGTCAGTGAGCAGTCATAAAATTCCTTAATCCCTTAAAGATCACAGAAGCTAGAAGAAAAGCTTTGGTAATCTACCATTAATCTAATACCCAGGTTGGTCAAAAGACTGGCAGGACATCCTCTTCTGACTTCTAATATTCCTCAGGGAGAGGAAGAGAAATAATAATCACTCTCCCACTTCCAAATTGAGAGGTGGACACAAAGCAAAGAGGGTATACAGCTTGCACTCTTTCTTTGAAGTGAGATAGAAGGTAATTGATGGATACTTTTGATTGAAATCCCTTCTGCCTTCAGGGTTCCTGGGGTTTGTATAAAAGCTCCTGCTTTGAATCCACTCTCCATCTGCTTCTCTCATCTCCTCTGAACTTCTCTTCTCCAGCTCTTTTGGTTAGTGGGAACCAACGTCGTACTAGATCCATAGCTCCAAGTGCTTCCTGCTCTTGAATTTGGCATTATGGTGGATGAAGGGCTTTCGTAGCCTGGAAAACTATCCACTCTGACCACAGACCACTAAGTCTTTTCATTGTAAGGTGGCTCGTTGAACAGAATGGGCAAATGAGTGTTATTCTCACCAAGGTATTTGGTAGTGTACCGAACAGGGAAGGCGTGATAAACTGTTGAGTTGATGGACAGAGCAGGGTTGTATGACAGGAGGAAGAGATGCTACCAGGGCTATAGTCAAATAACTGGGTGTGAGCCCACATCTCAAGAAAATAACTTGAGGAATCATCTTAGACAAATCCCTACTTCACACACACGTAATGGAATGGTGAGAGGAATGGATTCAGACTTCCAAGATACTGTAGTTACAATGAAAATAAAAGTCCTGATCTATACAACATTGGTTTCTTCATTTGGTCAAAGCTACATGACTGACAGTTTGATGTTTCTTCTTGTTTCAGGCCACCTGCCCTCTTCATCTCCAGCAAGATGTTCTACTGCTGCATGCCATCATGCCACATGCGACCCATTGCCCCGTTGTGTGTCCAGCCTCTTCAGCAGCCCTCCATCAACATCTCTTGCAGCCCGCCTCCACCTCCCATGCCACCATCTGTCTCCATCCCAGTCTCTTTTAGCCCACCACCTTCCTGTATCCCACTTTGTCATAGCCAACCATCTTCCAGCTCTAGCCCTACCATCTCCATCCCGTTGTCCTCTATGCAACCTCCTCCTTCTATCTCCTTGGCCCCCAGTCAACCACCTTCTGGGTCCAGCCCTACTATCTCCATCCCATTGAGTGCCCTCATTCCATCTCCTCATAGCCAACCTTGTTGCATCCCACTTTGTCTACAGCCCTCCAGTTCTGGCCCTATCTCACTTGCACCTAGTCCATCTCCTAGTAGCCAATCTCCTTGCTTTCTCCCACTTTGCCCTGGCCAAGGTCCTCCTTGTATTTCCCTTGTCCCTAGTCAACCATCTTCTGGCTCTGGTCCTACCATCTCCATCCCATTGTCTGCTCTACAACTTCCTTCTTCTATCTCCCTTGCCCATAGTCAACCATCTTCAAGGTCCAGCCCTACTATCTCCATCCCATTGAGCACCCTCATCCCACCTCCTCCTAGCCGACCTTGTTACATCCCACTTGGTCCAAGCCCATTTTCTTCTGGCCCTACCATCTCCATCCCAATGAACTTTTCTCCTAGGTCTAATCCTCCGCCCAACTGTTGTTTTCCTATTTTTATGCCAAGCTTCCCTTGCTTCATTTGCTGAACCTCCAAAGGATGGTTGCTGCCTGGTACAAGTTTGGTTAAAAATTGAGAACATTATGCTGGATCCATGGACTACCTCCTGGAAACTGGATAGTGAAGCTTCCACTCATTCACCATTCCAGTGGAAGAAGAGAAAGAAAATGTATTCTGTGTATTTCCTATTTCATCCATTTGGTATTCAGAGCCAGGATCCTTTCCTTAGTGACACCCTGTGGTTGTTCAGTAGTGGGATTTTTTTTTCCTTGATTAGTTTTTATAATTGCTCTGCTCAGACTCAAGGTTTCTGGAAATGTCCGTCAGTGTAGCTAGCTGAGCTTCCTGTCTTCATGCTAGCGTAGATTTGAACAACATGCTCTTTCATCTTTGTCTATTTTTTTTCAATGCCAGAGTGTTATCTTTCAATAAAGTCTACCTTAGTGCATGATAACTATATGGTCCCTGGTGTTTTTTCGGGTTACCTTTTGTATAATTTTGGACATTTTCAAGTTGTGTCTTCTGGAAAGTCAGGCAGTTCATAAGGATCCACCCTAAGATTCCATTGTTGCATTGAGTGACAGGAATTGCCTGGTACCCATTAGACATGGATTATAAAGCTGGCACATCCTTTCATCATAGCTTCAATGAACTCTGAGTTCATTAGTTCACCCACTTCATTGCCCCTGTCTCAGAACATATCAGTGTCAGGGCTCCAACACATCCACCCTCATTCAAATCAAAAGTCTCTAGCCGCATCTCAGAAAAAAGTAAACTGGTTTATTAGAAGTTGCCATGTTGGCACGTGGCTGGGTGCAGCCAGTATGAAATAACATTATACATTTCCCCTTTGACCCCGGTCTTAACCCCACCCCCCTGGATGTGACTTCTCCAATGGGACATATCCGTCTCCAAGAGTCATCCATCATGCTGTCCAATAACCTTATGCTCCGACAACTTTGGACTGCCGAGGTGATTATCTAGGCATTTCCAGAATGCCTTGTTTTCCCCCACTCCCTTTTTCTGGAAGCTAAAAAGACTAAAGGAGTATCTTTCTATCAATCTGTCTATCTGTCTGTCTCTATCTATCTATTTATCTACCTATCTATCCTCTATCTATCTATCTATCTATCTATCTATCTATCTATCTATCTATCTATCTATCTATCTATCTATCCATCCATCCATCCATCCATCTATCCATCTGTCCATCCATCCATTGGGACTGCCCTCATTCCATTGTTCATAGATTAAATTCTCCATCCAAAATTTTCTGGGCTTCTCCCTTTCCAGACCGATGAGGTCCTACCTGCTTAGCTTTGGGGGAATCTGTTAAATCCAGAGCAGTAGCGCTGCCACCTGTTGATGTTGTATCTCTAAAAACCAGCACCTGTGTCACAATGGACACAGGTCCCCCTGGTGGACCAGACTATGAAACCAATGTCAAGCATGATTTTCAGGCTGTTAGCTGGTTGTTACCTTGGTAGGGACACTTTTTCTCCTGTTCCTACAGCTTATCCCCTCTTCTCTGCTCTAGGACAGAAAGGTCATGGATCTTTTAAAGTTGGTCCTATCGAGGACGCGATGGCTCAGTGGCTAAGACGCTGATCTCGTTGATCAGAAAGGTCAGCAGTTTGGCGGTTTGAATCCCTAGCGCCACATAACGGAGGGAGCTCCCGTTACTTGTCCCAGCTTCTGCCAACCTAGCAGTTCAAAAGCATATTAAAAATGCAAGTAGAAAAATAGAGACCCCTTCGGTGGGACGGTAACAATGTTCCATGCGCCTTTGGCATTGAATCATGCCAACCACATGACCACAGAGATGTCTTTGGACAGAACTGGCTCTTTGGCTTTGTAATGGAGGTGAGCACCACCCCCTAGAGCCAGAAACAACTAGCACGGATGTGCAAGGGAACCTTTACCTTTATCAAGGAAGCCCCCAGGGAGGGAAGTCCAGCTTAGAATGGAGTAATTTTGAAGGGCATTTGATAAAACCAAGGAACTTCCCAGAAACCCCCAGAACAAGAAACAACCACATAAAAACTCGGGTTGATGCTGAAGTGAATCTTTATTGCCAAACAGAAATCCTAAGAACATTTGCCATGAAACTGTGGTCCAAAGCAAAGAACTGGAATCCCATCTGGATGTTATGAAATGAAGAAGATGCTGGAGTCAGAAGAAGAAGATGAAGGCCAGGTTCAGGAATACTGTTGTCTAGATTTCTACACGTTTCCAAATTCAAGGGATGAAATCAAACGAGAACCCTTATAGAATATGGGTTTTTCTCCACGTTTCAGAGACAGACAGAGAGAAAGAGAGAGAGAGAGCCATCCCAGGAGATGAAAGAAAGCAAAGAAGGGAAGAAGCATTGAAATAACACAACTTGGAGAACATGGAAAAATGTGGCTGTTGGAAAACCCGAGATTTTGGACCATGGTAGAGGGATCGAGGTAAGGATGCTTGAGACTACCGCAACCAGATCTACAAGATCTTCATTGTAAACTGAGGTCTCAAGAGTCCGTTTGCCAGTGGTGCCTCTGGGAGCAGACATGTCCTTAGCTTCTACATGGGTTGCATGGCACGCAGGGGTAGTATCGCACCCTTGAGCTTCCACCAGAATACCCAGAAGCACATGCGGTGTATCCTCCCACACGAACCGGCTCACACGTGGCACTGAGGATGGCTCCCGGAATGACAACACTGATCGGAGCTGGCTGGATCAAAATTTCAGATGGAGGGGTCTGGTTGAGACAGCTCACATTGGCCCCGGGGGCTAAACCCAGGCTGGCCGCTGATATCGAACCCATTGAACCTGAGCCCGATCCATAGGAGCCAACACCACATGAGCTCAGGGACCCCAAGCTGCCCACTGGGTAGCAAACGGAAGGGCTGCAAGAAGGGATGCAGGTGGGTACAGCACAGGCTGGGGCACAGCAGGACATCTTGAGAAAGGTGGAGGAATGTCTGAAAAGAAACACAACATTGCTTCATTCGGGGAGGTTCGGGAGCAGGGAAGACCACTGTCAAACGTGACACGGAAAGTATCGAGGAGAGCATAGAGAAAGGTTCCTTCTGTGTGGTTCCATCTAGTTCCGTCGGCCTCTTTTGAGAACATCATTCTATCCCGTCTTGGTCATTGACTACATACTACCCTTCCACCCATTCCCCATCCCGCTAAACTTCTCATTTTTTTTCCCCTCTGGTTTCTCCTGTCCCTTTTTAAGCTTGCAACCTTTGGAAATGATTGCATGAAGGAAAGTGCAGGATGAATTCCCTCTCTGAACTATGTCCATGCCAGCTGCCTGCTCTCAAGGGGATTTCTAAATGAATAGAAGAGAAGAGCAGAGTTGGAAGGGACCTTGGAGGTCTTCTAGTCCAACCCGCCTCTGCTAAGGAAAGAAACACTCCCCCACTTCAGACAAATGGTTATCCAGTCTCTTCTTAAAAACTTCAGGGTTGGAGCATTTGCAACTTCTGGAGGACCTTGTCCGTAGGATTCCTTGCTTTCCTCTTCCCTTCTCATCCTTTTCCCCTTCTCTGCTATCCCTGATGGACAATAAACTTCCACAGGGTAGTTCTTCATTTCTCCCTAGCTTGTCTTTTGGTCAAAAATGACAATGGAGATGAGGATCGATACACTTACAAGATCCTTCCTGATATCAGAATTGAGTATAAATTTCTACCCAGCTGAATAAAATCCATCAGGTAGTCCCAGGAAGTCCAAATAGACAAACAGAAAAAAAGAGAGAGGGAGAGGGAGAGAGGGAGAGAGCAAGAGAGAGAGGGAGAGGGAGAGAGGGAGGGAGAGAGAGAGGGAGGGAGGGAGAGAGGGAGGGAGAGAAGAATTTCTGAAGGGAGAAACCAGCAGAGGTAATCTCACACTTACCAAGTTCTCAAAGGAGAAGATCGGAGAAGCAGAGAGAAGCTGATGGTGAGCTTGAGGATTAAGCGTCCTTATATACCATGCACAAGTTGGGATGGGGGCCCTGAGGCTCGCAGGAGACCATACTTAACCAAATAACCTGACTCAACAATTTGCACCTAAATTCAACCCTGTGTAATTTACCCCTTTTAGGCGGATTATAATCCGGTGACATCCCTTTTTCATGAGCTTTGAGATTATGTCTGCTTCATTTCCCATTATGTAGGAAATGTCAAGAGTTTGCACCTGGACGTGCAGCACCTGCTGTTCCATATGGAAGATTCTGACGTTAAATTCCATAGAGCTTGGTGGAACATCGTGGTGGTGTGTCCTGATATGTTTCTGAAAGGGTTTGACTACAAGGACTGACATTCTGGACTCAACTGTGGTCCTAAGTCAAGTTCCGTAAAACTTGAGCACACTGGCTGAATTTCACTGTAGAGTTGAGAAAGTTCATAGCATTTATTTATTTATCTTCTAATGATGATGAAGTTTCCCAAGATGGAATCTCAGAAAACGTGTCTCCAGACCCATCTCAGCCACATAATCAGTTGTGTGGACCTGCAAACACAACATCTATCTAGGTTCTGACCAGTTCTGGAGAACCGGTAGTGGAAATTTTGAGTAGTTCGGAGAACCGGCAAATACCAGCTCTGACTGAAGATTTTACAGTCTACTTCCCCTGCCACGCCCACCAAGCCACATTCGCAGAACTGGTAGTAAAAAATTTGAATCCTACCACTGCCCCCAAGGTCAAACCCAACCCTGACGCAGCCCTCAATGAAGTTGAGTTTGACACCCCTTGTCCAGGGTCATCGTAAGTAAATATGTCTACACAAAATATTTGTATTGATCAGCTTAGGTGGTCATGAAGATGAAAATCATTTGGCTTCTCAAGTGGCCCATTTTTTTGTTTGGCCTTCTTCCTGTTTCATTTCCTGAACATGAGTGGTCAACTCAAACATTCAGCCTTAAGGTGTTGGGTGACACAAGAGTTGTTCTTTCTTATTTCCACCCATGAAAGGAAGTTTCCTGCAATTATAAAGCAGGTGGATGGCTCAGAACCTTATGAAGGCATCACTCAGGTGAAAGAATCTTTGCCAAGGGGAGGTTTCATAGCGTCAACATAATTAAAAGGTGACAAGAAGGCAGATGTTCTTAACTAGATGGCCTCAGGTTCCAATGTAAAACTAAGATGGAAAGGAGGCCACGTCGTGTGTTTATCCAAGCAAATCCAACCCTAGCATTTGGATATTTCATGATGCCCCCTAGCTGGAAAGGTTTGGCTCTTCTCATTCCATCCTGGAGGAGACTCGATTTGGGACGGTGGCTGGAAGCAACAAAGGTGATTATCTAGGCATTTCAAGAATGCCTTGTTTTCCCCCACTCCCTTTTTCTGGCAGCTAAAAAAACCAAAGGAGTATCTTTTTAGTTGACAGTCAGGAGTTGAGCCAGGGGACAGTCCTCTAATTTGGAAGATCCGATGGAAGAACTTTCCATTTGAAATGGTTCAAAAGGTTTCACTGTAACAAATTATCATCATGTCATTTAAGTTGTCAGGTTGTCTTCTCTTGTAATAATTGAGACAAGGAGGAAATCCACCTGAGGACCTATCAACATCCCTTCTTCCCATAAATGAGTAGGAGAAATATCTTTGAGGTTGGTGATCCTTTAGAACTTCTAATTCCAACCTTGTGGATATTTATCTTGACTTGAGATAAAATCCTGCTTCCCCTTAATCACCCTAGACTTTTTCATGACTCTGGCCTCAGTGTACCTAGAACATGGAACATGGAGCCTGGAATAATAGAGTTGGAAGGGACCTTGGAGGTCTTCTAGTCTGACCTCAAGGAGGAGACCCTATACCATTTCAGACAAATGATTGTCCAGTCTCTTATTGAAAGATGAAGTCAGGAAACCAAAGGCTCAGAATGAACAAAGGCTTGCAACAAAAGTCAAATATAATTTTTAATAACAAGAAATAACCTCAAGGAAACAGTAGGTTCACTTAAGAGAGAAGGTGGCAAGGAAGTAACAGGCAGTAGAGAACAAACAGAACTTCTTAACTCATTTTTTGCATCAGTCTTCACACAAAAAGAAACTACAGCCCA
The DNA here is from genome assembly GCF_049901735.1 of Notechis scutatus. NCBI lineage: Eukaryota > Metazoa > Chordata > Lepidosauria > Squamata > Elapidae > Notechis > Notechis scutatus. The sequence continues at coordinate 9,948,014 of NC_142022.1, forward strand.
ACCTACCAAAATCCTGTAAAAGACAGACTAGAAATAAAAATTAAAGTAAACAATGAAATGGTTAGAGAACACCTATATGATCTCAATGAATATAAATCATTAAGATCTGATGGTTTACATCCCAGACTTCTGAAAGAACTGGCAGATGTTATCTCACAATCATTGTACCATATCTTTCAAACATTGGAACACTGAGGAATTACTCAAGGTTTGGAAAAACAGCTGATGTGGTTTCCATCTTCAAAAAGTGGGAGGGGGGAAACAGACCCAGGAAACTACAGACTATCAGTCTAACATCAATATGTGGGAAGATACTAGAAAAGATGATCAAAAAAACAGATCTGCGAACATCTAGAAACAAATAAAATTATAAATAAAAGCATGGGTTTCTGAAAAACAGATTGCACCAAACCAATTTTATTTCATTCTTTGACAAAGTGAGTCAATTGGTAGATGAGTGAAATACTCTGGACATAATATACTTAGACTTCAGAAAGGCATTTGACAAAGTAGACCACAACCTACTTCTTGGTAAGCTAGAAAAATGTGGGATAGAAAGCATCACCACCAAACGAGTTGACAAACTGGCTGACAAACTGTACTCAACGAGTAGCCCTTAATGGTACTACATCTACATGGAGGGAAGTAAGCGGTGGGGAACCACAAGGTTCTGCCTTAGGTCCAGTGCACTTCAATATCTTCATAAATGACTTAGATGAGGAATAGAAGGGGAACCCATCAAATTTGCAGATGACGCTAAGCTGGCAGGAATAGCCAGGATCCAAAAAGATCTTGACATACTTGAACAATGAGCCCTAACCAACAAAATGAATTTTAATGTGGAGAAAAGCAAGGTTTTGCACTTAGGCAGGAAAAATGAAGTACAGATTAGTCCAACTATTGACAAAGTCTGCACTACTATTACTATTAATCTTATCCTCACTCCTTATCACCCATCCCCTCTCACTTGTGACTGTGTGACTGTAACTTTGTCACTTGTATCCTTACAATTTATATTGTTTCCTAGTATGATTTGATTGCTTATTGTACCCTCTGACTATCATTAAGTGTTGTACCTGATGATTCTTGACGAATGTATCTTTTCTTTTATGTACACTGGGAGCATTTGCACCAAGACAAATTCCTTGTGTGTCCAATCACACTTGCCCAATAAAGAATTCGGTTCAGTTTAGGCAAAACCTGACTAATCGGAAATTTCTCCTTAGTTCTAGATTGCTTCTTTCCTCACAACCTGAGAACGTGTAATTGGTCTAGAAACAAACTGGGATACCATAAAGATTTCTGGTTAAGCAGAGTTTTGTTAAACAAATTTGGAGGAGGGTTAATTTTAGTGGGAAGGATTGGTTGGGCTAAGAGATAGTCTATCTTTTGGGTTGGGTTGGAATCCCACCTTAGAAGGTACCTTCAATCTACAGAGTTGGGCTACACAACTGGAACAGAAAGAGAACACCGACGGACTGTAATTACGGGGCTGTTCTAAATTAAGGAACAGTGCACACCAATACACCTGCCAACAATCCTTCTTGAACTACCATGTGTATATCCTGCTATAATTTCCTCATGGAGGCTTCCAAGGTGGTACTTAGGAATGAATGTCCTGTGGAGAGGAGATTGATGGCTTTCATGAATGTATGGGAATAGATTCTGTTTGTTCTGGATGATTACACAGAAAGAACTCAAGTTGCCCAAAGGATCTGCTGATACAGTTCTTCAGAGGAATTATTGAGTCTGTACCTTGATAATTGTCTGGTTTGGCACAGCAACTCAACGGGACAGACACAGACTCCGGTGGATACTTAAGACTGCAGAAAAACCAATTGCAACCAGCCCGCCTTCTATGGAGGACACGTATACTGCAGGAACCAAAACGAGGGCTGAGAAAATATTTACAGACCCTTCAGATTGTGAACATAAACGGTTTCGACTCCTCCCCTAAGAATGCCCCTATAGGGCATTGCACTCCAAAACAACTCGACACAAAGATAGCTTTTCCCCGTGCCTTCACTCTTGTCAACACCTAATTCCCACAGCGTTGTCTTATGCCTAACAATATCTACCCATGTAGTAAGCTGTATTGCTATTATCCTTGTCATCTCCTCATCTTTCTCACCGACTCATCTTTCCTACTACCTCCCCTTATTGGTATCTTATGACTTATCACTTGTTGTTTGTATCTTTTGATTGTATCTTATGATTTATGATCGGTGACTTATCACTTTGTCGTTTCTATTGTACCCCGAGAACTTCTGTGTCAGAGACAAATTCCTTGTGTGCCCAATCACACTTTGCCTATTCTATTCTATTCTATTCTATTCTATTCTATTCTATTCTATTCTATTCTATTCTATTCTATTCTGTTCTATTCCATTCCCATTCCATTTTCTATTCTATTCTATTCTATTCTATTCTATTCCATTCCCATTCCATTTTCTATTCTATTCTATTCTATTCTATTCTATTCTATTCTATTCTATTCTATTCCATTCCATTCCATTCCATTCCATTCTGAATTCCTATTCTACATTCAATTGTATTCTATAGAGTAGAGTATACCCTACTCTATGCTACCCTACCCTACCCTACCTACCCTACCCTATTCTACCCTACCCTACCCCACCATACCCTACCATATTCTATTATTTAAAAGGAAGAGGAGAGGACAAAGACACAGATAACCATATTGGCATTGCAGAAGAACTTTAATTTCAGAGTAGAATAGCAAGAACATTTTACTCGACACACACTTCCAGTGAGAAGGCAATGCCCTGAACTATTCAGAATAGAATAGAAATGTCATCTGTAGCAAGGTAGCTCTTCGGGACACTTCAGGGCTTCTCTTCCATACTCTGTAGCTTAAGGAAAAGAGCAGAGTTATGCAAGCAAAGAATCAAGACATCCGGAGCCACAAATTCAGACACCGCAGATCACTGTGGTTCTCGGAGAAGCCACAGAAGTGGACAACTTGAAAGAAGGAGAGTGAAGATAGCCAGGAATTCAGGCACCAAGGCTTTTAGGTCACTTCAGTTGGGTTGCTGGTTGTCCTCCTGGGTGTTGATTAACTTCTGCAAATGTAAGGTCTACAGTTGTACATCATGGACCTTGAGGCTCTACCCGAAGAGCCAGAAGATCCAGTAGCACACGCCGTGTATCCTCCCACACGAACTGGTTCACATGAGGCACTGAGGATGGCTCCTGGAATAGTAACCACTACAGGAGAGGGCTGGATCACAACTTCAGAAGAGGGAGTCTGGTTGATACAACTCACGCTGGCCCCGGGGGCTATGCCAAGGCTGGCCGCCGTGGTGGCACCCCCGCCTCCAGAACTCATCATGCCGCCCCCTGAACTGAGAGACCCAAGACCGCCGACCGGATAGCAAATCGGAGAGCTGGAGGGTGGCATACACGTAGGAACACAATTCGGGACGGTACAGGTTGGGACGTAGCAGGACATCTTGAGAAACGTGGAAGAAAGTCTGAAACGAAACACAGGAGGGTTTTAGGAGAAAAGAGAGAACGGGGATCATGGCAACCCTCAAAACAGTAACAGAGTGGGAAGGGACCTCCATGGTCATCTAGTCCAACCCAACTCTTGCAGGAGATCTACACTCTTTCTGATAAATGGCTGTCCAGTCTTTCCTTACAAATCTCCAGTAATGGAACAACCACAACTTCTGGAGGCAAGCAGTCCCACTGGTTGATTGTTCCTCACTGTCAGACAATTCCTCCTTAGTTCTAGGTTGCTTCTCTCCTTGATTAGTTTCCATCCATTGTTTCTTGTCCTGCTATTATTATTATTATTATTATTATTATTATTATTATTATTATTATTATTATTATTATTATTAGTGCAGGTTTACAAGAAGGAGGGCTCCATTTCTTCCCCCTTTTAAAAAACTTCTTTGGGTTTAGGAATCCAACCCAACAAAACTCAAACGATTGATTACTTCTTATGCAATTCTGCTGCCTAGGAATCAAAAAATGAATAATGATTGCCTTTATTATTAGAGTATAAATTTGAACCCTGAAAAAATAGGGATCTCATTCCTTAGAATCTTGCACTGCATTGCTGTGAAAAACAGGATTTGCTACTAAAAAAATGGTCTTGCTCCAAAGAGGAAAACAGAGAAGTAGCATACTCCATATCCACCTGGTATAGAATATAATTTTAAAACTAAACTCTATTTCTGAGAAACAACACTTGAGATCATTGATTTTTTTTCCGCCTCCTTTCCTCTTCTTGTTTCGGAAATTGATATAGGGATGAAGACACCTACTGTAGTTTTCCTCCCAAAAAAACTAACCTTATCGATTCTTCAATTCTGCCACAACATTACTAATAAAAGCCAGAATAATTCTGTGCTGGATTGGAGCCCGATAGCTTGGTGCCTGATAACCGATATCCCGACATATCCACAACATGCAGGCTGTTTCCACAATGCTGCATTTATTTTTTAAAAAATCCGTATTCTTATTAATAAATGAAAGTTGTCTGAGCTCAGAAAGTTAGAAGGAATCCCTGAATGGAGCAACGAGAACGGTGAATATAGTCACTTACCGAGTTCTCAGAGAAGCAGATCGGATGCTGTTGGAAGAATTGAAGAGTCAAATCCCTTTTTATATCCTTTTGGGGGGAGGATTTTTCTCCCTGGGGTTGGCTAAAGGCTCATATTTAACCCTGTTGTTTCGATTCAGCATTTTGCAAACTGTGTAATTTACACCAGCTGTTAGATATTAGATTATCCGGATTATGCATTAAGGCTGGGTCCTTTGATCACAGCCTCAATTAGACCTTGAGGGAATGAATTGAACTAGCTTTTATTTTATCATTTTGGCATACTGTGTCATAATGGTGTGGTATGCTGGATGCTCTGCAGTGGATAAGAAGATGCTCCAGGGAGTTATAAACACAGCACAAAAAAAAATCATCGGTTGCTCTCTTTCTTCTTTGGAAGAGATTGCAAAGACCAGACTCCTCTCTAGAGCACTAAAAAATCTCCACAGACCGTTCTCATCCTGGTCATTCATCTTTTGAACTGTTACCATCAGGGAGGCGTGATAGGTGTCTTAAAATGAGGACTAATCGATTGAGAAACAGTTTCTTTTCCAAGGCAGTAATTGTCTTGAATCAAACAATGCATAAGTGTTTTAGCCCTATGTATATAGTGGCATTTTTAAACTACCTAACTTACTATATGTTTTAGATATGTTTTAGACTAGGTATTATTATTATTATTATTATTATTATTATTATTATTATTATTATTATTATTATTATTATTATTATTATTATTATTATTTAATTATTTTAATTTTTAAATACTCTGTAGTGTGATTGTGATGTGGTGTTTGGGGTACTGTGCTGGAGTAGCTTTCAAATTTCATTGTATTTGTAGAACGCAATGACAATAAAGGTATTCTATTCTATTCTATTCTATTCTATTCTATTCTATTCTATTCTATTCTATTCTATTCTATTCTAATCTTCTCTAATCTTCTCCCATTCCCCTCCTCTGATGGCTTCGTTTCCTCTCAGTGCTTCCAGACTACCTATTAAGGAACATAATCCAGCAAAGACAGAATTGGTCCATCAGGATTAAGGATCAACCTGTCATTAAAAAATTCTAAAAATGTGTCAAAGCAACCAGCAGGAACCGAAGAGATCAGGTGGCTCAAGCAATTGAATAAGGTGGTTTTTGTGGTTTGCCAATCAATAAAGTGGGATGTGGTCTCACTCCAGAAGGAGAGAGATTCCACAAAATCGGAGTTGCAATTTCAGACCATTTCAGAGTTGGGAGTCAAAAAAAAAGACATGGGTGAACTATAATTATGGGTTTCGTCTGGAATACAGGAACAGGTGCATGCTAACACACCTGCCAATAATCATTCCTTCAGTGCCATATCAAATCCTGCTGATGCTTTTCCCAAGAGATGCTTCCATGTCCCAGGGGAGAAAAAAATGGACGGTTATCGTGAGTGTGCCCAGGAACAGTTTCTCTACACTGTTGAGGACTATAATAATCCTCACAGGGAGAAGGGGTAGAATAAACACAGGGGAACCATGTTTGGTGTGTCAGAAGAGCATTAATCTTGGAGGAGAATAGCCAGAATGTTTGTCTCAGCACACAGTTCTAACGAGAAGGTCTCCAGAATTATTTAGAAGAAGATGGAAATGTCAGCAGAAGTGAGATAGGATGGCGCGTGCAACCATATTTTGAAGTTCCTGTGGAAGGTGGGGGGAATCATAGTTTTTCTAGATACTTCTAGATGCCTCCACATATTTTGAAGTTCCTGAGGACAGGGGGGGAAAATGGTAGTTTCCTAGATACTTCTAGGTACTTCCGCATATTTTGAAATTCCTGTGGAAGAAAATTGGTGGTTTTTCTAAAAACTTCTAGTTGCTTCCACATATTTTGAAGTTCCCATGGAAGAAAAACGGTGGTTTTTCTAGATCCTTCAGGATCTCACTCACAGTTACATGTATAGATGCAGCCTAAGAAGAAGAAAGATGTCATCCCCTCCCAGGTCTTTGGTAATGTACTAAACAAAGAAGTGGGTTGGTGGACAGAGAAGAGGGAATATCCTTGAGGGACAGGTGAAAGCGCAGCCAGCTACACTTGGGCAAGAAAAACCCAAAAGGACACATATAGACTGGGGTGAAACCAGGCTCAATAGCAGGAACTATGAGAGGGATCTTGGAGTCTTAGTGGTCAACCAGCTAAATTGGAGGCAGCCGTGTGCAGCAGCAGCCAAAAAAGCTAATGCAATTCTAAGGTGCATTAACAGAGGAATACAATCCAGATCAAGGGATGTATTAATATCACTCTATAAAGCCTTAGTAAGACCAACCTAGAGTACTGCATCCAGTTTTGGTCACCACATTATAAAAAAGCGGTTGAGACTCTAGAAAAAGTGCAGAGAAGAGCAACCAGGATGATGAGGGGACTGGAGGCTAAAACATACGAGGAACGGTTTCCCCAGAGAGGAGGGGGCCAAGCTATTTTCCAAAGCACCCAAAGGCCAGACAAGGAACAATGGATGGAAACTGAGCAAGGGGAGATTTAACCTGGAAATAAGGAGAAACTTTCTGACAGTGAGAACAATCAACCCATGGAACAGAAGTTGCCTTCGGAAGTTGTGGGAGCTTCATCACTGGAGGCTTTTAAGAAGGGACTGTTCTGCCATCTGTCAGAAATGGCGTAAGGTCTCTTGCTTGGGTGGGGGGTTGGACTAGATGACCTACAAAGTCCCTTCCAACTCTGATTATCTGTTATCTGTTATGGTCAGATAAGAAGAGCCAAGCCCGGGCATAGGAAGCAACTTGAGGAAACATCTCAGACAGGTTTTCCCTAGTTCATTCACATTTAAGGAATGGAAACAGAAACAGATTCAGACTTCCAAGTTTCTCTTACTATAGTTGTTATCAAAAATAAATTAGTACTGATTGACACAACATTGTTTTCTTAGTCTGGGCAACCTTGTTTGATATTTCTTCTTGTTGCAGGCAAACTGCTCTCATCTCCGCCATCAAGATGTTCGTCTCCTGTCTTCCTTCCTACTGTATGGGACCTATTGCTCCACTGGATGTCCAGTTCTATCAGCAGACTTCCAGCATGCCACCTCCCGGCATCCCAGTTAGATTTAGCCCAGGTCCCAGTATGTCATAATCTGGCCCATTTCCTTCCTGCATCCCAATCTATGCAATCTCTTCTTCTTTCTCCCTTCCCCCTTGTAGTCTATCTCCTCCCACTTCTAGGCAACCTACTTACTGCATCCCATTTGGTCCTAACCCATCACCTCCCAGCTCCGGCCAAACCCAGTCCATCTCACTGAGCTTTTGCCAAACTCCTTACTGCATTCCACTTTGCCCAAGCGCATAATCTCCAAGCTCTGGTCAAACCACCTCTGCTGGTCAGCCTTCTTACTGTATCCCAGTTTCCACTAGCCAACCTTCTCCTTCTATGTCCTTTTTGTCCACTCCAGACCTGAAATATCCATCTTCCTTAGCCCTAGCCTGTCTTCTGGCAGCCAAAGTTATTGTAGTCCATTTTCAAGAGAGAAACAAAAATGAAAAACTGAGGAAAGAGGCAGAAGAAAGAAACAAATTATGGCGCCAAGAAAGAGTTTCGTGAGGCACAGAATTGGAGGGGAAGAAAGACCGCCCTGCTTTGCTTCTTGGTGCCAACGAGGAGGAATCCATTACCTCAGATTTAAATGGAAAATAGCTCTGAACTTGGATAAAGTTGCCCACTGAGCTCTCCTAAAATCTAGCTCCCATTTTCAGGTATCTGAATATCGTCTGAATATTTACCGGCAATTATTTCTTTGCCACAGAAACTTGGCATTGCTATGCAAAAGCCCGGATTATGGAACAAATGTTTTCAGGGTGTCATTTTGCTTTGCAGGGAGGAGCCAGACATTTTTATTGTATTTGTATTTGTATTGTGTAGTATTGCATTGCATTGCATTATATTTTATTTATGTTTTGTTATTTTACTTATTTTATTTTATTTATTTTTTTATTATTTTATTGTATTGTATTTTATTGTATTTTATTTATTATTTATTATTTTATTGTATTGTGTTGTATTGTATTTTATTGTATTTTAATTTATTGTATTTTAATTTATTGTATTTTAATTTATTGTATTTTAATTTATTGCATTTTAATTTATTGTATTTTAATTTATTGCATTTTAATTTATTGCATTTTAATTTATTGCATTTTAATTTATTGCATTTTAATTTATTATTTTATTTTATTTTTTATTTTATTTATGTGCTGCCCATTTCATTGCACGGTGAGTGGTCAGGAAGCCAGCAAGGGAATCCCTGGATTCCTGTGTGAAAATCACTACCACAAACTACAAAATGAAACGTGGAGTTTGTTTAATTAGTTGAAACTTAACAAAATTCTAATGATAACAAACAATTGGCATTCTTCAGTGAAGCTGAGCTGAGCTGAGTTACACTAAGTTCAAAGAAATATCCCACTGATACACAGACTATTATTATTATTATTATTATTATTATTATTATTATTATTATTATTATTATTATTATTATTATTATTATTATTATTGGACCCATTCTGGAACCAAAAGCAACTCTTATTTATTATGACACAAGATGGTCTTGTGTGTCCTCTGGGGAGAAAAGTCATCTCAAATCCTGCCTGAACATGAATGCTTCATTAATTTGGCTTTTCCAATGTGGAGGGTCCACTTTTATCCTTTTTGATGGATCCCCTGGACACTTCACCGGATACTTTTCCAGATGTCAGCTTGGAGGAGGATGAACCAGTTCCAGGCCCATCTGGAGGAGAGCTGGCCGATGGCTCCAAGCAGCCACCTGAGAGGGACTTGGCTGAAGAACAGCTACAGCAGGACAACCCTGAGCCTTCAGGCGGGGAAAGCATGCAGCTGCAGCCGGCCAGCGATGAGGAAGGGGAACTGCCTTCTGCACCTGATCCAAGAAGACATAGGGCAGAGAAAAGGCAGGAGCAGAGGTCAACCAGGTTGCTATGATGAGGCAGCCTCATCCTTCTTGCTGGGTTGCACCAGAAGCTGACTATTTAGCACAGCAGACGGATGGAAGTGATGGTGGGGAAAATGTGTTCATTTTCTAGTTGTCACCGTGCCTTGGCTTGGATCGTGCCTTGTGAACTCTGGACATTTCTTGCCTCTTGAACCCTCTTATGTTGTGGATTTAATTTTGCCTGGTGGGTTTATTTCGGTTGGGTAACTTTCCAGTGCCTTGTGGACTCCTTGGCTCTGTGGATTAGCATCAGTCTGCTTGTGGCTGGACTTAAAATCGGGACAGTCCTGAGTTTTTAGTGAAGGGAGTTTGAGGGGGAATATTAATAAACCCACTACACCACATTTTGTGTGTGTGTGTATGTGTGTGTGTGTGTGTGTTTGAGCAGAACAGCACATCCTTGGAGGAAGAATTAAAGCACTTTTGTGATGGATTGTTGTATCAAAAGAATAACAGAAGAGCAGAAGATATTTTTGTGCACTAGAGGAAATTTTATTGAATGTTGAAGCAAGGAGTGAACAGAGGAAATGCAGGGTCTCGTGCATGAAGAACATAACATAACAGAGTTACAAACAAAAACAGACTATAAAGCATTATCCTAAGCTTGAGAAATCAGATTAAAATGCCAGGGACAGTACTGTGTGGTACAGTAGTCATTTTTTTCTGAACATGGAACATTTAGATATGGGGAAAAAGCAAAGGTCATTTGTTGATCTTAAACTAGAAGGATATGCATGCAAACTTGAGGATTTTGGAGAATTCCATGAGAACTAGTTTAACCCCAATGTCTTTAAGGTGTCATCATTCCAAAAAGTAAACAAAGCCTATAGAAAGCAATCAGAAGATCTTATGATTCCCAGAGAGATGATGGCCTGTTTGAATACACGGAACGCCATGTATTGTCTCACGATGATAGTCTCTGAAGGCATCTTCCATCATGCTTCCATGATATCTTCCTTCAGTTCTTCAGGAGATGTTCATGAGAAGGTTGGCTGCAATGTACAATCTACAGTATATACCACCATTATGGGAATATAATTGTTGGAACTTAGACAGAAGAAACTCAGTTACAAGGAGTTTGGATTGAGTCTTCAACATACTTAAACTAGACTCATCTGAACTCCAATTGACTCCAAGGTGTCTATTAAAAAATAGCTGAGTTTGAATTCAACCTCTTTAAACACTAAGGTTAACTTGCAGAGATGTGGAGCAACCCCATATATCAAGTTTTTAAGAACTGCGGAGGCTCATGGAATTTTAGAATCCAGAAGCCATAACCTTGGTCATTAATCTGTGCCATAATTTTCAATTCCAGGAGGACCGTATTAGAGAGCCACTCCATGGTTGTTCAAAACAACAAATGGCAGGGGCTGCACGGGTGGACAGGAATGGCACAGGTTGGCAGGCAGGAAGAATGACCACCACTGACTGGGAAGATGGGGCCAGATGGACAGACACAGGATGGCTTACAGGGTTGGACACACATGGGCATACACCCGGAGGAGCTAACAGGGAAGATAGGCCCAGAAGGGGAGACACAAGATGGATAGCAGCTCTTTGGCCGAATACATATTGCAGGTGACCCACAAGACACGCCACAAGGAGATGAGCAGATCGGGACGCAGGACTGGAGGGGTTGCACACACACAGTGGGTGGCCCGCAAGACACGCCACAAGGAGATGCGCAGACCGGGACGCAGGAGGACTGGAGGGGTTGCACACACACAGTGGGTGGCCCACAAGGAGATGAGCAGACCGGGATGCCACAGGACTGGACGGGTTGCACACACACAGTGGGTGGCCCACAAGATATGCCACAAGGAGATGCACAGACTGGGACGCAGGAGGACTGGAGGGGTTGCACACACACAGTGGGTGGCCCACAAGGAGATGAGCAGACCGGGATGCCGCAGGACTGGACAGGTTGCACACACACAGTGGGGGGTCCACAAGGCACGGAGTGGCAGAGTGGGACACAGCAAGAGGAGCCACCCCCGACTGGGAAAATAGGTCCAGATGGGCTGAAACAAGCTGGTTTGTGACAGCTGAGCACCATGTTGGAGATAATGAAGGTTAGTCTGCAACGGGCAAAAAGGATAAGAAACAGTAAGCATTACAAGCAAATCGCCACTTTTATTCCACTTCTTCCAAAGAAAACTTAAATAGCATTTCTAAACTACTCAGCCAGCACTGATCAAGCAAGCTTAGAGGCATCCTGTCCTTCTCAATTAACCAGTATTTTGTTCTCATGAAACTAGCTTATGGTTCCTTGAGAATTCAGAATATTTTGAATGTAAGACTCAGGGAAAGCAGGATGGATGATACTTGTAGATGTTTTTCCTCTAACTATCCCCAAAGCTAACATTTGCCCACCATCATGTAAATTTCCCAAGTCCATTGTTAAGACATCTCCTGAATTTTGTATCATGTGCTAGATAGTCAAACTAGCCAATATACATACAGTGTAAGATATTCAACTGCATATTCAGTACGTATAAGTTCATTGATTGCATTCATAAATTGGCCATCTTGGTCAATGGCAACATGTCAACATTGGATCCATGCTATCAATAAAGAGAGATGGGTTGAAAAGCAAGTCTACAATAGGTTCAAAATAAACAGGGTTCTCTAACAAAACAAAACTCCTAAGGTAGAGTAAGAACTCTATCGTCAGCCAATCCCAAATCTAGATCTTCCTAAACTGGTCTCAAAGAAACCTACTTTTGCCTTCCATGTTCAGGTTGCTATCTGATCTTCTACATCTCCAAGTAGATCTGGAAAAGTCCAGACAGAAATCCTGGAGAATCAATCCTGGTTGAAAACTTGGTCAACTTCCCTCTAACACTTGCAAAGAAAAACTTCTTAGGGTTTTTACACCGAGTCAAAATTTAAGCTCTCTCAGGCCATCAACCTGCTAGTGTGGACTACTTGCTGGAAGCAAGCAAGGAAAACAAACACCAATCAGCAAGAATCTTCATAACTGAACCAGGAGGAGCATGACTCCTGGGGTTAGGCTGTTGGTCAAAGTCCAAAAGGACTTCTCAAAAGTTATTAGATGCATTTAATAAAGCGTCAAATCCAACTTACCGGAGAGAGCTGGAGAAGAGAAGTGAAGGAGAAGTAAGAAGTGCTGCTGAAGAACTGAAGCCCAGGCAGCAGCTTTTATACAGTTTCTTGGGGAACCTGACAAGCACCTTGACCAGTAAAGTCTACCAATTATGTGTGTCTCATCTCAAATGAAAGGGCTCTAGAACAGCCATCCTTGCTTTGTTGTCATTGTGTCCCTAGTAATTTTGGGGTGTTTGGGCGTTAATATTATGCATTATGTTCCCTATCATTGGAGTATATTAAAGTCTAAGGACAAGGATTAGGCCAGGTGGATTAATGATGACTAGTTTCCACAGCTAGTTTCCGCAGCTGACTAGTTTCTACGGTGATTTTAGACTTCTCCTTAACCTTCAAACTAAAGATCTTGGTTTAGTGGAGATGAAGGAGCAGACATTTCTTGGAGCTGAATTTTTAAATGCCCGTGTTTTGTTGAGTTTGATGGAAATGTGTATGAAAAATTAAGAAGGACAAATCTCCTCATACTTAGGGAATATTGTTAGGAAAGGTAGGAAGAATTCTAGCCCATCCTGGCAATGTAATTCAAGTGTTTATTCCTCCACAAATTTATAAATTTTTTGCTCCTGCAGACAAAAGTGATCCTTGTTATCTTCAAGAGAAGACCCCATGTTGAGTACATTTCCTTGAAGAAATCTTCTAGCTCAGCTATTCTTAAAAAAAATCCTGGGTCAAACATCTTGAAGATGGCCCCACTGAAGTCTCCTGAGATTATAGAAGGTTCTTCAAATACCATAAAATGGTCATATTACCTGGAATGTAATAAATGAACCAAAATCATAAAATTGTGTCTTATTTATTTTGGCCACGTCATGCAGGGGAATTCATTGGAAAAAGCAATTACGTTGGGAAGAGTTAGCGGTAAAAGGAAACCAGGCTGCCAAAGATCATGGTGGCTGGGCACCATCAAAGTGATGCCAGACAGAGCATAGAACATACTCAAAGAAGTAGTTCAAGATCAGAATATGTGGAGAAACCTGAACCATAGAATGATCCAGAGTTGGACTCGATTGAATGTATAACATCATCATCAATAAAATATCATGAAACTAAATTAAATTAATTTTGGGGGCCCAGCTCCAGTCTGCCCTGGTTCAGTGGTTGGTTGGTTGGTTGGTTGGTTGGTTGGTTGGTTGGTTTTGTAGAAAAGCACAAAGGTCAATGAAAAAGTGAAGTTGCCTTTCCTGGTATTTCATGGAAGAGTAATAGGAACTCTCAGGGCTAGAAATTGAACTGATTGTCCAAAAAAAAGATGACATTCGGCGTCATTGGCAAGAAAAGCACTTGGCTATCTCCTTGAAGTCCTCAGGAGTTCAATCCAACTTGAAAAAGATTTACTTTTAACCTTTTTATCAATGTTCAAAGGGGTCAAAGGTCTTCATCTCCCTGATCAAAAACTTATTTTGGGTTCCCTTCAAAAGTTTTTGGCTATTCCAGCCAAAGAGGATTTTTTGGTGCTACATGCTTCTCTTAGAACAAAATCACAGCCAGAAGGAAATGACATGTTTGGATTATATGGGCTGAGTTGAAGGAAGTTTCCCTCCCCACTCAATCCCAAGTTGCTTGGATCAGAAGCATTTCCCTCCTTGATGTGAACATCTGGGAAGCACCTTCACCTGAGGTTATGGGTGAACTTTAGAGGAAGTAGGCCTATCACTCTGCTGTCTTGCCCTTATGTCTTTCGTGTCTTCCTTGGAAGATGGCCAAGTTTTAATTGGCAGGAGCGTGCAGTGCAGCTGCTTCTTTAAATTTTTCACCTGCTGTTCCAAATCTGAAACGATCTGCCTTCAATTTCCATCGCCCAGGAAAATAGCTACCATTTAAGAGCTTAGAAGAAGAAAAGTCACCATATAATTCTGTATCATCATCAAACGATGGCTGGGCTCGCCAAGTCATTTTTGTAATTTGCTCTCTGCATTTCCAGAGCTTAGGAAGAAGGACGTTCACCAATGGTTTAGATCATCATTTTTCTAGCCCCTAGAAATACCATATGACTTTAGATTGTTATTTTGTTCCATCAGTGTTCCATATATTTCTTTTTTTAAAAAAATTTAAAGCAAAATAATTTATATATACAGTTCCAATAACTGGAGCCTTCCCTTCCCTTCTGAATGGAACTAGTTTCCCAAGACATGGTTTGACATTGAAACAGTCAACATTTGAACTCCATACATAGGACAGTTACAATTTTGAATTAAATGCAAAATTCCATCTGTTTGTTTTTTTTAAAGATGAGAGGTGCGGTATGCTGCTAGCTTGATCACCTTATCAGAAATATAAAAGTGAGCTGGAAATTGATTCCCAATGAGATGGTCCTCACAAGCTTTTAAGATTACGATGAGCAAGGGCTACAATTTTGCATCCTAAAACGTAGTTGGCTGGTTGGTTGGTTGGCTGGTTAGTAGACTGTGTAAATTTGGTTTAGAGTCAATGGTCTCAGGTGATCCAAGCCAATTCTAGCCTACTCAATAAATCATTACTAGACAAACATAGCTTAACATGCGGTGGGACCCAAGTCTTTGTGTGGGAAGGAAAAGGACCACCAAAAAGGAGAGACAGACAGATTCAATTTTGCTTTGAGAACAATCCCTGAGTCTAAATCTGGATGGCGATCAGCAGAGGTCATCTGGGAAGTTCTCCATCCAATTACATTGCTAATAATTAACGCCTGTAACTTAGACTAATTCTGCTTGGGGAAATTAGGAGAAGCAACCTGATTCCAGCATTTAATATTCCCCAGAAATGAATGGAATGCAAAACTGATGACAAAGGGATAGTGATGGAAGAAGAATAACAACTTAGGTCTCCAACACCCTGCATTTGGATATCTCCTCCAGCAAAAAGAAACACCCAACAATGTTGTATATAAGAAGGACGATGCTTCTTCTGGCTTTGTCCAACTTCTAGCTTGCCGTCACTGGTGAGTCTTCACACAAACTTCGCAGTTTTGTGGAAAGACAAGTCCGGTTTACTTGGATTTATCCTGGTTGTCATTCTCTAATGTCCAAATCTGTTTCTCAATGAAGCCAAAGCTGGGTTGACCTACAGCTTGTATAACAAGCTAAGTTGAAGAATACAATATGATTGTTTCATGTCTACTTTCTTCTGTCATCAGCTTTAAATGAACAACTTTGGCACAACTGGTCATGAGTGTGTAAGAAATATATCCAAAGCCTATTTACATTTATGGACATGATGAGAGAAGTGAGAAGGTTGTGTTGTTATGGTCTAGCAAGATGCTAGCCCTAGTTATTCAACAAAGCCCTCATAAAAGATATTAAACCATATATGAATCTATGTACAACATACTAAGCCACAGGTTCAAGCTTGATTGAGTATATATTGTCAAGTCAGTGTCAACTCTTAGAATCTACCTTAGACTTTCTCCAGAAGGATCTGTTTCTAACTAGGTCCTTCAGGTTCCCAATGGGCTCCTCCATCCTCCCTATAACTAAGTCCAACCACCCTGTTGCTTGTTGTCCTCTTCTGTCCTCGTTCTTTTCTGTCCTTCAGAAGTTGTGGGTGCTCCATCACAGGAGGCTTTTAAGAAGAGACTGAACAGCCACCTGTCTGAAGTGGTATGGGGTCTCCTGGTTGAGCAGAGGGTTGACTAGAAGACCTCCAAGGTCCCTTCCAATTCTGATATTCCATTCCTTTCCATTCTGTTCTATTTCTTTCCATCTTCCCCAAAATTAAACCCTTCCCCAGAGAACTGACCCTTCACCTGTATCCAAAGTAGGATCATTAGAACCTAAAGGTTAAAGCTTGTCAAGTTTTATACACTGTGCAGTTGTTGAGCTTTCCAATGTTATGTACATTGTGTGAAAAGTCCTGCAATCTTTTAGTTCTCCATGTGAATAATGCAGAACAATCAGCATTGTTTAACACTGTTTAAAGTTAATCATATTCATATATATATTCCTTGTTTTTTTCCCCCTTGGTTGTTTTATTGTTCTACTTTCCTTTAATCTTCCTTTCTATTTCTTCAATTGTTTATGATTGTGAGCCGCCATTGTGGTGACAAATACATTTGATAATAATAATAATAATAACAAATGGCCTTCTGAGAGTTCCAAATCTCAGGAACCCAGCTGCCCTTTTTGCAGAAGAGGGAAACATAAACCCAGGCCCTCTATTTGAATATTGCTGTCCAAAATTGCCCAAGATGTTACATTAAATGAATATGCAGTTGGACAGACTGTGGTTCAGCCTGTCTTGGGAACTCAATCCTTCCCAGTTATGCATGCTTTGATGGCACTGGTTGCTTTTAAGGGACGGTTTCAAAGCAGACTCTACCCCCAAGTGGACGTCCTGTGTCAGACCAAAAACCATGCAAGAGTCAGTAACTGCAATGCTGAGAAGCGTTTATTAAAAAGAGGGTGAGGGGGTGATATCCTTAACATAACAAAAACCAAACATACACAAAAGAGCACCGCGGGGTGGTTGGCTTACAAAAGCTTGAAGGAGTCAGAGAAAATAAATTACCCTCCCTTTCCAAGAGGTGAGAAAGAAAACCACTTGAAGTTCAGAGTCCTTCCCAGGTTGGGCCCTGAGTTTTGTTTTTCTGAAGACACTGTCCATAAGTCCTGTCCTGTTTCCATATCATGGTTGTATAATCCTACCCTGCTTCGGTTTAGCAAGGATATTTACAGATGCTGGCTCTGCGTCTTGGCCGGCAGATTGACCCGAGACCGCCGCCGCCGCCAAGATATCCTCCGTACCCACCGGCACAAGCGCTATAGCCTCCCACGGCAACTGGCTCACAGCTGGCGGAAAGGATGGGCCCCGGAATGGTGATCACAAAGGATGGTGGCTGGACCACAACTTCGGAAGGTGGAATCTGGTTAATGCATCCCACGTTAGCTCCCGGGAGAATCCCAAGGCTGCTGGCTGAAGCAGCACCGCCGCCGCCGTAACCGAGGAGTCCCGAGCCAATCCCGCAGGAGCCGAGCCCGATCCTTGGAACAGAGGCACAAGAAGGAATGGCACAGGAAGGTGGGCAAGGAGGCAGGCAAGTTGGTGGGCAGCAAGACATGTTGGGTGGCAGGTGTGAACCTGGAAAAGATGGAGAAAAGCACATTAATTAGCGTTGAGACGTTGAGTCATTCGTGCTGGACAGCAGATCGAGGTTGATACGATAGGCGAGAAGAAGGACACAGGCCAACCCAGAGAGCTTCCTGCTTTTCGGAGAGCCATAAAAAATAATTTTAAAACAAAACAAAAAAGGAATTAATGAGCTCAGATTGCCCAAAGCTGTGCCAGACAAATATTTCCAGGAGGAGCAATCAGGATGTCCAGACAAAATCTGCTATTTTGGTTTCATTGTGGTCACCGTAAATATCAGAGCTGTTCAGACACGCCATTCAAAGGCGTTATTTGAGGTCTGTTGGCATGCATCAGCAGCTCCGTTGTTGTGTCTCGAGACTACCAGCCAACAATTTAATAATTGCCTGCAATTTTGCCTTCCCAATAATGAATGTCTGGCTTGCAAAATTGGGATGCAATTATTTTGAATTTTTTTATATCTGGGTGGCAGAACAACTCGGCGAGCAGCGAAGGTTAAAAGTACTTCGCCTCTGTTGGCTAACATCTAGTGGCTGTCCAGGTTGTGCAGGCCAGAAGTGGAGGATCTACTCTTGAAGGCCCTCTAGATCAAGGGCCTTCAAACTTGGCAAGTTTAAAGAGTTGTGGACTTCAACTCCCAGAATTCCTGAGCTAACATGACTGGAGGAGGAGGAATTCTGGGAGTTGAAGTCCACAAGTCTTAAAGCTGTCAAGTTTGAAGATCCCCTGGAATAGAGAGATACAGAAAGAGAGGTAGAATAGATAGAGAGAATAAATCAAGGGTCTTCAAACTTGGCAACTTTAAGACTTGTGGACTTCAACTCCCAGAATTCCTGAGCTAACATGACTGGAGGAGGAGGAACTCTGGGGGTTGAAGTCCACAAGTCTTAAAGCTGTCAAGTTTGAAGACCCCTGCTCTAGATCAGTGTTTTGCAAACTTGGCTGTTTTAAGATGGGTGGACTTCAACTCCCAGAATTCCCCAGCCAGCAATTCTCAGTCATGGAAGCTGAAGTCTGCAGACATCTTAAAGTGGCTGAATTCTGAAAACACTGCTCTATTTGAATTGTTTTCATATCTTGAACTATTTTGCACTCTTTTCCAGAAGCTTAGCATCCTCTTAAGTCATGTCTGTGAACAGACTTGATTAATTTTTTGTTCTTTTCCTCATTTTCTGTCTCCCAGCACTTGGATTCCAAACAAGGCAAACGAGCCAAGATTTCTAATTAAACAATGGAGGCTTTTGTGCACCAGTTTAACCTGTTTTCTGATTTCTTTTGGTTTTCTGCCTTCCGAAATTGAGCTGCTTATAATGTTTTGAAGAGAAGGGAAATACCATCCTTGTCCACTGGGTGGCACTCTATGAGAAATTCTTGCAAGTTTTGACTCTTACATGAAATAAGTAGAAGCAATTATTGCTATAATTACTATATTCTGCTGCTGTAATATGATCTGGGTTGTTTTTTTAAAAAATTTGGGATGTTCAAGTCAAATGTCCTATTTCATAGGCTTTTGCTTCTTTGTATGAACCTTTAAAAAAAAATAAACTGTAGGATTTGGTATATTTGCTTTGATCTCATATGCCTAATTTTCTTACATTGCTTTGAAATTCTCCTATTCTTTCCCAGCTATTCAGCGAGGGATTTCTATCCATTTATTTCTTTGTTTAGGTGATGTTTGGAAAATCCTTACCAAAAATCAAACCATTTCCTTTGCACCAGCCAAACTCAATAGGGACAGTGCTTGCCAATAATGGGAAGAAAAGTTTTATAATTGGGTCACAATTTTAAAAGCTGGGACATACAAAAGTGAGGCATGAAAAATCCTCATGATGGAAATTTTGGAAGGACAATTACACGGGAGAATTTTTCATTCTTCTCAAATGGAAATTTGATTTCAAATAACCGGGTGAGCTTTAAACCAGCTGAAGAATAGCTCTGCTCAGAAAAGGAAAACCCACTGAGTTTTAATTTGTTTTTGTTTTTTCAATGAAATGCTTTTGGTTAGAAAGGCAAAATATAAAATAGCACAAGCCCGCAGTCCTACTTGGGTTTCTACTGTAAAACATCACAATTCAAAATATCTATAACCTCTTTGGCTCTATATTTCTTTGAGACAAGTTGCTGTCTTTATTTGGAAACCCAGACAACTCAAAACCTGTCAGATCTGTTGCTCTGAAAGTCATGCTCGAGACAAATGCCAGCTGAGTAGAATTTGGATGGTGATTTTACAAATAATGGGTGGTTGGGTTACCAAACCCAGAGTAGAGTAGATCATTTTTTTCTGGAAGATGACAAAAAACAGCAAGCCGAAAGAGCTTGTGAACTGAATAGTTTTTAAGATGTCCTAAATTTAGTCCCTGCTGTGATGGAATCCAAATGCACTTTTTGGTTCTCACCTTTTGGTTCTTGCAAATAACCAATTTCAGAGAGCACCAAAGATTCCACAGTAGAAACAGAATGTCAGCCTTCAAGATTTTCTCCCTTTGCTTTGCATCTTTCGGCTGTCATAAGTAACGGGGGGAGGAGGGGGGAATGGTTATGGGAAGTGAGCTGGAGGTGTTACAAACCAGAACTGTATAAACTGGAGGGGGGGGTTAGATTCTTGCTTAGGTTTCTATCCTATGCTATGCGCAGCTGCAACCCTTTATCAAACTATGTCAAGGTCAACGGATAGAAGCCTCATCACCACCTGGAGATGCCCACATGATGATCTACACAACTGTTAATTGGATGAGCCAATTGAACTATTGGGGGTGGGAATGTTGCCATTGCTTTGTATAGGTGATTTACGCGCCCATTTTCTCAGATTCAGAATCCTTTTGTTGCTACCACTTGATTTCCAGTAAAAAATATCTTTTCTCTAATTAAAAGAGTCTAAGTATTTCTTTCTTGGATTTTGAATGGAGCACCAGCTGACACAGGTCTAAGTTCTCCGAAACTCTTGGCCAACGCGTTGAAGTTGAAGCCTTGGCCAACGCATTGAAGTCAAGAGAGTTGGAAATTGTTGGACCTGGAAAGCAGCTACAGAGGTAGCACGGATGGATTGCATGTCCAATCATCCAAACCAAAACAGTAGCTAGGTTGGTAGGAGACACCAACCAAAATCAAAAGAAGAAGACAGTATCAAAGCTAGGCTATATGAAGCGAAAATCATGGACTTACCCAGGTAGAAGAAGGAAGAACTGAAGCTTTGATGAAAAGCTGAAGCTGTTGAGAAGTATAGAATGAACGGACACTTTTATACACATTCGGTAACTGGTTAATAACAGGCCACAACAGATTTTCCCTGAGGTTTTAATTAATTTTGACTTGTCATGTTATCTTTATCTCACTTCGCAACTTCTTTGCTAATTTGAATAATTTTCTTCTATTAGTCGTGTAACAAGCTCGCATATTTTAGCCTTCCTTCCACCCTGAATTTACCTTCAATCCGCTTTCTTGTGTTCGTAAACAGGAAAGGGCATGCAACTGAAACTAGCTACTCAGCAAATATAAGAGGAGGAGAAAAAAAACCACATGGAAAGGTGTTGACCATTCAAGCTTTTAATATTTGATGCGTTTCTCAAATGGTCAGATTTTCATTTAGATCTTTAGTTAATTCCCAAAACCAGAAGAAGAATGCTTTGTTCAAGACATTCCATAGATCTTCAATAAGACTTGGTTGGCATCAGAGCTACTTTAGGACATGTAGGATTGAAGTGTCTCCCAAAAGAAAAAAATGCTGAATTTCATTTGAATCCAATTTCCAAACTCATTTAAAAGAAATTTAGGGAGCCCCTTGACTATTTCTTGCTGATAATATTTCTCCCCCGAAATCTTACATTTCTACAAATGGGGTTTGTGCTGTCCCAGCCAGTTTACGGGAATTGGTTAGTTACTAAGGAATTGTGAGCTGTCCCCTTAAGGGTAAACGTAGTTAAAGATATCCTGGGAAATGTAGTTCATGTCACGTGGCTAAATCTGTAATCCTGATTGGTCACTGAATTGACCCTTGGTGGGTTAAGGGAGTTTTCCTTATTCTTTGTCTGAACTCTCTACCTCATGGCATCTTTCTTCTATCGCTACGAGATGGGTTAGGAGATAACCATCTTTCATGTACAAGGCAGATATACAAAGGATTGATCATTAAAGAAGAACTTCGTCACGAGTGTGAGTTATGTAGATACCTGATGTACCAATAAATGAACTTCGTTATGGAAGCTTTGTTGAGTTATCTATCTGCATCTGCACAGCTATAAATCTACCCCTGTGCAAGAGACAGAACAGGGTTTATTTTGGAGAGAAAAAATGGAAAGGAAGAGAACAGGTTGTTGATCTCCATCCAGTTCAGGTCAAGGACTTAAAATCTGGTTGATAAAAGCAGACATTCATGGATTATCTAGCTAAAACTTGGATTCTGATTGAGAAAGGTATGTATAGTCAAAGCTAGGTCTCACAGGTGCTTAGCAAAATGTCTGGGTTACCTCTTGAAAAAAGCACCTTTGGGACAACCTGGATGTCTGAGAATCTCCATAGACAGTCAAAGCTCTGGTTTTCCCAGCAATCATGCATGGCTGGGACAGTTGGGCCATATGGAAGGCCAAGCCCCAAAGAATTGATGCTTTCAAATTGTGGTGTTGGAAAAATCTCTTGAGAGTTTCTTGGACAGCAAGGAGATCAAATCAGTCGATCGTAAAGGAAATCAACCATGACTATTCTTTAGAAGGACAGAAACAGAAGTGCAGAGAAGAGCAACCAGCGGCAGCCAAAAAAAGCCAATTCAATCCTAAATTGCATTAACAGAGGGTCAAGATCAACTCAAGATCAGGTGAAGTGTTAATACCACTTTATAAAGTCTTAGTAAGGCCACACCTAGAGTACTGCATCCAGTTTTGGTCACGGCACTATAAAACTCTAGAAAAAGTGCAGAGAAGAACAACCAGGATGATGAGGGGACTGGAGGCTAAAACCATACAATGAACGGTTGCAGGAACTGGGCCTGGCTAGTCTAGGGAAGAGAAGGACCAGGGGAGACAGGAGAGCAGTCTTCCAGTATTTGAGGGGCTGCCCCAGAGAGGAGGAGGGGGTCAAGCTATTTTCCAAGGCACCCAAAGGTCAGACAAGGAATAACGGATGGACACGGAACAAGGAGAGATTCAACCTGGAACTAAGGAGAAATTTTCTGACAATGAGAACAGTCAACCCATGGAACAGAAGTTGTCTTCAGAAGTTGTGGGAGCTTCATCACTGGAGGCTTCCAAGAAGAGACTGGACTGCCATTTGTGGTGTAGGGTCTCCTGCTTTGGGAGGGTTTGGACTAGATAACCTACAAGATCCCTTTCAACTCTGTCAACTCTGTTAAACTGGAGCTGGAGCTGAAATATTTTGGCCACCTGATGAGAGTAGACCTTGGAGAAGACCTTGATGTTGGGAAAGATGGAAGGCAAAAAGGGGACAGCAGAGGATGAGATGGTTAGATGATGTTGTTGACGCAATGGTCTTGAATTTGGGCAGATGTAGGGAGACAGTGGAGGGCAGGGAAGCCCGGTGTGATATGATCCCTGGAGTCATGAAGAGTTGGACATGACTTAGCAACTGAAGAACAACAGCAAAATTAGGAAAATGGACCTTCTGTTAACAGCATTATGAGGTTGCCACCCAAAGAACATTGAGGAGCATATAGTGTAGATGCTTTAGTTTAGAGTACTTTATTGTCATTGCCCCTCGTACAATGAAATCAAACACCATCTTCAATGCACATCATGACCATGAAAATAAACACAAACACACTTCCTTCACCCTCTACACATTGAACCGAAAACTGCCAACACCACACCAACACTGCACTACACAGCAGATTTCAACAGAGCTCCTGCCCTGGGATAGAAGCTGTTTTTCAGCCTATTTGTCCTTGTTTTTATTATTATCCTGTACCGTCTGCCAGATGGTAATAGTTCAAAAAAAGGGTGCCCAGGATGATATGGAGTTTTGAGAATGTTTTGAACTTTCTTAAGGCAGTGGGAGCTATAAAACTCTTCCAAAGAGGGGAGAGGGCAACCCATGATCCTCTGGGCAATGACGTTCACCCTCTGGAGCTGATGTTCCTTCAGATCATAACCAATCAGAATAGAGCTGGAAGGGACTTTGGAGGTCTTCCAGCCCAACCCCTTGCTCAAGCAGGAGACCCTATACCATTTCAGACAGGTGACCGGTCCAGTCTCTTCTCAAAAGCCCCGAGGGATGAAGGACCCACAGTTTCTGGAGGCAACTTCTGCTCCACCACTTAATGGTCCTCATCATTGTCCTCACAACAAACTCATTCAGCTAAGAGGATATTGATTGACGTTCCCTAAATGACTAACTCCATGCCAAAGACAGAGGTGAGTTACCTGGGCTGTAAGGATGGACACGTAATCTCCTGGCATGGAAAAATACCCTGTTTATTTCCGCAAATACAGGTGATCTAAATCACCTTGAGACACCTCAGTATTGACATCCATGCAGATGATGGGCAGGTCCAATTTTTTTTCCCTGTTTTTTGCTGTCATCTGGGATTTACTTACCTCCATCTGGGATGTGTCGATGGTGGTTTTGGTACGCAACAAATAAATGGGCAGAGTAACCCGTTGACTCACATCCTTCACCAAAGGCGGGGAAATATTAATCTTTCGGTACAGGACTTTTGAATCTAGGGATGGATGGATGGAGGGAGGAAATACACAAAGTGCAAGCCAAGGCAAAAGGATGTTAGGGTGGAGCTGAAATCCGCAACGCTAACAAAAAAACGCAGAAGAAAACAGGAGCGAAAGAAAAAGAAGCCAGCAACTCATTAATTGTAACAGACAATTATTCAATTACCACAGGTCAAAATAAAGATAACTGGGGAAAAAAAAAATAATGGTTATGGATTAATTAAACCTCCAGGCACGAGGCATGTCTTCCAATTATTTGCCTGCCTCCAGAAAGATATAAAAGGTGGAATTCTCCACTGAATCTTCACCAGTGTGAACTGCTCGTTTGCAACTTCATTCCTTCTTCTGAACTCTGCAAAGAACCGGGTAAGTTTGCATTCCTTCTCTCTCATTCCTTCTCTCTCCGGGAATTTGGGGGAGTTCTTTAGTTCTGAGGATGGAACTGAGACAGGGCTCCAAGTCGAAGGAAGGATTTCTTTCTGTGCCAGTCCTTCTAACAGGAAAGTCGTAGCTCAGGTAGCAATCAAAGGAAAGTAGCTGATGTACCTTCAGGCAGGCTCAGCTTGGCTCATTTATAATCGGCGAACTACTTTAGGGGAACAAAATGATGGAATGGCTCAGTTAGTAATAGCACGTTGACTTATATGCTGCTTCACAGGGCTTTACAGCCCTTTGTAAGCAGTTTGCAGAGTCAGCCTCTTGCTCCCCCCCCCAACTATCTGGGTCCTCATTTTACCGACCTCAGAAGGATGGGAGGCTTGAGCCGGTCAGGATCAAACTCCTGGCTGTGGGAATGCAGAGTTAGCTTGCAATACTGCCTTCTAACCACTCCATCACAATGGCTTGGAGGTGTAGGGGCCTCCTGCAACCATGCTAGAGAAGAAAAAAAAGCTTATTGGAGGGGCTGCCCCAAAGAGGAGGGGGTCAGCTTGTTTCCCAAAGCATCAGAGGGCAGGACAAGAAGCCACGGATGGAAACGAATCCAAGGAGAGAAGCAACCTAGAATTAGGGAGAAACTTCCTAACAGTCAGGACAATTCACCAGTGGAACAGAAGTTGCCTTCAGAAGCTGTGGGTGAAGTTTTTAAGGAGATTGTACAGCCATTTATTGTCCTGCTTAGCAGAGGGTTGGACTAAAAGACCTCGAAGATCCCTTTGGGTTCTATTCTGAATAGAATGTAACTAATTTGCACGTTTCCAATAGTTTGCAAACTGGAAGGCAATCTTTCATATAGCACTATGGGTGGCCTCCCTTAAGCTTGTTTCCCCTTTTTGGACAACAGACAAACGTTTGCTCAGAGCTTTCCATCTCTTTCCTGATGCCTGGAAGACAATTTGTTGTGGGAAGAGGAAAGAGATGGATGAAGTGGCTTTCTACAAGTGCCAAGCTATGCTTGGCTTCAGCTTCAGCTGTATGGAAATAAGTAGGCTTGCCTACTTCTAGATCAGGGGTCTCCAACCTTGGCAACTTTAAGACTTGTGGACTTCAACTCCCAGAGTTCCTCAGCCAGCTTTGCTGGCTGAGGAACTCTGGGAGTTGAAGTCCACAAGTCTTAAAGTTGCCAAGGTTGGAGACCCCTGTTCTAGATCTTGTTCTACTCATGGCTTCCTTCAGCCCCGTAGACAGTAAAAATGCAGATTTTTTTCAGAAGAAACACATAGTTTATTGACTGGAGGAGATCCTTAAAGCCAGGAGAACATTGGTGCTGTCTGAGCTTCCTTGTCTTCTTGCAGACATTTCATGACCCAAACCAGCGAACAACATCGGTGCTAGTGCGCTTTGCTGCAAATACTCCTTCTAGCACTGATGAGGTTACTTAGATGGGCCATGAAATGTCTGCGAGAAAACAACCAAGCTCAGAGAGCACCAAGGACTCCTCATTTCAACCCTGAGCTACAAATCTTCTTTGTTGGTGAGGAGACCGATTCACAAGGTGTGTGAGCCGCCAGATGTGTAGCCAATGGTCTGAATGAGCCCGCCTCCTGAGATCCAGCCACAAACAGCGTCCCTGCAACTTGCTAAGCCGTTAAAGGAAGGATTAATTAAATCCGACCTCGTGCAAATCAAGTCTCAGCTTTGGAAGCCATATTAGCATCAGACGCCTCCACGCTGCCACATTCTTGAGCCTGGGGAAATGGGAGGGGGGAATTTCTTGGAGCGTATGTGGTTAGACCTAATAGCATTCTTTTTTCTAAGTCAAGGTCATGTTGTTTATGCACCTGGGTGAGGGGACATCTCAAGTTGGGATGGATGGTGATGGAGGCATGTGATGCAATGATGGATGCAGGGGGTGGATTTGTAGTTTTTTACTTTTTGTAAGGAAATCCAGAACTTTCACATTCGGGATTCCTCAGATGTGCCAGTTGAACTACCCAAGTAAAAAAAGAACTTTGGAGAGGATGTCTGTCTCGGAGTTATTGGCTGGAATGGGAGGTTTTCTCGAACGCTGGCATCAAGAGCACATCAATTATAACTTCTTCCAATGAGCATTGTTCACCGTGGATATCTTTTCTCATGTTCTTCTTCCAGATCCATCATGTCTTGCTGCCCTCCATGCACACCATGCTGCCCTCCATCTTGCGCCATCCCATCCTGCGCTGCTAGACCCACCGTAGGTCTCGGAGGATGTGGGACTCCGTCTTCCCTCGGGGGCTTTGGAGGCTATGGTGGCATCGGGGGTTTCGGGGGCTATGGAGGTTTCAGCTCCGGTAGTGGTCCTGCATCCGCTAGAAGCCTCGGCACGCTTGCCGGAGTGACCCCATCTCCCATCAGCCAGATCCCAGCCTCCGAAGTGGTGATCCAGCCTCCATCCGTTGTGGTGACCCTCCCAGGACCCATTCTGGCGGCGAGTTGCGAACCGGTGGCCGTCGGTGGTTATTCAGGATGTGCTGCGGGATCTTTTGGGGGCTCCTATTCTCGTGGGCTGCTCGGCTCAAGGGGCATCTGTGGCCCCCGACGCAAATTCAGCATCTGTGGTTCACCGTGCTAAACCGAAGCTCATCCGAGAAGAACCTGAAGGACTGAAAACCCGTTGCGACGTCAGTGAATGTATGCCTGGAACGTAAAAGACTGCCAGCCAAATTGTTAAGTTGTTTGCCCAATGAGACAATTGAGTGCAGGTATTTGTCTCGCGCTCTAGGCCCTTTCTGAAAACCTGTTCTTTTTCTCTTTGCTTGTTCTATGGAAACCGCAAGTTTAAAGCCAACTTTTCTGTCGTTTTCATCTGTTCTGTAATTGCACTGGGAAAGGGAAATTGGTAAAGAGACAGAAATGTTAGAATCCAACTGTTGCTGTATCATACGATCTTCTTTTGCCCTATTAAAGCTTGTGCTGCATTATAAGTCCCGTTTGTGAATATTTTTATTTTCCTTCCAATTTATTCTCTGTTTCCCTGCTCCTGGTAGAAATATGTGGTTTACTCTGCCAGATTCTTGTTCATAGTAAAGACTTAGGGGACTGGAGGCTAAAACATAGGAAGAAGGGTTGCAGGAACTGGGTATGTCTAAGTTTAATGAAAAGAAGGACCAGGGGAGACATGATAATAGTCTTCCAATATTTGAGGGGTTACCCCAAAGAAGAGGGAGTCAAGCTATTCTCCAAAGCACCTGAAGGCAGGACAAGAAGCAATGGGTGGAAACTAATCAAGCAGAGAAGCAACTTAGAACTAAGGAGAAACTTCCTAATAGTGAGGAACAATCAACTAGTGGAACGAACTTGTCTCCAGAAGTTGTAAATGCTCCAACACTGGAAGTTTTTAAAAAGATGTTGGATAACCTCTTGTCTGAAGTGGTGTAGGGTTTCCTGCCTAAGCAGGGGGTTGGTCTAGAAGACCTCCAAGGTCCCTTTTCCAACTGTGTTATTCTTTTCTTTAAGAGTGCACAGCAGTAGTTTGGAAAGATTTATTTGATAGTGCCAGGCACGAACAACTAGGCACACATGTGTAGAGTTCAAATTAGCTACTTTATTGTTTTCTGCCTATAATACAGGAATCTCCTGGCATTTTTCACCTGGGAAAGACCAGATAAGACTCAGAGACATTTAGGGGGGCTAGATCTTGCCCTCTTGTCTTTACACATAGTGTAGTCTAAGCTAATTCCCCACTTGTCTCCTCCTCCTCTTGGCTGGGACAGTTGCTCTCCCCCCAAAAAGTAAGCTATCATAACCAAAAGAATGCTCCCACAGGTTTAAAAAATATAATACAACCCCAAATAAAATATGCAAACAGTGACAACTGTCAGTGACAACCCAGATTCATTAACACGGTCAACAAAATTTAATGAGAAAACCCATTTGTTTCTCAAATGGCATTGTGGTTTCTAAAATGATGTAAATCAGCAACATAAATGCCATTTAAATAATTTAAGTCTAATGGGGATTCTGAATCCTCCCGAAACCAGAGAGCTTGATTTATGTCACATACACACCCTTTAGGTTGTGCGGTTTCATAATGTTTCCCAACCGTTAAAATAACACAAGCCATTAATAGTCAAGGAGTATGAAATAATTCAAATGAATCCAAGTATTTTAAAATACAGGATGCCTTTGTTTTCTGAAAGAAATAAGAGCTTAGTATTGTTTAAAATAATGAAAATTTATTTGATTGTGTTTTGTGTGAGTTAACAGTAACTATTTTGACGCCAATAATCTATTGTCATTCCTCAAATATTTAATAATCTTCTTATTTCGGCAGCCCTGTTTAGAAGGAGTTTGGGAAACTCCCTTTTGAGAGGCCCATAAGTTCTGTGGCATGAAGAATCAGGGTTAAAAAAGTTCAGTAGACATTATTCTGGATGGCCAAAAGTGTCCATAGTGTGTTAGGATTGTTAAATTGGATGTCCAATTGGTTCCTTGGAATCCTTCTGTCTCCTTCAATACAGTCTCATTCAAAGAGAGGAGGATATTCCAGTGGTGGGATTCAAATAATTTAACAACTGGTTCGGTGCCCTCATGATTTCTTCCAACAAGCAGTTCACCAAACTGCTCAGAAAGTTAACAACCAGTTCTCCCAAACTGGTGCAAACTGGCTGAATCTCACCACTGGGATATTCCATGGATGACCATTGAGGTTGAACACGTTTTCATCTTCTACTGAAAGAAGCATGGGACAAAAAATGACCAGCCCTTCTCCCTGACTTTGGAGGCATCTGACCAACCATTGGTCTCAGAAGGTTGAATTTGGTTTCCCATGGGGGGATCACAGAAGACCCTTCCATCTTTGGAATTCCATCATGAACTGCCACAGAGAGGGAATGACTAGAGCGACTCCATTTTCTAGAACTTGCCTCTATGGCTGAAGCCTCAAGGACGTGGTAGGACTTGGAGTAAAGTTAGCTTATCGTAGACAAGGTTCTGTTTAGGACTGGGTGTAATTGGGTGTTCTTGGGACATTCCAATTTCTCCCTTCTCCACCGGGACAACTCTTCATTTTCCCAAACTGGGAACTTCTCAGCTTGAGTTCCAAACCTAACATTGCTCTTGACCAGTTTCATTCTTGTGGTTATAGCCAAGTCTCTTTCCTACAAGTGTAGCTCAGCAGAAGAAGGGTTAGTATCGTGTAGGTTGAAGGTGTGTGGGCTGTAGCATGTAAGCCAGTGAAGGACTGCCTTTTCTTGAATGGTAATTGAAGGGTGAGTTGTGTTTTCTGGGGGAGGTAAACAAGAGATCTCACAAGATAAGAGGATTAAGTTGCTCAGGACCCAGGATGTGAAGGGAAGTGATAGGATCTACAGCCTTCTTTAAGGTGGAACAAACATAGGGAACATCAACTGTTTGGCTTTTGAAGTTGAGTAGGCATGAACAGACTGTTCTTCTGGTCTTGCTTGGATCAACATAGAACTTCTCACCAGCCTTAAATTATGTGAGAACCTCTCACTTTGCGTAACTCTATTCCTCCTCTGACCCAGATCCTCCTTGACTGCAGGAATTGATTAATAGTTACCCTTGTTGAGATGTTCGTAGAGCTTTTCTCCCAGATGTTTTGAGGGCAACATCAATCATTCCTCCAAGGCCTTGACTACCAAATGCCACTCTTGAAGGTTCTTTAGAAGGTGCTGTGGAGTCATCTTCTCCCCCCCCCACCTCCCCCCCCAAAAGGGGAACACCCCACTCACCAACCCCAAGACAAGACAGGCAAAGTGTGTGATGCAACAAAAGTTTTAATGAAGAACGTGCAGGATGATACAGAAGAAGATGGAGCAGTTTTGGGTCTCCGTGGCCTGAAATACCAGCTCTACATTAACACAACGGAGGGAGGGAGTCACATTAAGCCATAGAAACATCAGAGAGGAAGAAGCACATCTAGGTTCAAAGCACGAGGTTTAGGAGTGCTAAGCAGTTCGTAGTTTGGACTTGAAATACAGGCGCTGTGCTTTTCTGGAGAACGGGCTCGAAGGGAAAATTGGACCCAATTTCCTGGAGTCGGAGGTGTCACGTACAATTGGCTTGATGTTCAGCAGGGGTATCCGCAAACGCTCTGTCTACGCTTTGACCCATAGGATCGGCCACCCCCCAGGTACCCACAGGAACTTCCCAGTCCATAACGGGAGGAGCCATAACCTCCGGACATACCGTAACCTCCAGAGGAACATGGGGAATAACCCCCTACAGCCAAAGGCTCACAACTGGAGGCCAGAATGGGTCCCGGGATGGTCAAAGAGAACGCAGGGGGCTGGATCACCACTTCGGAGGGAGGGATCTGGCTGATGCAGGACACGGGGACACCAGGAACCAAACCAAGACTGCTGGCTGAGGTGGCAAGTCCAGAGCCACCGCCATATCCCATCATGCCATATCCGCCACCTAAACCGAAACCACCACTGCCAAAGCCACTGCCGATGCCACAGGAGCCAAGGGCATGGACGGGCCTACAGCTTGGGATGGCACAGGATGGAGCACAGTGGGACTGCATGGCTGGGTGATGCAAGATGAGGCTAAAACGTAAAAAGGAAATAGAAAATATTGCATTATTTTTTAATAATAATAATAATAATAATAATAATAATAATAATAATAATAATAATAATAATAATAATAATAATAATAATAATAATAATAAGGGGTAGGTAGGTGGTGACCTAGAAATGATGTTCTTGCCTCACAATCTGGAGGCTGTGAGTTTGATTCTAGGTAGAAGCAGATCTCTCTCTCTCTCTCTCTCTCTCCTCTGATAATATAGATAGAAACTTAATCTGTTGTGGAGAAAGCTGAGTTGATTTTTAGATGTTTTAAAATGAACAATTATCTGCTGGGCTCTTTTCCAGAAGCGTTAAACTGCTTCTGGATGAAGACCAAAAAAAATATGCTATTTCTCTTCTTAAGGAAGCCAGGCCATAATTATTTCATTATTCACCCTCACATAGAAATTATACTCATATACTTAGCTTCATTGTGCATTTAGCCCAGCGCGGCAATTATATCTCAAGGACCAAAACAAGTTTTTTGTGTGACTTTTAATCATCGAAAACGCCAGAGTTGATTACGAAAGAGAGGGGAGGTGATGCGGGTTCATTCACAAATAAATGCAGTTAATTTGGTTAATTGGGGTGAAAAGAGACCTCGAGGGCAAGATTCGTAACTGGTGCCTTAAAACCGGCATGCTGAGGATTATCTGGTTGTTTGAGCTGGGTGTCTGCTTTGGGAGAACGTAATCAGTTCTAGAAATAAAGGAAGGGAGCAAATTAAATCGGGCCTTTGCTCACACAGGATGGGTTTACATTGTTGCACCAAACCACAGTTTGTTAAACGGAAGAGTGGTTTGGCACAAGATGCTAGCATTCAAGCAGGATCCTGGAACTCCCATGTCTAAATTTTAGTGTGCCTGGGGTTGTCCCCATGGTGCTTTTTCAAGAGGCAACTGGTTTGTTTTTCTTTGAAGACATTTCACTTCTCATCCAAGAAGCTTCTTCTTGTTCTAGGGGACAACTATGACCTGGATGACTGAGAATCTCCATAGATGTGCCTAGGGTTGATTCTCTTTGCAACGAGAAAGCTGAGCTATCAGAAATCTTTGGAGATCCTCAACTTAGAAGTTCTTCCAATGTCTCGTGGAAATAACTTCTCCTATAGCTCCTGGTTAAGCCCGCCCCCTCCAAGTGAGCCAAGTTCACACAACACAAATTAACCAGTTACTGTGTAAATCCAGAGTCTGGACTGGTGCCATCACTGGAGCTAGGAACTGGACCTTCAGAAACTGTGGGTGCTCCATCACTGGAGGTTTTTTAAGAAGAAACTTGACTTGACTTATCTGAAATAGTATAAGTTCTCCTGCTTGAGCAGGGGACTGGACTAGGAGACCTCCAAGGTCCCTTTCCAGATCTACTCTATTCTAAACCAGCCCTCTAGATTCACACAAGGCCGCAAGCAAACAGCCAGGATTTAACCCAAGCCAAGTTGCGTGAATGCAGCCGTGTCGACGTTTCCAGATGTGACCGTTGACTGGATGCCGTAAATAGTTTATGTCAGCCAGACTTTTAATTCATTCAGTACCCTTCTGATTCCATGGGAATCAAATCACAGTTTACCCTAAGCCACCTAGATTCATATGACATGCAAAGCCGCAAGAAAACAGCCAAGATTTAACTCTAACCATTGAATGTAGCCGTGTCGACGTTTCCAGGTTTGACTGTTGAATGGAACACAGCGAATAAGCAATTATTTGGGGGAGAATTCTAATTCGCTCAATCTCATTTTAATTCCAAGGGGCATCGAATCAAAGTTTAAGCCCTAAGACTTAGCTCTGCGGTACCGTCATCTACAGGAAGATCATTTTGCACCTGAGTTTAGTTAGACACGTCCCAGCTCTGAACTCGGTAAGAGCGTTTCCCTGACACTCATTTTAGAGGCATAAAGATATCCCTCAAATACAAAAATCTCCCTTGAAATTTTGGCTGGTTGAATCAAACCCCTGGTAGGTTTCGATCCGAGTTCGCTCCTTCTCGACTCCCGTCGAAATCGGAGCCACTCCGAGGAAAAATAAGCAAGGCACATTGAATAATAAATAAAGAACGAGTCCTTACCTTGTGCTGTAATGCAGAAGGAGAAGATATCAAGAGAGGAAAAGCTTGTGAGGACACCCCAACGGATCCAGCCTTTTATATTCTTTTGGGGGATGGGCACGTCACAAGGAAACGAGGCGTATCACGATACATTAAAAGATTTAATTGTTTTCTTAACAGACTTTTGATCGCTATCTCCCTTGCCCCAAATAATTGCACGGTGTTTGCCTTCTGTTTTGTTTGTGTGTGTTTTTTTGCCTTTCCCCCTTGCTAAAGAGCCGTGGACGTTGGCCCATCCTTCTTCGTGCATCCTAATCTTCTGAAATCTCCACCCAAGGGAGCTATTTAATCTGGCGTTCACCCTTGGTAACATCCCCCATTTCAAAAGCATGATGATATTAATAAGTTTAAAGAAAAAGAAAAAAGAAAAAGGAAGAGAAATGATGCTGTGGATGAGATGACGAGAAATCCCCCGCCCTGGGGAGGAAGATCAAGAAAGCCGTTTCGGTGCACTTATCTCAAATTGGAAGTCAAGGACATGTTCAAATTGGCAAGGCATTTGGGAGTCAACCTGGATTTAGCTCAAGGGTGATGTTTGGGCTTTGCTGAATCGACAGAATGTCCCGAACCCATGATTCAGGGTCATTTCTCCGGAAGAGTCATCTTAATTCCTACTAAAATCAGAATATACCATCATAAACAGGACCAATTTTCTCCTTTTTTGTGACTTGTTCGTGATTTAATGTTGGGTTCCTGTGGAGTCTACAACAAGGGTATGGGATTTAAACATCTTCCTCCATAAATCGTTTTCAAATTCTCTCTCTTTCTTGCTCTCCTTCTCTCTCTCTCTCTCTCTCTCTCTCTCTCTCTCTCTCTCTCTCACACACACACACACACACACACACATGCACAAACACACATACACACTTTCCCCCTCTCTCTCTCTCTCTCTCTTTCTTTCTTTCTTTCTTTCTTTCTTTCTTTCTTTCTTTCTTTCTTTCTTTTTTCTTTCTTCTTTCTCTTTCTCTCTCTCTCTTTCTCTCTTTTTTTCTCGTTCTTTCTCTCTCTGTCATTCTCTGTGTGTTTTTTCATGTTATGAGCTGACCAGGATCAGGTGCTTGAGTTGGGCAGCCATCTAAATTAATTTAACCAACCAATAAACAAAACTGAGCGAATAAATATCAAGAAAAAGGGAGCTACACATTTAACCGAGGGGTATATTTCCTGGGGGGATAATTCATGGTGTCTACTTGCACACTTATTTTCCTTCTTTTCTAATTGTCCTGATTTGGGGGATAAAAAAGCCAAGGGGGACCTTAGCCAACCTCTCACCAAAGTGGCCTTCAAAGGCTGCAGATGGACACAGGACCATAAGCTGTCCATAAGGATGTCCAATTTTTTTGTCCTTCTTCCTGGCGGGCAACTTAACCCCAAAAGATTCCCTTTTGCCCAAATTTACAAAGGAAGTGGAAGAAGAAGAAAAATATATATTCCTGCCACAGAGTTGCTGTTTTTTTCAAAAAAACAAACAAACCCAAACCAAACACCAAGCTTGTTATTCTGGTAGCATTTGAGTTCCACCCTGTTTGGCTGACCAATATCAGAAATAAAAATCTACCCACAAAAACCACTTGAAAAGGAACCTGTTTCTTCATCAGGCTTTGCAAACACACATAGTCAAAAGGAAGAAGGGGAGAAAAACCCACACACAAACACACAAACAAACACGCTCAACGCAAACACTTTAAACCAATTGTTTCAAAGTGTCCACTGCAATTAACCGTTGGCCGGGATGGCGTGATAGTCATTCAGATTTTTTAGAGGTGACATTTGCCCTTGGTCATAAAAACAAAATTGGTGATTAAAGCTAATTAAATAATTTAAAAAAATGCCTGGAACTCACTACCTGACTCTGCGGTTACATCCTCAACCCCCCAAAACTTTAACCTTAAACTGTCTACCATGGACCTCACCCCATTCCTAAGAGGTCTGTAAGGGGGCATCATAAGCTCACCGGCATGCCAACCATCCCTGTCCTACGGTTCCCATTCATTCGTACTCATTTATTATGGATATACTTATACCTGTTTATACTTATATGTTAATACTAGTTCGATACCCATGCTCCGCTATGAAACTATGTGGTCGGGCTCAGTTTTTGGGGAGGAAAATAGGGGGATAAAAATGTCCCTCTGCCTAACTTATGCTTATACTTGCTTTCTCATATATGTTTGACAAACTAAACTAAATAAATAAATAAAAATAAACCTTCTGATGGCTGCAAACGTCTTAAGGATTTTCTCCTTGAGATCCGTCCCCGTTTTCTGTGCATAAACAAAGATGGAGGAAAAGAGGAAGAAAAAAAACCAGAAGTCGAAAAAGAGGCAACCCACTAATTAGAGATTTTGCGAAGTGTTTAGATCATCTGGGTAAAAGAGATCTCAAATCACAGCCGCCACTTTTTCCTCTGGCGTTCCTGCCAGCCGATGCTCGGAAATGAATCAAGGATCAAGCAGATGAAGTCATCAAGGGGCCTATCAGGAGAAGACATTAAAAAAAAAATTTTTTTTAAATGTTTTTTTTACAAACCTGGTTTTTCTCATTGCAATATGGACTCCTCCCTGGAAATAGGAAAGACCAATATTTTTTTTTTTCCTGTTAAAATAGCTCCTACATTCCTTGCAGATAACGACAAGATGGGTATCTTCGTTCTTCCTAAATTTCCTTTTGAGGAGGGAATATAGTTTTAGTTCTTCCCCTTCACATTGCTAGACCAGGGGCCTCCAAATTTGGAAACTTGTGGGTTTCATCTCCCAGAATTCCCTGAGTGAGGAATTCTGGGAGATGAAGCCCACAAGTTTCCAAGTTTACTTTAAGACGGGTGGACTTCAAGTCCCAGAATTCCCTCAGTGAGGAATTCTGGGAGTTGAAGTCCACCCGTCTTAAAGTGGCCAAGTTTGAACACCTCCCATGAGGGTTTTTTTGGGGGGGGGTTGTTTAAGTTTAGCTGGGAAAATCAGATAGCCTTCACACACTGATATGAGTTCAACATTAATCCCAAGATCTATCTGATATTTTCTTCTTTGTTCTGGCTCAGCTGGATGGGATAATTCAAATTTCAACGAGGTGACCTGGGTTTGGGGAAAATAATAAGTATACCCAGCTTGAGAATTGGACAATGCTGAAAGATCTGGAGAAGAACAAGAATTTTAATCTTTCCGCCTTATGAAGGCATCTCAGTTTCTTGTGAAATCTATTCAGCTGGGGATACTTCTTGTCACTTGAATTAAAGGATTACTCAACAATGAGGTTGTTTCCAAGGCTTGATTTATGGAAATAAACAAAAAAATATGGCTTTTCCTTGAGCAGTGAATATTATATTTTGGTTTTTTAAAATGAATTTTTAAATAGGGCACTAGTTAATTGTGGGTGGCACCCAATTAAAAAGCAAGCCCGTTGTTTTTTTTAAACAAGAAGGGGATAACGTTGAAGATGTCATTCTAAAATTGCTGATGGAGATGAAAAAATGAAGTCAATGGGATTAGAACTCCATACAACACTACAGGGCCACTATTAATTAAGTACTTATAAAAATATGATGTCTTAATCCCAGCTCAGGGCCCAAATTTGGATATAAAAAGAATGTGAAATCCAAGCTTTCTCAGGTGCTCCTTCTCCTTATCTTCAGATTCAGGTAAGACTATCTTCTTTCGTTAATTCGACCTTTTTTTCCCTTCTTTTTTTTGAGATGCGAGAGGCCCAAACCAGTTTTAATTTCAACGTCAAGGACAATCTCAATCCAGATGCTTACTTTGATCCAGATCAATCTTGGCCCGAACAAGCAAACTTCTCAAAGGGGCTTGTTTCTGCCAAGTTTGATCTGCCTCACTGGAGGTTTTAAGAAGAGACACTAGACTATCCAACCACTTCTCTGAAATGGTAAAGGTTCTGCTGCTTGGCGGCTGGACTAGAAGACCTTCAAGGTCCCTTCCAGCTCTATTCTATTCTATTGGACGATTGTGGACAGAAGATGGAGAAGATGAAATCTCCACCTTGGATCTTCTAAGGGTCAAAAGGAGATGTTGTCCAGCAGGTTCCTGGAGGGTGTGCCCATTATTTTAATATCTCCCTAAATGGACTGGTCTTGTCCTAAATTTGAGGGTGCCTTGGTGAAAGAAACAGCAACTAGTAGCAAAATGCAGTGGAGAAGATCTGTAGAACATTTTGTGGGGCTTCCGACTGCCTTGTCCTTTCCTAGGGAAGGAGAAGATAAGACCAAGAGGGGGGAAAAGCATATCTCAAAATGATTCTTCCATATGAAAAGTTTAATCTCAGCTTTAGTTTATAGCAATCATAGAGAACCTGACTTTTGGAAGCAAAGAGGATAGGAAGAATCGCAAGTGGTGGAGATGATGTCCCATCAAGAGTTTCCTTCTGCATGTTAGGTTGCTAATATATCCGATATCTAGAACTAGCCCTGGAATGGGGATGATCTCAGACCCTCTGCTGTCCACCAGTCGCAAGCTAGAATTAAAATGTCCTTCAAAGCTTTGGTGGTATCTCCAGAAGCTATCAAAAGATGGACCTTACACATTGGTCTAATCAAGAAATTCCTCTGACATAGTATTGACTGTACAAGTATGAAGCTTAGATCAGAAAGCAATGTAGCTAGTTGAGTTTCATGTTCTCTGCTTCTTTTCATCTCTGGTTTCCATGCTTTGTTCCAGCCAACCTCCATCACTTCACCATGGCGTGTTTCAACCCATCCTACACCATGCCATGTGCCACCTCAAACGTTGGACTTGGGTCCTGCAGAACTGGACCCACCATCTCAGGTTGGGGTGGTTATGGTTACAGTGGGTTTGGAGGGTCCATCGGTGGAGGGCCATCAGGCATGCTTGGTGTGACCTCTGGAACCAACTTCTCAAGAACCAGCCAGCTCCCACCATCGGAAATAGTGATCCAGCCGCCTACATGTGTGTTGACCATTCCTGAGCCTGTCGTCACTGCAATCATGCCACCCATGGTACTCAGTAGTTCCTCACCCTGTTCTTATGGATCCTTGGGTTATGGTTATGGGTCAGGTTATGGCTATGGGTCAGGTTATGGCTATGGGTCAAGTTATGGCTATGGGTCAGGTTCCGTTGGAGGTTGTTTCAGAGGGGATATCATGCGTGGCTTCCAAAGCATTGGTCCACCAAGGGGGCGATGCAACATCTACCGGTGTCCCTGCTAAATCAAGATGGAGATTACGGCCAAGTTCTAAGAGAGAGAAGAATTTGGTTTCAACCTTCATTGATGGCCTGGCAATGCTCATAAGAAGTGAAAGGGTCGATATCTATGACCCATGGAGTTCTATTGTTCGTTTTCTTGTTCTTTTTTTTTCCCCCTGCTGTCCTCGTTCATTCCCTTACTCCCTCTTTAATTGGTCTGGGGCCTAGTTTCTCAATTCTGCATTGTTTTAGAGAATTCTGTCTATGAAGCACGTTCCATGGAATGCCTTCACTTGATCGGCTGTCTCCTTGAAAACGTGGGGCGTTGCTTTCCTAGGTTATAATTCCTAATAAAATGTATTCAGCATCGCAGAAGCAGCCGCTTCCTGTCCTTCTTACGTGTCTGTCATTAAGATTTGGGAATTGCTGAGACAGAATTCGGGCTGATCTAACCGCAACCTAGATTTTGAACGTCTCCATCAGTTCCTAGGTCACACCCTTCTGTGGGATGGGTAGCCCTGTGGTATCTTGAGAACCATTCGTCTGAGTAGACTGAAGAGCATAGACCGAAATCATACAAATAAGAAGGAATTAGAGAACAAGCACCGATTTACATCAGGAGAGAGAAATAACTTTAGAACTAGAGTTGGAGAACAAGCAATGATTTGCATCAGGAGAGAGAAATAACTTTAGAATTAGAATTGGAGGACAAGCAATGATTTCCATCAGGAGAGAGAAATAAATTTAGAATTAGAGTTAGAGAACAAGCAGCGATTTCCACCAGGAGAGAGAAATGACCTTAGCTATTAAAGAGAACTGTGAGAATGGCGTAATATGGTAGACACAACATTTAGATATGATTTTTGTTGCTATTTTTTTTCTTTTAAAAATATGTTTCAAATGCCTGTGTCTTTTTCTACACAACCAACCCTCGTGCCTAGCAAACTGTATTTGACAAGATAATTGTGGCGTCACCCCAAAGACGGTCCCCAAACCATGGTTCATGGAAGCCACATCTTAGCCTGATGTGTAAACCAACCCTTGAGGAAAACCACAATTAAAGGCTGTGAAATTTGGTCCTTTTGCTCTTTGAGAAAAGAGCACACACACACACACATTCACACACACGAATGGAGGCAGTCTGTAAAACAGATTTATCTCGATGCAGACACCTGTTCTGCCACTAATTGCAATGACGGTAAATTATGACGAATTAAAAACTCATTCCCGAAGGATTAATGGCAAATAGTTTCCACACCGAAAACTGCATTCTTTTCTTGTCTGGAAATCGCCAGGGTTTCTTCTCTATGCATTAATTAAGCCCTGAATTACACCCCAACCTTTAATGCTTTGATTCTCATTAGATCTCAATCATCAAAACGAACGTCTTCCCCCTCAGTAGAAAGATAGGGAGCGAGATGCTAAAATAGGGGGGGTGTTTTTTTTCCCAATGAATATTCATACAGTTCTAAAGCTTTTATCTCTCCTTACCTTTAAAAAAACTGGTGAGTCGACTGAAAAAAAGAACATAGGGTTGTTGTTTTTTAAACTGATTGGCGGATACCCAAGCTTTGGTTTTTTGGGACAAAAATATTGCCGTATGAGCAAGAGAAACGATTTGTAGACAAGAAGTAATAGGCAAAGAGAAAATGGCTAACTTAGCGTGAAAAGGTAGGATTTTGTCAAACTGTGTCAAGAGAAGAACAGATGACGGGGATACACAGTAGTTACTCCTGGTTTTCTTATTTTCAGTGACTAGGGAGATTTACAGAAGGCAAAAGGATTAAGGTTGTAAAACAATGAGTGTGAAATAGAATTGGGTTCAAATTAGAATTAGAATTAGGAACGTGGAATTGTTGAAAGGTATAAACTTCGGTTGAACTTTGAAACTGAAGAAGAACAAGTGGAAGAATGGATGATAAAGTTGGCTAAAAACTTATTAAATACGAATGGATTGATGTGGCTGAAGATTAAAATGTACACTATGCTATCGTCTTCAAGAGATTTTTTTTTTTTTTTTAATAAAATGAGCTTTCAAGGGCTCTGCAAATTTGCAAACGTCCACAAGGTGGCTGCAGCAGAAGGATTGTGAAAAGCTAAAGCAATGAAATTGTGGTGGGGAAAGGAAGGAAGGAAGGAAGGAAGGAAGGAAGGAAGGAAGGAAGGAAGGAAGGAAGGAAGGAAGGAAGGAAGGAAGGAAGGAGGGAGGGAGGGAGGGAGGGAGGGAGGAAGGAAGGAAGGAAGGAAGGAAGGAAGGAAGGAAGGAAGGAAGGAAGGAAGGAAGGAAGGAGATGGAGGGAGAGAAGAGAGATGGAGGGAAGGAGGGAAGGAAGGGAAGGAAGGAAGGAAGGAAGGAAGGAGAGGGAGAGAGGGAAGGAGGGAGGGAGGGAGGGAGGGAGGGAGGGAGGGAGGAGGAAGGAAGGAAGGAAGGAAGGAAGGAAGGAAGGAAGGAAGGAAGGAGGAGAGACAGAGGGAAGGAGGGAGGGAGGAAGAAGATAAGCAGATCTTAGGCACTGATGAATGGATGGGTGGGAGGGAGAGAGGGAGGGAGGAAGGAGAAATGGAGAGGAAGGAAGGAAGGAAGGAAGGAAGGAAGGAAAGAAGGAAGGAAGGAAGGAAGGGAAGGGAAGGGAAGGGAAGAGGGAGGGAGGAAGGAAGGAGAGAAGGAGGGGGAGGAAGGAGAGATGGAGAGGAGGAAGGAAGGAGAGATG
Organism: Notechis scutatus; assembly: GCF_049901735.1. Lineage (NCBI taxonomy): Eukaryota > Metazoa > Chordata > Lepidosauria > Squamata > Elapidae > Notechis > Notechis scutatus. Next base: position 9,989,344 of record NC_142022.1, read on the forward strand.
GAGAGAAGGAGGGAGGGAGGAAGGAAGAAGATAAACAGATCTTAGGCACTGATGGATGGATGGATGGATGGAAGGGAGGGAGAGAGGGGGAGATGGAGAGGAAGGAAGGAAGGAAGGAAGGGAAGGAGGAAGGGATGGAGGGAGGAGGGAAATTAAAAGGAGGAGGAAGGAAGGAAGGAAGGAAGGAAGGAAGGAAGGAAGGAAGGAAGGAAGGAAGGAAGGAAGGAAGGAAGGAAGGAAGGAAGGAAGGAAGGCCTTTTTTCCACCCAGGTGTCCAACTATGATGTCTTTTTTCCATGGCGGTGTGGCCACAGATGTTATTACCACTGTGGCTATTGTGGCATAGGTGGTTGATGAGGCTCCCGATGGGGCTATCCACCATGCTATCCATACAATCTGAATTAAACTCAAGAATCGATTCAAACATTGGAACAGAATTCCATTTCTTCGCAGTCCTTGTTATGGCCACATGGTGGCACTGCTTAACCAAAGTTATTTTTTTTTAAAGATTAACTTTGTTTTTCTTATCCCATGTGAGTCAAGAACAACAGATGCAGTGTATAAAGGCGTCATGCAGTGGTGGGATTCCATTTTTTTTTACTTCTGGTTCTGTGGGCGTGGCTTGGTGGGCGTGGCAGGGGAAAGATAGTGTAAAATCTCCAGTCAGAGGTGGGATTTGCCGGTTCTCTGAACTACTCAAAATTTCTGCTACCAGTTCTCCAGAACTGCTCAGAACCTGCTGAATTCACCACCTCTGGCCTCATGCTTCTTTTTCCGGGGTAACATTTTGAACCCTTTACTATTATTCTATACTAAAAAAAATGTTTTTAAAGGGGGCCCTCCTGTGGTCAATCTTAGCTATTGCATCTTCAAAAATGAAGGTTATGCAGTGTTTCACTGAACAAGCCACTAGATGGCATTGCTTATGCAACCAAAGTATATGCAAAGCGGCGCAATGCAAAATATCTCTCATACCCTATTTGTCCTGAACCAGTTTAGCCAGTATCCTGGAGCCTAATTTAAAAACAGAAGTATAAACCTATATGTCTTCCTAACATCAGCCACTAGGTGGCTGATTTTAACTATCCCAAAAAACTTGATGCCAAATTAGCACCATCCAGTGGTGGTTGTGGAGAGATTCATTTATGTTTATTTATAAATTGTACTCAATGTTGCTGGATAATCTTGTTTCTTTGTTGGTTGGGTTAGGGTTAGGATTTATGTTTATGCTGAACATGACAAACCACACAAGTTTTACAGCCACGGTTTTCTCAAATGTTTTTATTTGTAAAAAATAATAATAATCATAAATCATTGCCATATTTGGAGGCTTGGACAAGTGGGGAATTAAAGATATGTTTAAAGTAAAGGGATGTCAAATGAACAGGAAAAGAGAAGGAGGAGGAGGAGGAGGAGGAGGAGGAGGAGGAGGAGGAGGAGGAGGAGGAGGAGGAGGAGGAGGAGGAGGAGGAGGAGAAGAAGAAGAAGAAGAAGAAGAAGAAGAAGAAGAAGAAGAAGAAGAAGAAGAAGAAGAAGAAGAAGAAGAAGAAGAAGAAGAAGAAGAAGAAGAAGAAGAAGAAGAAGATGATTAGATATCTTTTCTCCATTTCTGATTTTTCTTTTCCTTCATAAGTTTTAGGCGATTGTTCCTGTATTCATTGAAAAGCTTGGAAACTGGGCTAATTTTAATTCCCTCAATTTTACATTTTTTTACACACTCGCACAAGGCTTCTGTTGAATAAATGTACAAATGGAAAATATGTAGGAATGGGATTTGATTTGCAAAATAAACCTCAACGGATGTTTGCTTGCAAAATGTCATGGAAACACAAGTTGATTTGATTGGCAGTTTTTTTGTCACCGCTGTTGGTTTGGGAAATTTCTCTCTTTTTCCCCCTCACTCACCTACACTGGAGGTTTGCACACCTATTCTCCCAGTATGTGCAATGGAGAAAGTCAACAAACTGTGTCACAAAATTCTGGAAAGTGCAAATATCAAAAGATAACTGCCTTCCAGGTTTGTATATTGAGATTTGGGGAAATGTCAAATGTTTCTTTGCAGAGAGAAAAAATCCTCTGCGTTTCTTTTTCTTAACTGAACAAAATAACTCAAAATGGCCAGTTGACTGATGAGGAATATTTCTTCCCAGTGCTTGAAATTTTCACCGTTTTGGACAGGTTTTTGGGGGCCGTGTGGGCAAGGCTGGGCTGGGAGCCTTTGACCAAGGAGGTCCGAGAAGGTTTGACCAGGGAAGCTCGCGAACCTCTGTAGAAATGATTTTGGGAGGTTTTCGTCAAAAAGGAACGGGCCCCTCTCTTGATGAACGAATGCGAGAGCGTCAGGAAGTTGGCGCGTGGGACCTTTGTGGCGATGACCCGTGAACCTTTGGTGGCCCTGGGTTGGGAGGAGATCTTTGCTTCAGGTTGCAGCGGGTCATCGACCTGGGGGAGATCCGAATCTCTGCCTCGGTTTCCTTGAGGGACCTTGGATGGATACTGTGTGTTGAGTTTTTTGGTCCTCTGGGATAGTTCTTCCTTACTGGAGCAAAGCAGAGGCTCTTCAGAGGCGTAGAAGGTTGGTCGTCTGGAGACACGTGGGACCTGGGTTAAGCCCGGGTGAAGATCTCTGGAGGAATAAAGCACGGGGCCTTTGGTCATCCGAGGAACACGCTCAGGAACCACACAAGGCAAAGAACCCTTGTGGATGGGGCCGTGTGGACCTTTGGTCGTGCCGTCGTATCCAGCTGTACTCTGAATTTGGTATGGGTAGTCCTCTACATCGGACCTCACCAGATTCCCGGTCATTCTCAGTTTTGAGAACTTGGTCAGGCATGCGTCGAAGTCCACAGGGATGGTCCGGGGTTGATACCCAGCTACATGGGCCACTGAGTATGGCGTCACCCAAATCCCCCGTCTGTAGAGTGGGATGTTTCTGGAGGAAATCAACTTTGACCCGTAAAGTGGGACAAATTGGGATCCATACCTCGGAAGTCTTTTCTTAACGAACATTGGCAACGGGGGGCCTATCGGCTTACAATGATAGGCATAATAGGGCATCTTTTCTCGGGCGTAGCGATGCCTATAAGGACGAAAAGAGGAACTGCTTATGCCTAAACTTTCATCCCCTGGGTTTCATTGACGTACATCAGTAATAACTATTCATTCATTCATTCTTTCATTCAATCATCGATTGATTCATTCATTCATTCGTTTGTTCATTCACTTTCAGCCCCCTGGTTTCATTGATTCAGTCAATACATCAGCAATAACTTCTTTAATAAATTCTTTCATTCATTTGTTCATTCTTTCATTCATTCATCCATCCATTCATTCATTCACTTTTAGCCCCTTGGTTTCATGGATTCATTCAATACATCAGCAATAACCATTCATTCATTCATTCATTCATTCATTCATTCATCCATTCATTCTTTCTTTCTTTCTTTCATTATTTCATTATTTCCTTCATTCTTTCATTCAGTTTCAGCCCTCTGATTTCATTGAGTCATTCAATACAACAGCAATAACCATTCATTCATTCATTCAAACCATCTTTGTTCTGCCTCCACATTTTTAGGGATAGGTTTTTAAAGATTTGCAACGTGCTTTGCAGATGACACAACTGACTGGACAAAAGGTTCGGGTTAGAGAATGCCTCACTCTGCTTAAGTATCCTGTTTTTTTAAAAAAAAACGGTTTGTAGATTATCTGGTTTGTAGCATGCCAGCCTTATTTTAAAATAATACTTGTTTTTTAGGAGATTCGGATATTCTTTCATACATCTTCCCTTTGTCCAGTCCGTTGTGTCACCTGTAAAGCATGTTGCAAATCTTAAAAAGCCATCCCTAAAAATGTGGAGGCAGAACAATGAATGGATGAATGGATGGATGGATGGATGAATGAATGGGTGAATGAATAGATGGATGGATGAATGGGTGGGTGGATGAATGGATGGGTGAATAAATAAATGGGTGAATGGATGAATGAATGGGTGCATGAATAGATGGATGGATGGATGATGGATGGATGAATGGGTGAATTAATGGATGAATGAATGGATGAATGGATGGATGGATGGATGAATGGGTGAATGAAAGAATGAAAGAATGAATGATTAACAATGAACAGGCCAAGTTGGAAGAGAATTCAGGGGTCTCCCTTTCCAATATAGTGCTCCCCCCTTTTTTCCCCTCTCCTCCAACTTACCACCGAGTAAAGTGCAAGGAGTTACCCCGAATTCCATGGTCCATGTGTTCCAGAGCAGCAGCAAAATCCGTATCCTTTCGAAGGAAGTCACCTGTAATGTAGGAAAAAAACAAAACCCCACCTTTGCGTTGTGGTCAGGTTTCCCCCCAGGGTACTGACTACAAACTCCACAAACGCCTGCTCAGCCTCATTTCTTAGGGTTGTACGCACCCAGCCTAAATAGACGGCTGCATCAAAAACAGCCTTTTGATCATATTTCGCTGAAACAGGTTCCACAGGTAACCAAGGTTAGCAGGTCTGAAAAAGAAGTGAGAGAGAGAGAGAGAGAGGGAGGGAGGGAGAGAGAGAAATGGGAATCAAAGCCATGGATCCCTCTTGTGAGTTCTAAGGAATAGATGTGGGATAGGAACCTGGATTCTTTGTTAACGGGGCTTCTGGATTTCCAGATGTTCACATCTGGCAACTGATGTGGTTTCCCATCATTTCCCATCGTTTCTGGCCTTGGTTGGCCAAGGGGGAGTAACCACTGCCATGCCGTCCTGACTTATTCTCTCCACAGTGCAGAAACAGCATCCTTGAAAATGTTAGAGATGCTAAAATGACAGCTAGTCCTCTTTTTAGCGACTGCCTTGTTTAGTGACTGTTGGTTATGACAGTGATTTAAAAAAGTAACTTGGGGGGGCCAGTCCTCGTGTTGAGAACCTTCCCAGATCTGTAAAGCCAAGGATAAGTCAAACTAGAATATTACCACTTTTGCAGTTTCACTTAGTGACCGCTTTTTCGTTTCCCCATTGTGGTCGTTAAGCGAGACCTACCTCCGTAATGCAGAGGAAGAAACTGTGCACACAACGTCTCTTTGAATCGTCACTGATTTTATAAAACTTTTTTGGCAGAGGTTCTCTCTAAATATCATCTAATTGTTTCTCGGATGGAAGAAGGCAGGCAAAAATACAATTTTGCAAGCCCAGACGCCAAGAGGAAAATTTTATATATAAATATATATGAAAACATTTTGGCTCAGCTCCCAATTTCCAGCTCCATCATTATCCCGACTAATTTTGTTTTAAATGAAATGCAGCCAATTTTATTAAAATGAACCCAGCCAAAATGGGCTTCAACCCTCAACCGCCCCCCCCCTCAAACAAGTCAACCCCACAGATTAGATCAAAACATTTGCACCCCGTGGTTTTTGTTTTTTTTTTTAAATAACAGAAGAGTTGGAAGGGGCCTTGTAGGTCATCTAGTCCAACCCCTCCGCTCAAGGTTTTCTCCAGTCACCCCCCTGCGAAAGAAAGCTTCTAGGGTTCCCTGGGTGTAGAAAGCTAGCTTCTCAAGTTTTCTGCTCCCAGCCAAGGATCCTGCAGGGAGCAACCGACTTACCTGATGCCAGATGGGTGGAAATCCCTTTGCTGAAGGACTCGGGGATCTCAAAGAGCATTTTTAAGCAGTTTAAACATTTCCCCCTCAGGGACGTGAAACATCCCTGCTGGGAGGGACCTCCCCGCCAACCTGCCAATCCTGACACCCCAAAATTTGCTCCGATCTTCCAAGGAAATTCTCTCCGCCTGCCACCTTTTGGATGCGTCAGTTGGCTGTTGAGTTAATCTCTTTTGTTTTTCTTTTCTTTTTTTTTTTGCCCTGCAAAACTGCAAGGGGGGAATTTGTCTAAATGAAACAGGAGCCGCCGGATGTTTGCTCTGCAGGGTCCAAATTCCACCCCCCCACACACACACACACATACCCTAATCCGAAAGGATAATCTAACTTGGGGGGGTTGGGGAGGGGGGAGAGAAATGCCTTGGAGATTTACGTCTTCTTTGGCTGGAATAATTTGGGACGCTGGCTCACAGCCGGTGGAGGAAATGGAAGTGGAACAAGGATGTTGTTGTGGTGATTTTAGACCGTAGAGATGCGCCACTTTTTCAATGAGAAAACTCTTTTTTTTAAAAAAAGTGGAAAGTTGTGTCACCAAATGAGGGTGTTCCTAAAATCTTGTTTCTTCTTCACGACATACCCAAAGAATAAATAGGAAATTCCCTTCACCTTCCTTCTCCTCTGTCTTCCTTCCTTCCCTTCCTTTTCTCCTTCCTTTCTCTTTATCTTCCCTTCATCTATCTTCCTCCATTCCTCCATTCCCTCTCCTTCCTGCCTGCCTTCATTCTCCCTTCCTCCTTCCTTCCGTTCTCTTCTCTTCCCTCCCTTCAACTTCCTCCCTCCCTCCCTTCCTGCCTGCCTTTCTTCTTCCTTCTGTTCTTTTCCCTCCCTTCCTTTCAACTTCCTCCCTCCCTCCCTCCCTCCTTCCCTTCCTGCCTGCCTGCCTGCCTTCATCCTCCCTTCTTCCTTCCTTCTCTTCCCTCCCTTCCCTTCTTTTCAACTTCCTCCCTTCCTTTCAACGTTTCTCCCCCCTTCTTTCCTTCCTTCCTTCCTTGTTTCCCTTCCCTTTTTTAAATTCAAAGCCCAAGGGGAAAGACAGTTTTTAAAAATGCCTTAGATGCTCAAGAAAACATATCTTTTATTTCTGACTTTATTCTGGCCAAACTACAGATATCCAGCTTTTTAATTTCCTTCTTTCTCTCCTTCCCCAAATTATGTCAATCCAGTTGTTTACAAAAATTAGCAATTGATAGAGGAGGGCATGTGAGGAAAAAAAAAACCTATAGTCATTGGACACTTAAAACCACTGGAAGTTTCTCCTTTTCCTGAAAGGAATGTGGGGAAAAAGGCAAAATAAAAATTATGGCAGCCACACCTCCTTTTTTAAACTCTCAAATAAATCAGTGGATTTGTCAGTTAACTTGCTCAGTGTTTGGGGGGTATTTGCTCATTTTTATTTTCTCTCTCTCTCTCTCTCTCTCTCTCTCTCTCTCTCTCTCTCTCTCTCTCTCTCTCTCTCTCTCTCTCTCTCTCTCTCTCTCTCTCTTTTCCTCCAAACTGGTTTGAAAAAGCAGGAATGCATTAAACACTGTTTTGGCTACAAATGACGTTAAGGCAAAGGCGTGCTGGAAAAGAGATCTCTAATTTTTTTTTTTACCCAAATAATTTCCTGCTTGGTAATTAATGCATTTGCAAGGTTGCAGAAAAGGACAACACCTCCTCCTTTTGCTGGATTTAACCTTGTCAGGGATTGTTGACGGTTATTATCTCATTTTCCTCACTTATCCCAAATGCAAAGCTCCTGTCCCGCTTGCAAACTGGGCTAAGAATCGCCCTGCACAAAGATTTGGACTTGAAGATGCAACTTTGCGTCCCAGCCAGGACAAACGATCTGAGCTGGCCTCTGAGCATGAACAGAGTCCCTTTCTCACCATACCCAGAGGCTATGAAGGAAATCTCGGTGATGAAAGAAGAAAGCAAGACAAGAAAACTTATTGGCAAATGTGGTGTGGTTTGTTTTTTTCCCCCTTCTCGTTTGGAAAGTTAGGCCAAATGTCGGACGTTGGAGGAGCCCAAAGGCGAACGGAGCAGAAACAGGAAGCAGAAGAAGTAATAGTTGGTTTCCAAATGTCTCAGTCCAGAAAATGATTTTTAGTTCAGGAAAGGAAAGAGGCGGCCCACACCTCTTGTAACTACTACTGTGTGCAACATAGTCTCGGATACACAAACAAGGTATTTGTGATCCTATCGTGTTTTTTAATTAAATTTTTGGGGAAGCCTCAGGAAATCTTTCCATCTGGAGGAATTTCTCTTGACTCTGCAATCCCAACTACTAATTAGCCGTGATGGCTACAATGCACATCCTTCTTGCTCTCCTCCTTCCTTTGTTATAAAACAGAAGAACGATACAAAGACATAAAGGGGACAATGCCGGACAAAGGATCTTACACAACCGAGAAGGCAGTTTTAGGTGGGTTTAGTCCAGGGGTCTCCAAACCTCAGTCCGTGGGCCACGGCATGCCAAAAAAACGGCCCTTGCAAACAAGCGAAGCCCTATCGGCAAACCAACAAGGTCAATATTTCATGATAAGCCAGCAGAAAGCAACACACAACTCCCTGTCTGTCTTTGGCACATGCGTAGGGTCTTCAACTTTGCAAAGAGGGCCCAACGCAGACGTTGTGTGGTTGTTTTTCCTACCCAACCTCAGAGGGATCCTTGTAGCTTGCTGGGGTTTGGGGGATAGAAAAGGAAAACCCTCCAGCCTTAAATTATCTCGTTCCAAGCCTAGGATCGGAGAGGCTTACGCCGAAATAAGTGTCAATTTCGAGAGAATGAAAGGGTGGTTGATAAGTCTCAAGGTCACTCCCTTCTCCTTGTCCTCCTCCACCTCCCTTTTTAATAAAAAGAATACCGCAAGAAAAGTAACAAGATTGTGGTGATCATAATTGGGATCTAACCCTGAATTAAAACTCAATGGGTGTAATTTAGAAGCTAGCCGGCCAAGCCCTTTGCTTTGAAGAAAGTCACGTCAATTTCACCGCCTGGGTTGGAAGAGGATAAACATTCATGGATTGCTGAATTTGCAATTAAGTCTGAGCTGCTGAATTGCTCCATCCAGCGATACAAGAGAGCCAGCATGGGACACTGGAGAAGATGTTGGACTAGGACTTCAGAGATGGAGGCTCATCCTTGAAGCTCCTTGAAGAACTTCTCAACTCAACCTATTTTGTTGTTCTGGGAAAATTCTAAAAGAAAGAAGTTATACCTCTTGGGGGGTTTTTACGTTGGGCGGGGCAGGTTACAAAGCTAAAATGATGACATCCACCCCACCTTTTTCAACCCCCTGGTGTCCGGTAGAAGTGCTGTAGGAGAAGAGGAGAAGACCAAACAATCCATCAGATCCATTTCAGCTTAACTATTCCATTTTGCTAATAATTTTGCCCATCACCTAAAGAGATCAATCCTGGGTATTTTATTACCTGGGAAGAAGAAGAAGAAGAAGAAGAAGAAGAAGGAGAAGGAGAAGGAGAAGGAGAAGGAGAAGGAGAAGAAGAAGAAGAAGAAGAAGAAGAAGAAGAAGAAGAAGAAGAAGAAGAAGAAGAAGAAGAAGAAGAAGAAGAAGAACAACAACAACAATAATAATAATAATAATAATAATAATAGTAATAATAATAATAATAATAATAATAACAAACAACAGCAGAAACTGCTGTGGCAAAAGAAAGCAAAGATGGTACCAATAGGTGCCCCAGCTGCAATCCCCAAAAAACTGGAGCACTCCTTGAACATTGTCAGCATTGACAAAATCCCCATCGGTCAATTGCGAAAGGCAGCTATGCTCAAACAAGCTTACATCCTGAGACAAGACCTTTAACACTATGAAATACCCTAATCTGCCTAACGCAGGTCCTTGGAAAGGACTCCAGAGGTGGACAGAAAAGGCCAGATCCAGTCTGTGCGACCAGCCATAAATAATAATAATAATTTGACTACTCTCAAGGGATTAAAGGGAGATGGAAAAATGACCTTGAGAGACAAGGGAAAGAGATTTTGCATTGCAAGACTGCAAGAATGAGGTCAGCCTTCTCAGACCAAACAGACAGGAAATGCAACCGGAGAAGCTAATTCTGCTTTATCGTAAGGCTACCTTAACAGAATCTTGCAGGTCTCAAAGCACAGGTCTTCTACTATCTCTTTTTATAACCTGAGAAGTTAGGGACGGTCATTTCGAAGCTTTTTTCCTCCACCCCATTATGCAGCTGAGGACTATGCTGTCTCTTATCTAACCATTCCTAGTCAGCATCTTTCCCTCCCATCTCCCAAGGCCATTCTCACATACCATTACAAGATATTAACAAAACAAAAAAAAGACTCTGTCCAAACTCAGCTGAAACAAAGCATGTGATGCTGAAGAACATGCAAATCAGCCTCATACAATTCATTAGACGTGCTCACTAGAAAGCCAACAGACCATTGTGCAGTCAAATGAAGCAGGAAATCCATCCCAGCAGCTCGGTGTTGGTGTCTACCTTGTGTCCCGCAAGCATAAGAATTGGATTTGTCCTTCTAAAAGAAAAGATTGCCAAAATGTATAAAAATCTATCTCCAGAATGCTGGAAATGTAAGGATTTATCAGATACATTCCACCACATGTGGTGGGCATGTAAATATGCAAAAAAAAAAAAAAATATTGGAGATTGATACAGACTTGGATGGAACAAATGGTGGGAGAGCATATTCCGTTTAAACCAGAATTATTTCTCTTGGGACTGATGATAGAAGGGTATGGGAAAGATATAGCATATTTAATAATATATGTTTTGACAGCGGAGAGAATGATATACGTGCAATATTGGAAAAAATGAAACCATACCACCAGAAAGAGAAATAATAAAAAAAAATGATGGCTTGTGCAGAATTGGATAGATTAACTCTGGAATTGAAAAATAAGGAGGAATCAGCATACTATGAAATGTGGAATAAGTTTTATCAGTGGTTACAAAAAAGAAGGGAAGGTCGGGATAAAAATAGACAGAATGAATAGAACCAAAAAGCAATAATATGTATCAATAATATGAAAGTTAATGGTTTAGTTGTTGCAAACAATACAATTTTAAAAAAATTAAAAAGGAAAAAGGAGGAAAGAAAAGAAGAGAACGCAGAGTATCACATGCAACCAAGAAGTGCCCACCATTTCACAATTTTTTTTAAAATATGAAACCAGGCAGCTTTGAAACAGTAGCAGTAATAAAAGAACAACAGAAACGCTGGCGATGGTGAAACCGAGCCCAGCCAGTTGTGGAAAATTAAACAACACAACAGGTCACCTTAAGTTTCAAAAGGAGCCACTAAACGATCTGACGTGAATTTACAAGAGACAGGCTGACTCGGAGTTGTCAATTACTCAATTTACAAATTAATATTTGTTTAGGATTCCTTGGCTGACTAAATTCTCTAATCACGCCGGCTTAATTGGATGAAAAGATTGCATCGCAGCTTGTCTGTCACGGACAGCCCAGACTGGGATCTGCTGACACAGCAAAACAAAAACAAAAAAAGATTTCGTGTTCTGGGATCGTTGTGTGATTCTTGCACAGAAGATGCCCACGAAAGAGTTTGGCATATACTGGGGTTCCCCCTCCATATTCCCCTTTTTTTTCCCTTGCGAGAGACTAAATAATAAGGAAATGATAAATATAGGCGGGTATATTCAACCAGAGATGACATGATGCCAAAGGAGAAAAACCACGGTCAAGAACGTTAGGGTAGCCAAGACGGATGTTATTTTAACTCCCAGATGAGTTTGAGGGAACAATATCAATGGTGGGTCCGGATTTGAGGCATTTCTCTTCAACAGCAAGGAAGGTTTGGGGTCTGGAAAAACCTGAATCCTCATTAACTACGAATTAATGAGATTTTTGAGCTGGAATGGTTCCGTCTCTCACCAGTAGGGGGCAGAAGAAGAACACCAGGTCTGTAAACGTCAGACTTCCAGAAAGTTCTTTCTTGTACTGAACTCATTATGTCGTGGGAGAAGGGGAGGAGCCTATGGAAATATGAGAGTTACCCTATTCCAGGGGGTCTTCAAACTCGACAGCTTTAAGACTTGTGGACTTCAACTCCCAGAATCCCTCCTCCTCCAGTCATGTTAGCTCAGGAATTCTGGGAGTTGAAGTCCACAAGTCTTAAACTTGCCAAGTTTGAAGACCCCCTGGATTAAGGGATTAACAAGAGTTGGAAGAAATCTTGTAGGTCACCTAGTCCAACTCCCCGCCCAAGCAGGAGACCCTACATCATTTCTGACAGATGGCATCTCTTCATGAAAACTTCCAGTGATGATAATCCAACATAATCAGGAAGCCATCACTAGTTAGCATGAAGCACCTGAACTGTGTTTGAACTGTGAGGATTAGGTGTTCCTTGTCACGTCAGCAGAGGGCAATCAAGGACCATTATCTAGGGTTGAACGTTGTCAGAGAGAAGGAATCCCAATCTTTGAACCATCCCAACAAAACAATGAGTTGGGTTGGGGTTCTCAACAACATCAAACCAAATTGTGACTCATCCTGAAGACATTGATGTTAGTCAAGGAAAAGAAACGTTGTCAAAATAGAACAAAGTAGAAAGAGGGTTGGTCAACTGAACAAGGTGGGAAACCACCCCAAAGAAGGACAATTGCTCTGAGATGGAGATAGGGTATAGCAGATCCGATTGGCCTCATCTATCAGGGATTTACTTGGGGAGCCATTGATTGGTTTGCTTCTTCTGCTGTTGCTTCTGTTCTCCAAGAGCGGGTGGTTGGGTGTTTGGATGTTCTTCAGCTTCTCTAACTGGAAATGGAGGCTGGCCTGACTTGAAGGTCTCCTTGTTTGGGACTTGAGACAAAGTTGTAGGTTCTCTGCAATGTTGATCCACTGAGGTTAGATGTTCCTTCTCCTTTCTGGTCAAGGAACCATGCTTGGCTCCAGATGTATCTTTTGAGACTGGTATCTCAGCGGCTGAACACTCAGAGGTCCACTCTTTCCTTTGGTGGCTCCCTTTTAGATCTTCTGGGACCACATCCCCTTGTTCAGCAGAAGGCAGAGATTCTCCATCGTGTCCTTTCTGAGATGCTATCTCTGGAACCAACCCTGCCGTCAACTTGCTTGGTCCAGAGGGAGGAAAGGAGTTTGTTTTTGTTGCTGCTGTTCTGTTGACATTTTTCAAAATCCTCAGTTGGTTCGGGAAGAAGTGACTGGAGATATAGGAATCTATACTAAGTTTAAAAATCATTGTGACGGGAAAGCAAAGAGAGAGAGAGAAAAATCAGATTTAATTGCGTTGAAAATTTGGAGGGGGCAGCAGAGAAGGAAGGAGGATAGAGGGATGGATGGATGTGCAGAAGAGAGGGAAGGAAGGAAGGGAGGGAGGGGGAGGGAGAAGGAGGGAAGGAAGGAAGGAAGGAAGGAAAATTCAATCACATTGAAAATAGGGGGAAGGAGAGAAGGGAGGGGGAGGGAGGGAGGAGGAAGGAAGGAAGGAAGGAAGGAAGGAAGGAAGGAAGGAAGGAAGGAAGGATTCAATTTAATCATTGAAAAAGAAGGAAGGAAGGAAGGAAGGAGGGAGGAAGGAAGGAAGGAAGGGAAGGATGAAGGAAGGATGGAAGGAAGAAGGAAAGGAAGGGAAGAAGAAAGAAAGAAAGAAAGAAAGAAAGAAAGAAAGAAAGAAGGAAGGAAAGGAAAGAAGGAAGGAAAGAAAGAAGGAAAGAAAGAAGGAAAAAAATTCAGTTTTAATCACATTGAAACTTGGGAGGGAGGGAGGGAGGGAGGGAGGGAAGGAAGGAAGGAAGGAAGGAAAAGGAAGGGAAGGAAGGAGGAAGGAGGAAGGAAGGAAGGAAGGAAGGAAGGAAGGAAGGAAGGAAGGAAGGAAGGAAGGAAAGATTTAATTTATTGGTACACGCATATCAGCCGACTTTTTACAAAGTTCCTAAACATGTATCTGTGTCTGTGCCTACGTGTGAATAAGTGTGTGTGTATGTGTGTGTGTGTGTGTGTGTGTGTAAGACACAGGCAACATGCAACCTTCCTCTTCCTCTTAAATATTCTCCCTGCCTTCTCCCTTTCCCCAGCCTGCTTTTCCTGGCTGAATCAGGCTGGTGATGTCACCGCTCAGATCCTGCAACTTGGCCATGGGTGACATCCTAGGTTCTTGTAAACACCCCGTGTGGTTGTTGGTTTATCTCTCTCTCTCTCTCTCTCTCTCTTTCTCTCTCTAAACAAGGTTATCGGGAGGGCGAGCGAAGCAAGGAAATGAATCATTGGGTTTTTTCCGCACGAAACCCCGCCTGTGGGGGGAAAAAAGCCTTTAAAAATAAATACATTTTAAATTAATTTTTTTTAACTTAAAAAAACGGGGATCCTCGGGTGGAATTCACCCGGCCCATTGTAAAATTAGTCAGAGTTACTTACAGAAAACGTTGCCACTCTGTGGGTCTCTGCAAAATTGCTCAAAAGCTTCCAGAGAAGAGAGTGAATGCTCCCCCCTTTTTTTATACAGGATGGAGGGGGGCTGTTCCCACATGCCAGAGGTGACCTCCTCTTTCTTATCAAGCTCGCTCAAATGACTCGCTTGGGTCAAAATCCAAAATCGCTTTGCTGCGAATCCCTTTGAACATGTCCGTCATTTCCCACTTCTGTCAAGACCGCCTCACCCCACCCTGAAATTCCTCCTTTCCAATAATAATAATAATAATAATAATAATAATAATAATAATAATAATAATAATAATAATAATGATGATGATGATGATGATGCCAGGTTCTTGTTAAAAACAAGACATTTTTCACATTCTCGGCAGCTTCCAATGTATCTTGAAATGAGGTGGAGCCGAAGAGTCTAAAAATAAGATGCTCATCTCAAGGTGGAAAAAGAAGAAAAATTCCTCGTGAAACTTTTGAAACTCGGATGGATGGATGGATGGGGATGGACAAACAGGCAGATGTGGATAGATGGGTGGAGACATGGATGGATGAATATGGATGGATGGATGGATGGATGGATGGATGGATGGATGGATGGATAGATAGATAGATAGATAGATAGATAGATAGATAGATAGATAGATAGATAGATAAATAGATAGATGATGGATAGATAGATGACAGATAGATAGATAGATAGATAGATAGATAGATAGATAGATAGATAGATGACAGATAGATAGATAGATAGATAGATAGATAGATAGATAGATAGATAGATAGATAGATAGATGCATGGGTGGGCGGGTGAATAGATGAACAGACTGATAGAATTGTACATTAAGGATAAATTGAATTATTATCCTAGCTAGGTTGAGGAGATACTCAAAAGACAGAGGTAAGAAAAGTTGGGCCCTGTCCCTTCAGTTTCCATGTTTCCTTCCTTCCTTCCTTCCTTCCTTCCTTCCTTCCTTCCTTCCTTCCTTCCTTCCTTCCTTCCTTCCTTCGTTCCCTCCCTCCCTCTCTGTAGTCCTTCCTTCCCTCTAGTCCTTCCTCCCTCCCTCCCTGCCTCTAGTCTTTCCTTCCTTTCCTCCCTCCCTCCCTCTCCCTCTTCCTTCCTTCTTTCTTTCCAGCTTCAAACCTCAACAGAAGATCCCCATCGAAGTATCAGCCTGCTGAGTTGCACGTGGCAAACTCTTCTAACCCTCCCCACTAGGCCTCTGACTGTGCTGGGATCTGTCAATCTTTCAAGACTGGATCTTCCAACTGAGGACTTTCAACCTGCTCTCTGGCTTTAGCCGGTATTGGAAACCCGCCCCGCTTCCATCCCATCTGCTTCTACTCATCCAGAGGCCAACGCTTTCAGTTCTCATGGCAGACCCAGGCAACTCTAGTCAACAAACTACCATCGCTGGGGAGATATCACAGTTCTGAAGAAGGACACGAATAAGCTTTGCGCCATGAATTGGCAGCTGAGCTTTTGAAAAACGATCCCCGGGAGATGGAATGCAGGCCGTTCCTTGAAAACATTCGGAACAAAGGAAGACAAGATGAGAAAGGGTGGAGAAACAGAGGACAATAACCCATCATTAGCCACCCAGGCTGAGTCCTGCCCTTGAAAGCCAGTTGTGCAGGTTCTGATGTATATAAGGAAATGCATTCCAGGGAACTGGGGTGGTTTCTTCTCAGATGACAGAGTTGAGGCCGGTGTTAAAGACACCAGCCAACCACAGGTCAAAAAGGAGAATGTTCTCCTTAACAGTAAGGTGGTCGTCCAAGCAGACGTCGAGGGAGATTCTCAGTCAACCAAGTCGTGGTTGTCCCAAAGGTGGTTTTTTTTTCCCCAAAAGGCAACTGTGCTTTGTTTTTCCTTGAAGACGTTTTGCTTCTCATCCAAGAAGCTTCTTCAGCTCTGACTGGAAGGTGGGGAATGGCCTTCAAAGAAAAACCAAGGAAGTCCAGTTTCCTCTTGAAAAAGCACCTTTGAGGCAACCATGACCTAAATGACTGAGAATCTCCATAGATATCCAAGAAGCTTCTTCAGTTCTGGGTGAACGATTCAGTTCTTCAGTCAGAACAGAAGAAGCTTCCTGGATCAGAAGTGAAATGTCTTTAAGGAAAAAACAAAGTCCAGTTGTCTTTTGAAAAAGTCTACTTTGGACACCCAAACGGACATTCAACTGATAAACCCACAATTCATTGGGAAGCTGGTGAAATTTCTCCCAGGCTTTCCTTTCAACCAGAAAGCTCAAATCTCCAGCCAAAAATCCTGGGATTCTTCTCGCCAGCTAGGATTCAGAAGTAGATTAGGTTTAAGTCCAGAGGTTCCTCTAGTCATCTGATTTCTCCTCCTGCCCAGATTAGGTCATTGTTCTTCCCATGTCAGCTCACCTGATGTTCATTACTCCATCTTGTGACTCCTTATCTCATCTTTTAATTACGGATAAGGCAAAGAATTCCTCATTTCCCTTTCATTTCCCCCCTCCCTACCCAACTCATTGAATAGGATAATATTTGGGTACTATCTACCAATGTTTATCTTGACCTGGCATGCTAAACTGGGTTAAGGAAGGGTTAGTGTGTGGGATAAATGCCATAAACCTAACCCGTTTTTGGCACGTGAGAAGGATAATTTTAGTTTCCAACAGCTCAAGAGAGGTTTGGAGTTAAACTAAGGTCCCTGTGATGGAAAAGGGGGTTAAAAAAAGGTTAACCCCATCTCAAAAACCATATGCGATTTGCTGAAAAACCAAGCTTTCTAAAAACCAGGAGGAAGTACTTGCCAGAATAAGCTATCTTTCCTTCTAATCATGGACGCCCAACATTGGTTACGTTATCAGTCATGCTGTCTCTTTAAGAATCAATGACAGTTTTTTCTTGGTTGTTTCAGATCAAGATCAAACCAATCTGACTGAGTCAACCTGAGTATCAAAGACTTCATTTCCGCCACTCTCCCCGTTAGCCACCAGAACGAGACTGGGGGTGAACCTTCTGACTATGTTCTGACTCCTCTTTAATATCCTCCTGATTAGAGGAGGAGGAGAAGAGAAGGAGGTTCTAGAGCAGGAAAATCTGGGTTAAGGTAACTTTGGAATGTTTTTGGGTGGGTGGATGGGTGGATTTCCAATACCACTCTGCTTGTACTCATTCCCTACCACCATCATTACATCCTTGGAGAGCCATGGACAAAACAGCCGCCGTGACAGAATGCCTAGAGAGGCCTTCTTTTGAGAGGGAGTGCTCTCTAGGATTTCATCTTGAACTCTAGAGATGTTACAGAATGCCATGCTTGGTTCTTTTCTTTATATTCAATTCAACATTAGATTAAGGCCTTTTTATTTGGGCACTTGAATATGTCTTTCTTTCATTCACGGGAGAGGTGGACAACTCAAGAAATGACAAAAGGGAAATGTAGGAGCCCTTATCTGTATCCTCTCAATTGGGTTGACTTCAGAGGACCAACAGCCCTTGCTAAGGATTCTCAAAGTAAGAACGTCATTTCTAGAGATGCTATAAGTATTTGGGGCACCCACATTCACAGTGACTTCAAAAGCAGCTGAACTCAACCCCCTCAAAGGGTCATTGAGCCAGGATTTGGTTCTGTGCTTGCCAGAAGATCAAATCACCTAAATGACTCAGCCTCTGTGACACAACCCAACTGCAATCCTATAGGATGGTTTCAGAGGTTGAGAGTATTAAACATGATGTGGAAACATCAGGGTTCACCCAGTAACTAACTACTTGGGAGTAAGCCTTACACAAGTCTGATTAAAGGGCATAGCTTCTGTCCGGGATGCCAAAATGACTAGGGAAAGTGAGAAGTGAAAATTAAAAGCTTATGTTCATTAGTTTTTTGGGGGGGAAATTAGTTGCAGGGTTCCTGACGTCTTTTTGAAGAAGAGTTCTATTAGGGAAACATTTTCACCTTTTAGGAAGTTGAGGTGACTGCCTTGTATGAGTTGGATGAGTAAAAAGGCCCAAGGATTAGCTCACAAGCCGGTTCTCTTTGCCAGAAGATAAAGTCATGCCCCATCTTATTCCTTTTCCCAAGTTATCACAAGTTTTGGGGTGACCTTCTCCAGGTGCTGATGGAATCAAGAAGGGTGTACTCATGGTGTCTTCATGTCTTGAAGGGGTCTAGAAGGGCATTCTATCATGGATCCTGAAGGTTAAGGTCAGGATATCTAGATGACATATAAGGTCCTTCAACACTAGCTAATTCTATTCCTACAACGTGCCATAAGATAAGTTAAGACAATGATGTAGTGAGTTGCTAGTCCTTCATACAACTTCATGATGGAGTAGACACCTCACCGTAGTTCTCCCTGGTTCTAAGCCATCCTTCATCCATCAGGCCTCCCTCTACCAAGAACCTCAACTGGAAGTGGCTAAAAATCACCAGACAGACTTCAATCTTGTGGAAATCTTTCTCTTCATTAAGAAAAAAAAAACGAATACATGTCAGAAAGAACCAGAGAGGGAAACGACTTCACAAAACACTCAAGAAGCAACCTTCATTCCGTGAAACTAAGCTGAGAAACTCTTCATCCAGCCATAGAGACATATAACCTAGACCAAAGGTCTTCAAACTTGGCAAGACTTGTGGACTTCAACTCCCAGAATTCCTGAGCTAACATGACTAGAGGAGGAATTCTGGGAGTTGAAGTCCACAAGTCTTGCCAAGTTTGAAGACCCCCTGACCTAGATGATTGCTGTCCCTCCGCAGGTTGGTGCTGGACGCTATACGTTTTATGGAGATTCTCAGTCATCCAGATCATGGTTGTTTGACTGAACTGTTGGTCAGAACTGAAGAAGCTTCTAAGATGAGAAGCCAAGTGTCTTCAAGGAAAAACAAAATCCAGTTGCCTTTTGAAAAAAGCATCTTTGGGACATGATGGAAACCACATTCTTTCTGCCTTGTCTTGCTACATTTCTGAATTGCCCCTGGCAGCTCATTGTCCAAGAGATATCTCTCCTTTATTTTCCCTCCCAGGTGTTAGCTGCAGGTTTTGTAATTGAAAATTAGCTCAGGATTGGAATGAGTAATGCCCCAGCTGAATTATTGCAAGATTTTTGTCCTGGGTTGGGCCCCTGACTTCATGATAATGGAACACACCTCACCCCAGTTATTGTATGTGTCTCAGGCAGTTCCATAAATCAATATGAGCTGACGGTGTGGTTTTATGGACAGATATTTATTTTTCCTTCGCCAGATAATATCTGTGGCATGTCTCCTCAGAACTGCCCCATGCATAGATTAGACTAAACGGTGGCAGTGAAGACGATTAAGCAGAACATGGAATGCAATTTTCAATGTGCTCATCCATCTTTTTAGTTGTATCTCACATGGCTTCTTGGTGCTGGTTGTGGAGGTAGATCATTAACTGTTGGGTGATCGTGATGGATGATCATTAATAGTGGCTTTTCCGATTGATCTGAAGCTATCCAAATGCCCTTGGCCAACCGTCTTAGAATAACTCTATAAATATATGTGTGACATTGAAACCCTGCAGAATTAAGAGGTCTTCTGAAGACAGTTGACCAACAATAGAAAACCAGACTTCATCTTAGTGCCAATAAAAGAGACAATTGGGAGAGGAACAGGAGAGAAACCTTTAAGCTTTGAGTTATTCAGTTTGGCTTTGTTCTGATCAATGCACAAAATGAACTCCATTATCACTTTTAAAATGTCCTCCTCTTAGCATAATGTCATTATTTTCCCTTGAAAAATATGCCCAAAGGTGCTAAGAGTGGACAATTCCTTCCACATTTGCTTCACCATAAGGAAAAAAATGTTCCTTCTGACATAATCAGAAATAGCTGGTGGAGAAACAAAAGGAACATCATTGGATCTAAGCTATGGTTTCTCCTGTAAGGAATCTGGAGTCTTCATATTTTGGAGGAACGTTGGTAGAAACCAGCTTGGTAGAAATCACCTGGACCTTCTTCAGGCGTTTCACTGCAGACAATCAGCCTGCAGTTTCCAAGGCCAAGATAAATAGACCTGCAAGACATTCCATGTGGAACGTTAGCATCAAGATGTTTGCTAAATTTAATTAATAAAACCAGTTATCTCAGGAGCTACCCTGGCAAGGAAGCAATGCTGATTGGTGATTTTGCCCAGAGGGGAAAAATCAGATTTGCTGATCCGGCATATATACATTTTGAAATGTTTGCAAGATGGGACAAATGGAAGGGACAATCTCTCACACCCTCTCTAGCAATATTCCAATGTTGGTTGCTGTCAAAGTTGGCTCATTTTTTTTGGTCAGGGATGAAAAGTCCGGCGTGCTTTGAAAAATTGAGTTGTAGATCTATGAGACACCCGAAGAGTAGGAACGGGCAGGAATAATGAATTAGTAGCCCCTGCCAATTGCAAGGTTGAGGGGGTCTAAGAAGTTCTCTCTGCCCTATGGGCCAATGAAGAAGATTGGCAGATATTGCATCAAACCATCTCAGGAAGCAAGGTTCAAGAAGGGAGTTGCCTTCCTAAAGACAGTGATTAATCCAGCCTTGTGAAAATTTAGAGTCATCCTGATTTGCATACACTATCAGAAGGGCTGGGCTTGGGGACAATATAAAAGTGTTTGACATTGGGGAACAACTTAATTCCTTCCAGCATTATCGCAGAGACTTGTCAGGTAAGACTTTTGACTCTTAGCACTTCTCGATGGAGTTTTAATTTCATCCTGATAGTCTACATTTCTGGGGTTGCTTGGATAATCTCTTTCAGCTCCAGTGATGTTATTACTGCTTACACAAGCTTCTACTCGTCTTGCTACTGGGGTTACTACTTGTGCTACTCCAGTGTGTAGTTACGATTCCTAGGATTGTAACTTTTGGTGGTAACCATGCATTAAGGGTAACTCATCCAAACAGGGCGTTTATTATACGAAGATGATTCATTCTGCATTTTGTGTTGTTTGATAGAAAGCTTTTTATGGGCTATCTTTGGAAGGTGATATATAAATTGTAATAATCAGAATAAGAGTTGGAAGGGACCTTGGAGGTCTTCAAGTCCAACCTCCTGCTCCAGCAGGAGATCCTATACCATTCCAGACCAATGGTTGTCCAATCTCTTCTTAAAAACTTCCAATGTTGGAGCATCCACAAGTTCTGGAGGAGATCCTTGGAGTTTCTTCACAGGCTTGGGAAGCTAATAATGATAAAGCAGTTTGATCATTCCTTTCTTGCAAATGTTTTGTGTCTGCGAAAAGGTGAGAACATCCAATGTGAACCTTTTTTCTCTGATTTTCAGGTTTTTGGAGTGAAAATGGCATCTTCCCACAACCAGCATCAATGCAAGCAAACTCCTACTTTGCCACCTGAAATCTGCAAGACAGCGCCATGCCCACCAGAGCAACAATGCAAGCAACCCCCAGTTGTGGAAGTGCCAAAACCTAAGCCATGTCCTCCACAGGAGCCTCCCTGCAAGGAGCCACCAGTGGTGGTCATCCCGACTCCGTGTCCAGAGCCTAAGCCGTGTCCTCCAAAGGAGCCTCCATGCAAGGAGCCACCAGTGGTGGTCATCCCAACTCCGTGTCCAGAGCCTAAGCCGTGTCCTCCAAAGGAGCCTCCATGCAAGGAACCTCCAGCTCCAACCCCATGTCCTCCAGAGGAGGAACAGTGTTGTCAACAGAAATCTCAATACAAGAAGCCACCGGTCATTCCGACACCATGCCCAGAGCCCAAAAAACCACAAGAGCCTCCATGCAAGGAGCCACCAATTGTGGTCATCCCAACTCCATGCCCAGAACCCAAACCGTGTCCTCCAAAAGAACCTCCATGCAAGGAACCACCAGCACCAACTCCATGTCATCCTAAAGAACCAGAACCATGTCCTCCAAAGGAGCCAACTCCAGATTGTCAACAGAAGACTCAATGCAAGCAGCCTCCAGTGGTGGTCATCCCATCTCCAGAACCCGAACCGTGTCCTCCACAAGAACCTCCGGTCAAGGAGCCACCAGTCGTGGTCATCCCAACTCCATGCCCAGAACCCAAACCATGTCCTCCACAAGAACGTCCATGCAAGGAGCCACCAGTCGTGGTCATCCCAACTCCATGCCCAGAACCCAAACCGTGTCCTCCACAAGAACGTCCATGCAAGGAGCCACCAGTTGTGGTTGTCCCAACTCCATGCCCAGAACCCAAACCGTGTCCTCCTCAGGAGCCTCCATGCAAACAACCACCTCCCTGTGACCAGCAGCAGCAGAAGAAGCAGCCATGTTCATGGCCACCCCAGAATAAATGAACGAGTCAGTGAAGAATCCATCTTTCCAAGTCTACATTTTATCACGTCAAACATACCTCATCTTTGTATTCCTTTGAAATGCTTTAAGAAATTCTTCTAACATTGCAGAAGTCTCACCCATAGGGGAATTATAGCAAATGATAATAGATTGTCCATAAACGTGACCATGTTTCAATTTCCAACCAGAGTGGATTTTTCAATAGATGTGCAATATAACCTCAAATTTCTTTTTCGGCATTTTCTCTTTATGTTAATCATACCGTTGCATTTATTCTGCCTTAGCAGTCATATTCTTGATAATCTCGCTCAACTGTAAAGTTTGTAATTACTTCTTATTCTCTGTGCCATTTATATATATCCCCAAAGGAGGTGTGATAGGAGATTCAGTAGATTTTCCACACCAGCAATTCTCAAGGAACACCGCAGGGTTGGGTGTCAGTGAAACGCAAAGCTAGCTTAGACCTCCAAAGGTGGACTTTGAGACATGAGCGAGAAGGTCCACCATGTTATTTAAGCTCCTCCCCTTCACTATCATGAGAGACCTATTTTGTGACTACCCTATTCAGTTATTTGTCCCACCTTGTAGATAAGACAAATTCCTAAGTCAACTAAAATGCCAGATCTGTTCTCGGTAGAGAAGAAATTGTGGGTTGGTGGTTCTCCAGAGGTTGATAGACTATAAATGGACCCATGGTCAATGGTCCTATTGGCTAGGATGGGTAGGGATTAGACTATAAACCATATCCCAAGGGCCATAAATTCTTCATCTTGGTTTGAAAAGACCAATGCACCCTTAGATCCTGCAAGATGTCTTTTGAAAGGACCCCAAGTATCTTCTGGAATGGCAAGACCCATCAGAAGACACTGGGAAGTTCTTCAATCTTCAGGGAGACAATCAGGAGAAGCTCAACTTATCAGCTGCCAATGGAATATTGGGGAAAGAATGAAACTTTTCAGGGTTTCTCCATCAGAGTTAACACCCCCAAAATAATTAATCTTCAGAAAATCATGGTTTTCAAGTACAGTAATGCAAGTTTATTTTTATATTTTTTAAAATTGGCTTGCAGGAAGCTGCTTTTGCCGGATGACACCCGTGTCACGATAGGGTTGCAAGTGTGTCTCCTTTTCATGGGGTCAACATGTTATCCTACAGATGCTTGAGTCTGCACACTTCAGAATTTATCTTTAACCAACTTGTAAATAAATTGAATGAATAAAGGAAAAACAATGAATCTGTTGACTTTTGTTTTGAAAGTTCTATATCCAGTTTGGGTTAAAAAACAACAACACCCCATCCGTTTTACTTCCTGGGAATTCAATATTGACTTGAATAAAAAGAAAAATACTAATTATACAGAGAAAGTAGAATGTCTTAAGGAATGGAGGGGTAAAACAGACAATGGTTGGACAGATGTAGATCAGTTAACGTCTTCCAGTTCAATTCCCAAACTAGGCCAACTGAGATTGGCCTCAACAAGATGACATACACAGGTAAAACACCTCCCAGATGAGAGGGATAGTGTTCGTGCCAAGTCTTATGCAAAGCAAATTTGAGATCTGCCAGATCTGAACTCATGCTAAGATGAAAAGTGGGTCATTTGGAAAATCAGCTCAGAGTTCCCATATAGTCAAAGTCCACTATATGTAGGTCACATAGAATAGATTTATAATTTGGAAGCACCTTGACTTTTATTTTGGACTAACTGAGAAGATGACCTCAAGCAAGTAGCAGAGACAGAGGTTTGGGGGTGGCCACTTTATCTTCTCAGTTTTCTAATCACACCTCACTGATGGAAAGGAAGATTTGTCACATAATGTTTCCTGGAGAACATCAACCACTGTTAGACAATCGTCTTGAGGTCAGGATTTCAGGACCATCAACAGAAGAACAATTAGTGGGCCTTCAAATGAGTGTGCAGTGACAAGGTTGAGACAATCCCACCACGCTCCAAAGGATGCCAACCAGAGATGGGTATTCAGCAGGTTCTGACCAGTTCTGGAGAACCAGTAGCGGAAATTTTGAGTAGTTCAGAGAACCAGCAAATCCCACCTCTGACTGGAGATTTTACGGTATCCTTCCCCTGCCACATCCACCAAGCCACGCCCACAGAACTGGTAGTAAAAGGTTTTTAATCCCACCACTGATGCCAACCACATGTTTCAGCAGAACCAGTAGATCAAGACTTAAGCTGGAGGACTTCCAGGTGTGTCCACTTCAACTCCCAGAATTCCCCAGCCACCATGGCCCTCGAGGATTCTGGGAGTTGAACTCTCCACAACAAGAGATTAGACGATCAACTTAGATCAAGAACAGAGAAGGCCTTCTGTGAAGCCACTGGTCTACTCAAGGTCTACCTACTCCAAGCAACCTTTTGGTGGATTAAGCTCTAAAGGATGAATGTGGAGGTTTTCTTGGAAGCTATTGTAACTTATCAGTGAAAAAAATACTGTACTGATAAGAAGTCAATTAACAATGGATATGCAAACAAAAAAACAAATTGCAACATTGCTAAGAAAGAGGAGAGGGTTGTGTATGCTGATGTGTACGCTGATGCATACACAACATGGAATGCTGACAGTACACAATTAGTCTACCGCTTGTACGCTGATTTATGCTAGATTATAAGAAAAGCAGATTTACTTCCCTGACGTGTTCATTCACTTTCATTCTTCCTGGTTCTTCCTCCAGCCTCCAATCTGTGGGAGCTGGCTAGTTCTTATCAGAATAAAAATATTCTTGCGTTCTTGGCTGAGCAGTCAGCAGTCAGCAGTCTTGCAAAATTCACATCAGGAAGTGTTTTTTGTTTTTTTTAAAGACAGATCTCTGCAGGCTGAATTTGGGCAGGAAGAAAAGACATGAGGGATCATTGGTGGAAGAAGGAAGAAAGTTAAGGAAGCTGCATGGAAAGGGGTTTAATACAGGGATTAATTAGTTTGTACATGAATTATCTTCTCTTTTTTTTGTGGACGGCGGAAAGCATTCTGGAAAAATCAGAGGGAAGCAATACTTTCTAATTTATTTATTTTTGAAAACAAATTATTTCCCTGGCACTTAATTTTAACATTTTAGAAGCTAGGTTTCTGGAATTCATAGCAGGATTACCTGTATCTGAAAAACCCTAGAATTGGAAATATATAAAATATTTGGATTTAGAGGGGGGAAAGTCAACATTTGGGTTGGGGTTGGGTTGAGTTGGGGATAGTTCATCCCATTCCTTAAAACTGTTATCGACAGTAGAGATTTGACTGGGACAATACTATGGGTAGGATTAAAGTAATTGAACGGTGGTCTTAAGTTCACACAACTTTAAATATGCAATGGAGGCAAGCTTGTTTTCTGCCATTCTGAGGAGTCCAGCGAGATGTTGGTGGATCCAAGATTTGTTTCAATGCAAGAAAACGAAGCTATGCAAGAAAGCAACCACACAGCAGAATGAAATGTACAGAGGCGGAATGAGCACCGGGAAGGTCAGGACAAAAATGAGGACAAGAGTGAGGATTTGCTCACAAACTAACATTTATTGGTAGGCTTCCATCTCTAGGTGATGGACAACTTCCTAAGGGGGTTTAGCACTGCTGCTTGGGGTGGCAGCAGAAACACCCCTCCTTTCCAGATGGACAGGTGGGATTCTGGCATGAACCTCCAGTTGATCCTGAGCAGGGAATTCCAGTTGTCCCTGGGCATTGAGATCCAGTTGTCCCTGGGCATTGAGGTCCAGTAGATCCTGGGCATTGAGTCCCAGACGAGGCACAACAAGTTGATGGCTGACATGGCTTTGAGCAACTTGAAGTACACCGGTGAGACACTGGTGGGACACATGGGGTCTGCTTGCACTGCTGTTGAGACATCTTCAGCTCAGGGACAACTGAAAAGATACAGAGCAAAGATGCATTTCTTGGAGTCGCATAGAAGAACACAAATCTCTTCCGTGACTAGAGTTACAACCAAAACTTCTTGTCCTTCAGATTTGGAGCAATACATTTGATTGGGTTCACAGGCCACCGTTCTGGTTCATTTGTCAACCTGGTCACCCTAGCTTGTTCGGCAAATCACTGGCAGATTTTCAGCTTAATTCATGTGTGGAACAAACCCTGGTTCTTAAAGATCCGGGTTTCCTGGCTAAGTTCGTGCAATCTTCAAAACAAAGAGATGGAGATAGAAGAGCGAGAGAGTCGGAGAGGCAGAGAGAGAGGAAGAGGGGGAGGGGGAGAGAGAGAAATGGAGAAGGGGAGAGGGAGAGAGAGGAAAGGAGAGGAAAGAGAGAGGAAGAGAGAGAGAAAGGAAAAGGGAGAGAGGGGAGAGGGAGAGAGAGAGAAGGATAGATGAAGAGAGATTGTTGAGTGTTTTAACTACAATAATAAGAAGCAACATAAACTAAAATAGAACCAAAAAAGAAGAAAGAGAGAGGGACAAATAAAAGGAAAAAGCTAAAATTGCAAAACAAAGTAAGAAGATAAAAAGAGAAAAGGAAAGTAGAAAATGTACCAAGAAGTGATTTCCCATTTTCTTCAAAGCAGTTACAAGTACAAGTATAGCTTAACCTCCCTCTCTCTCTGGTTATGCCATGACTCATTTCTTTCTCAACCTTCAAAAGAAGGACTCCAAAGTGGAGATCAAAGAGAATCACGTGGAGAGAGCAGGACTAGCTGTCCACCTTTTGAAATCACACCACCTTTCGGCTAATGAGCATTGCCATGATCTAAAATAACCAAACGGAGCTCCTAAGGACGATGTTGGGAAGGGCCATTCATTAAGTAGGAATATGAATGACCACATGAGAAATCTCAGCTTCCCATCTTGAGCCATGAATTGTGAAAGAGATCTGACTCTGATCAATGCTGGGCAAGCTTCTTCTTTTTTTTTTAACTGAGAACCACGGTCAATCAAATGTCATCTCCTGCGCAGAAGAAGACATCAGCCTGAAGGAAGCTGAGCATTTCTTCTCCTCAGAAGTTGAAGAGGTCTACCCCATCCTAGATAAAATTGCTGTTTTCCATAATTAACTTCCCACTAAAGGACCATCAAAATCCCATTAATTCAACGTTAGACATCACTCAAGCTTGAAAATATAATGACCACAAGTATATCTTGAGGAATGGGTACCTAAGTTGAGTTTGCACCTGCTTTCCAATAGATATGGATGCAGACAGCCTTTGCTAGATCGTTGCCTGGGCCAACTGACTATGGAAATTGTTGACCCTTGATGAAGAATTGGGCAGAGAGAAAGAGAGATGTCCCAAAGCAAATAGAACCAACTTACCCACAACTTGATGATAGACGGCGATGCTAAAGGAAGGCTGAAAGCTTTGTCAGGTGTCCAAAGGAAAGATCTTATATAGCTCCTCTTGCCATAATTCATCAGGAGACACGGATGACAAGGTCTGTGTCTTTCATGAAGATTGATAGAAAGAGAAGCCACCCTGGTGGCATCATGGGGCTTTCCGCTCCTAAATTTCCCTTTTTTTCCCCAGAAGAAGCATCCACCCTCGTGGAGAACAACATGTCTCTCTTAATTAGGCTTTGATAGATAGCTGAGCGGTGGCTAATGAAGCATTCATGAGTTTGTCTTGGCTGATGGCCATCCACTTCAACAGGCATCATGTGGGGAGGAAGGCCAGAAGGAGAAAGTCCAGGCCATAAGGAGAAGGCCCAGCAGATTCTGCATTCCAGGATACAACCCCCTCCCCCAAATCTATGTGTACATTCTTAGAGGGATTAGTTACCCACATTAATTAAGTTGACCTCAACTGCAGGCAAAAGTTAAATTAAAGCCAACTTGGAAGAGAGACAAGATTGTCCATTGGGTTATGAAATGTCCCCCTACCATGAATCTGCTACTTAAGGTGCCTTCTGTTGCAGTGGTTGTTGTTATTTTATTCTTCGTGGGGTAGGACAAAGAGCAAATAAAATGACGATGTTCTTTAGATGCATCAACTCTGATCATAAACTTAGCATTTATCCAAGTAATGTCATTGTTATTTCCCTCTTTGTCTTCTTCTTCTTCCTCCTCCTCTTCATCACCTACTACTTCTTCTTCTTCCTCTCCCAAACATTTTTGATATTTTGCCAAAGTATTTTCAGATCACTCTTTAACCTCCGCCCCCTCTTCTTCCCCCAAAAATCCTGGTCAAGGAAGGACAGTCTTGCAGAAGGATATTTTGACCAACATGTGAATTTCAAAAATCACCCAGCATTCACTCTTAACAGAGTTTGACCATCTCAGGAGATGAAGACTGAAAAAATGGTCCTGGATTGATGATATATAAGAAGACCAAAGAGGAAATAGTTGAGTTAGAAGACCTCAGTGATGGTGGCCATCACATTTGACTTCATCACTCAAACTCGTCACTCTCTGAAGGAAAATTGCACACCCTCATTAAGTCGGACATGTTTTCAAAACAGGGTGTTTAATTACTGAAGAAAAAGAGCTAAAAATCACACAAGTCCATTTGAGGAAGATCTCTTGATGACAAGAGGGGTGTTGAAGCTGCATGAGTCTTCAGTCACTCACGTTGACTTCCTGGGTAGGTTAGAAGTAGAAGGACCTCAATGGGTATAAAAAGACCAGATGCGGCTCTGGATCCAACAAGCGTTCCTCTCCTCCTGCCTGAACAGAGTTCACACTTCGTCTTTGGGTAAGTTGACTTCGGGATGGTTGTCTCTTGAGCAGCGGGCAAAGTGGTGGATCTTCCTCGGGTTTGGCACAGAAGGAAGGAGCCTGACCTCTCTTTTTGGCTCTGGTGGACCAGGATAGGGAACCAAACATAGCTTTCCTTTGAATTTTGTAAGAAGGGAGGTTGTAAGGAGGGGGAAAAAGGAGAGGAAAAGCATGGATGTTGGGGGAAGACATGTCTTCTCCTGAAGATGGAGAGATCCTTCCACTGGAGATCATTAGTTTTATTCTTCTGAAGGATCCCCAGGGCCAGTTTTGGTGATTGAGGAAGAGATTTCCATGGGCTTTTTCTTTTCTTCCAGACCACCCCACAAAAAACCAACTCTACAATGCAGCAGAGCAAGCAGCCTCAAGGATTCCCCCCAATGGGCCAGACCACCAACCAATGCAAAGGACCAGCTGTGCAACAGAGCCAGTGCCAGGATTCGGCACCATCCCAAAGCCAGAGCTCGGGAGTGGCCCAGGTCCAGTCATCTGGTATGAGCCAGATGCACGGAAGCGGTGTGAGCCAGATGCAGGGAAGCGGTGTGAGCCAGATGCAGGGAAGCAGTGTGAGCCAGATGCAGGGATCAGGGGTGACCCAGATTCAATCCTCGGGGTTTGTCCAGAGCCATCAAACTGATCTGGGCCAGAGCCAGGGATCTGGCATCAGCCAGTGCCAGGGATCAAGTGGAGGCCACTGCAAGGGATCCCCCGTGGATCAGTGCGGCTGCTCACCTGTGAGCCAGGGCAAGGGATCAAGTGGAGGCCACTGCAAGGGATCCCCGTGGATCAGTGCGGCTGCTCACCTGTGAGCCAGGGCAAGGGATCAAGTGGAGGCCACTGCAAGGGATCCCCCGTGGATCAGTGCGGCTGCTCACCTGTGAGCCAGGGCAAGGGATCAAGTGGAGGCCAGTGCAAGGGATCCCCCGTGGATCAGTGCGGCTGCTCACCTGCGAGCCAGGGCAAGGGATCAAGTGGGGGCCAGTGCAAAGGATCCCCCGTGGACCAGTGCGGGAGCTCCGATGTCCACCAGGGCAAGGGATCAAGTGGAGGTCAGGTTAAGGGATCCCACGTGGACCAGTGCAAAGGCTCCAAGGGCAAGTACTAAGGATCCGCTGAAGGTGCAGAACACACTGGGCACTGCCAATCTGACCACCAAAGATCCAGCCTGTGCTAAGGGTGCTTAGCCTACTCATCACTCCAGAGGAACCAAGCTACCATAAATGGACTTTGGAAGTCTCCAATCTTCTCTCTGGCATCCTCGACCTTCACTTGCCTCTCTACTCTTCTGGTTCATCTGATTCGATGCCAAGCTTTCCAGCCAGCCTCGCATTATGTTCTCCAACCTGCTCCAAGAGCCTGGACTTGTCCTCTACCTTCTCTGTCATGCTGTGCAACCTGTTTGCTTTTCTATATGGTCCCAACAAGGCCAGTTGTCAATAAATCTTTCTCCAAGCACCCTGGAGTCTCTCATGTTGACTTGGTTGGTTGGAAACAGGGAGGGCTTGGGAGAGCTGACGTACAACAAGCATTGTCAGCTGCCACCTTTACGCTTGCTTGTGCCCCGCTACCATGTGGTGACAGTCTACCTTGAACACTGGGGAGGGCGGATGCTTAAGGGGAAAGTGAAAGTAACGGTTGTATGTCCCCAAGAAGCTGCCTCAAGGTCACCCAGCTGGGAGAAGAAAGCAGCTGCATAGTACCAACCTACACTTCAAGCAATGGTGGTATGCTACCGGTTCGACAACCGGTAGTAAACCGGTAGTAAAAATCATTAGGGTCAAACTGGTAGTAAAAAAAAAAAGGCTCTGATCAGCTGAGAGGATAAAAGACCAAACAGCACATGGGAAGGTGGGAGGGTCACTCCTAGTTTTTCATTTCTTCATCCTCACAGCTGATTGGTTTGTTAGGGGCACTCACATGTGCATGCATAATCGCCCACTGAACTGGTAGCGACTAAGGTAGGATCCCACTCAGGGGTGGGATTCAACCGGTGTTAACAACCGGTTCGGTGAGAGTGCATTTGGTGCATTTTGCGCAGCGGTTGCGCAGCGTTCGAAAAGCCTCTGCTTTTTCCTGCTTTTTCAACTTCAGATGGGCCGCGCAAAACAGCTGAGCTTGAAAAAGCAGGAAATAAAGGATAGCCAAGAGCCCAGACAGGCAGGTGGGCCAAACAGACGACCAGAAAGTCGTTGCAGCAAACCGGCTTGGTGTCAGCTGCTCTACGGAGCTACCGGTTGTATAGAACCAGGCCGAACCGGTAGCGTCCCACCCTTGATCCCACTACTGGCTTCAAGTGACCCTTTCTGAAAACATCTTGCTTGAGCCCAATTCGCTCCTGGGGGAGCAGGGGATCTCGGGGTCAGGAGGCAGTTAAGGGAGGGGAAAGTTTAACTAAGGGGTTTGGGGCACACGATTCTCAGTTCTGGCTTTGCGATGCTGCCTTACATTTGACTTCTGATCAAATGGGTGGCTTTCTCAGCACGTGGAACCGAGGTTTAAAGCGGCGGCAGGTTTGACAAACCTGGTTTTCCTGCTTTGACGGAGCTTGTTGTGCAGTGAAGGAAGGAAAGAAGCTTGGGTGGATACGGGAAATGAAAACGCTGCTCCCACAAATAACTTAAATTTACAACCTCATGTCAAGCTTCAAGAACGTTCTTCCCCTCCTCTGGGTTGAACTCCTGGCTCTAGGGTACACGGCCCCAGTATGTAGAGGTTCCATTTATTGATTTATTTTTGCACAGGGAGTCCTCAACTTGCAACAGTTCAAAGTTACAACGGCCCTGGGGGGGAAAAGGAGCCTATGATCATGTTCCGCACTTACGACCATTTGCAGAATCCCTGTCATCACGTGGTTTATCTTTGTATGCTGGACAACTGATTCACGTTTATGACAGTTACAGCATCCTCGGGGTCTCACGATCCCCTATTTTTTGACCTTCTGACAACGGGGAAGCCAGATTCACTTAACAACCGTATGACTAATTGAACAACCATGGCGATTCCGTGAACAAAGGTGACCAGGAATGTCTTAAAATGGAGCAAAACTCAGTTTCTCACTTAGCAGCATCCGTTTTGAGCTCAGTTGTTGGACATCAAGGACTACCTGGGATTAAAATACCTCAGGTTCATCTTTCTTTCTTTATATATATATATATATATATCAATTGTATTAATTTTCTCTTCTTTACATTTATTAATGCTTAATAAACTAAAATAATAAAATAATAGAGGTTCGTCTTTCTTCAGTCACCGAGGTTGCTTCTCCAATCAAGGTAACTTTCAAGTCTGCTCACAGTAAAATAACTTAAGGGATGGACTAGAAGAACTTCAAGGTGCCCCCCGACCTTAAGAAACTCTAGGAGTTCTTGAAAATAGTACAATAAAGAAAGATATTTCAATGAATGGAAACATGGGTTTTGTTTTTTTC
The DNA here is from genome assembly GCF_049901735.1 of Notechis scutatus. Taxonomy (NCBI): domain Eukaryota; kingdom Metazoa; phylum Chordata; class Lepidosauria; order Squamata; family Elapidae; genus Notechis; species Notechis scutatus. Next base: position 10,021,721 of record NC_142022.1, read on the forward strand.
CTTCCTCTGATATTCCAGACAGCTGCCAACTTTTAACCCTCTGCTAAAAAAAAAAAAAAGCTAAAACATGTTTGGACAAATCTCATCATGAAGGTGGATCCCAGCAACCTGGTTTGTTTGTTTTTTCCCCACCATCATCAGAAAAAGAAAGAAAGAAAATCTGTCAGCGTGATTTTAGCAAACGCCCCGTTTCCTTCAGGTGGCTTCCTGCTCTCTCTCCCTGGGAATAATATATGAATTTTTAAAATAATAATAATAATGGGTATCAGAGTCTCTAAAACCTGGCAGAATTAAGGTGGGAATTTACGCTTTTCTCAAGCCTGAAAAAGATCTTTTTAACAGTTGCATTTTTTTTCCCACAAGTCCTGGCTTTAGCAGGTGGTAGCCTGGCCTGTTTGTTGGGTTCAGAAGCTAAGCAGGGTCAGTCCGGGGTCGAGTTTGAATGGGCAACTTTCTGGAATTCCCACCACTGTAAGCTAAACTTTAATTTTTTTCATAAACATCCACAGAGTCACAGGAGTTGACTGGAATTTGCACGAAATTCACATATAAACAGGTAGATCGCGACTGTTTGAAGTTACCACCCAAAAAGTGACTTGTATTTATGACCGTTTCAGCAACCCCTGGTCATGTGATCAACATTCGGCTGCTTGGCAACCTGCCCTTATTTATGACGGTCGTCTGGGTCACGTGGATTGTCATTAGGGGCCTTCCCAGCTGGCTTCCAAGAATGGGGGGAAGCCAGATTCCTTTAACAATGGTGTGATTCACTTAATAGCTGAGGTGATTTGCTTCGCATCCATGGCAAAAAGGGTGTAAATTGGGTTAATTGTAATTATTTGGATGTATTTTATGAAGTCTCAGGGGATTAAAAAGTGCCATGAAAAAAAGAGAATAGTGAATTGTGCCAGAGAAAGAATTTGCTAACAGATTTTGTTGGATTTATTTATTTGATTTGATTTATTTAATATGTCAATCACTTACAAGATAAGTAAGTATAAACATGAGTAAGAATACAGGAAATAGATACGAATCAATGGGGACAATAAGACAGGGAGGGTAGGCACGATGGTGCACTTATGCACGCTCCTTACAGATCTCTTAGGAATGTGTATTCTCTCCCTTCCTTTCCTTCCTTCCTTCCTCCTGCTCCCTCCCTTCTTTTCTCTCCTCCCTCCATTCTTTTCTCTCCTTCCTTCCTTCCTCCTTCCTCCCCCCTTCCTTCCTTCCTTATTTTATTTTTTATTTTATTTATCGATTTGATTTGTCAATCGCTTACAAGATAATAGGTGTAAGTATAAACATGAGTAAGAATGCAGGAAATAGGTACAAATAAATGTGAAAAATAGGACAAGGACAGTAGGCACGATGGTACATGCACGCCCCTTACAGACCTCTTTAGGAATGGGGGTGAGGTCAATAGTGGTTAGTTTGAGGTTAAAGTTTTGTGGGGTTAGAGGATGTAACAACAGAGTCAGGGAGTGCATTCCAGGCATTGACCACTCTGTTGCTAAAGTCGTACTTCCTGCAATCAAAGTTTGGAGTTTGTATCTGTTGTGTGCTCTTGTATTGTTGTGGTTGAAGCTGAAGTAGTCATTGACTGGTAGGACATTGTAGCAGACAATTTTGTGTACTACGCTTAAGTCCAACCGTAGGTGGCGTAGTTCAATAGTATAATAATGGGTGTATAGTATAATAATAGGCTTAGTTCGATCCTATCTTCGCATCAGATTCATTTTCCCAACTCAATCAACCCATCAATTCTCGTCAACAGTGTGAATTTCATATCCGGAGTTGATTTTCTTCTTCTAAACCAGTTGAGAAATCCAGATTAAAGTAACACCTTTTTTGATTTCAACATCCGAATCAAACCAAATGATGGGCCTGAATTATCAAATCAAATCGGAGTGGATTGGATTGGGAGGGGCATCGTCTTCGTTTCGTTCTTCAATTTCAGGGCGCACATCTGACCCCCGAAGAAGCCCAAATTGTCAAGGGCAACTCATTGTGTTGCTGATTAAGATCCTAGAAGGATAATTAGAAATTAACGGTTAACGTAGGGAATGCGAGGACTCGAGTGGTAGGGACGCTGGGCAGGAAGTTAGCAAGCCCCTGTTTGAGTACCCGAGAGGGTTGAGCTCCTGGCCTTTGCTCCAACTCCCGCCAGGGATGTGAAAGGACCCCCACCCACCCAACTGGGTGCTCCCTTGGCAATGATGATGTCTTTCAACCTGGAAGGACCTCGGTGCTTCTGACACAAGTGTAAAAAAAAAAAACTAACCTTGAACCAGGGAAGAGTCTGGCTTTGCATTTTAATGAGATGAACTGAAATGCATTCATTATTCCTTTTTTTTTTTTTTGCACACCGCCGCCACATTTTGTAAGGTAGGAATGCATCACAAAAATAACACAACTCTTCAGAGATCAGATAATGCCACAAGATAAAGTCTTTATTTCTTACAAACCCAAGATTTGGGCATTTTGCTCTTTGAAGTCTCTTTTTCTTACATCGCTTTTGGTTCCTTTGCCAAAGGCATCCCTGCCTACTGCAACAGAAAATCCCGGAAACTTACACAATTTAAGGAAAGGAGACAGCCATTGAAATGAGAGAAGCTCAAACATCTGGAGACTTGGAAGAATTGAGAGGTCTTGAACATCTGGAAACTTGGAAGAATTGAGAGATACCTGAACATCTGGAAACTTGGAAGAATTGAAGGTGCTCGAACACCTGGAAACTTGGAAGAATTGAGAGATGCTCAAACATCTGGAGACTTGGAAGAATTGAGAGATGCTCAAACATCTGGAGACTTGGAAGAATTGAAGGTGCTCGAACACCTGGAAACTTGGAAGAATTGGTGGATGCCTGAATATCTGGAAACTTGGAAGAATTGAGAGATGCTCGAACATCTGGAAACTTGGAAGAATTGAGGGATGCTCAAACATCTGGAAACTTCAAAGAAATGTTCCCCTAAACCAAGTACACGAAGAGGACAGAAAAGGTGAGGGAGGAGGTCCATATTGAGCTATTATGGGATGCTTTTTCATCATGGGGACTTTTTCAACAGCCTTTATTTACAGCACGGGTCAGGGCACTTGCAATCACATGGACAAACTCCCTGCGGTTTGACACAGATGCTGTCAACAGCTGGTCCTGCGCACTTCGGAGCACATGGGGGAGGGCAAACAGGGACGCAGGCCTCCCCGACAACTTTAACACTCGGGGTTGCACAGATGGGCACATCACAAGGACAGGCCGGCACACACACTTTGCATTGTGTAGCGCATCCCTTTCCGCAGACGGGTGGTGGAAGGCAAGGCTGCTTGCACTGCTGGTATGGATAAGACATTATCCTTTTCTTTTAAAAGAAAGACCAATCTGTGAAAATAAGTAGAAGAAACATCATTCCTGGTTGGCACATCCTCAAAAGACCTCAGACACTCATGAAGGTAGCTTAAAAGGACATCAAGTTGATGAGAAATATTATCTAAAGATCTGAACCCAGCCAGAAGTTTTCATCTCCAGAACTTCAGCTCTGCTTTGATAAGAACAAATCTGCTTGTTACTCCAGGATTCATTTCAACTCTTCTCAAAACAGTGACCTTAGATTTCTTTCCACCCTTAAGGGACCTGTTCTCCTGAAAATATTGATCTGGGACATCGTGTCTTGTCCTTTTCCCTTTCATCTTCTGTCTGGTGGGATTTCCATTTAAATCCACTTCAGAACCAGCAAGAATAGCCTCAAGAAACATCATTCAATAAGAAATACATTTACCTACTGGAGAATTTTCTTGGTAGCAAACAATTACAGGTCACCATTAGCAATCTTCTCAAATGTAACTGTCCATCCTAAAGATGGATTAAAAGAAGATGCAGGACCATCCCGACAGTTTCCTAGAACCCATAATTTCATCCAGTGATGATCAAAATCAACACACTTTGGGCTTACCTAAATCAGTGCCAATCGCCAAGTTGAGAAGAAACACCATCCACAACCCAGAACCTCTTTTTATACCAGTTGGTTGAAAATGAGTGCCAGAAAGGAAGCATCTTAAGTGTGAAGAACTTGCGGTGATGGGGTTTTTTTTCCCCCCGAGATGACTTCAGGATGTTACACCTACATAATGTTTAAATTGCTAGTTGGAAATAATTATTCCAATACCTTTTCTTTGTAATTGAATGGAGATCTCCCTGTCTTGAGGGCTCTTGGTCACCTGAGCTTACTTTGAAGTCAATCCCTGGAACGTTACAAGACCTGATCTTCGCTCTCCCTATCAGCCGCTGAAAAGTGCGATTCTCAAAGGAATCTGATCCAAGTCAATTAGCTGATTTGCAAATTGCCCAAGGAAAACGGGGAATAAACGCATTTTGAAGACAACTGAGAGACATTTCCGGACAAGAATATTTGAAGGACTGCCACAAAGAAGAGGAAGCCAACTTATTTTCCAAAGCACCTGAAGGCAAGACAAGAAGCAACGGATGGAAACGAATCAAGGAGAGAAGCAACCTAGAACTAAGGAGTAATTTACTGACAATGAGAATCATTAATCCATGGAGCAGATTGTGTCCAGAGGTTGTGGGTTTCTCCATCACTAGAGGTTTTCCAAAAGAAACTGGACAGCCAGTTGTCTGAAATGGCATAGGGTCTTTTGTTTAAGCAAAGGTTTGGACTAGAAGACATCCAATGTCTCTTCCAATTCTTATTATTTGGTTATTGTGTTGAAGAAATGTCATGGAGAAGAGACAAATTAAGAGCACGAGGGAGGAGAAGAATGTCAGGCTTGTACAGTCAAAAATTGGGGTGGTTGTGATACCAATGGATGGATCAATAAACTGAAATAATCTAAACTAAATTAAACTAAATTGGATTATGCTAAATTATATTGAGCTAAACTAGATTAAACTAAATTAAACTAAACCGGATGAAACTAAACTGCATTGAGCTAAACTAAATTAAACTAAACCAGCTTGAGCTAAACTAGTTTAAACTAAACTAAATTAAACTAAACCGGATGAAACTAAACTGCACTGAGCTAAACTAAATAAAACTAAACCGGATGAAACTAAACTACACTGAGCTAAACTAAATAAAACTAAACCAGCTTGAGCTAAACTAGATTAAATTAAACTAAATTAAACTAAACTGGATGAAACTAAACCAGATTGAGCTAAACTAGATTAAGCTAAATTAAATTAAACTAAACTGGATGAAACTAAATTAAACATTGAGCTAAACTAGATTAAAATAAACTAAGCATTTGGTTAAACTGGGAGATCCCTGTTTCCCATTGTTTGACATCTGAGGGAAAAATCTTGACATGTCAGCAAAGGAGCACCACGTGCGCACCACAAAGGAGAAATACTGAAGTACCCACAACAGAGGATTTAAATTAAAATTCGTAACTGCTGCAAAGGCGTTCTTTGTCACTTCTTTAATTATCCGTTTCTTTGTTAGCTGTTTTCCTTACTTTTTCTTTTATCTTTTTTCCCTTCCTCTAACTTTTCTCTTTTCATAGTTTTGCTCTGGCTAATATATTTTTCAATAAGCATTGTGTTTTGTTTTGTTTTTTAAAGGAAAAGAGAGAGAGGAGGGAAGGGGGGAAATGCCACACTGCCTTTTTAAGTGTCACAAATTGCTCAATTATGTGGGACCTTCTCATGTTCCTAATGAACCCCCAAAACGTGTCTTCTGCCTGACCCAAAGAGGTTGAGGGTTGGGTGAGGCTCGGTTGGTGACAGGGACAGGATTAAACAGAAGTCAAACCTCTAAACTGTTCATTAAGAGGAGAACATTTGATGGCTTAGCAGAACTAAAACAAAAGGGCGGGCGAGGATTACATGATAAAGAGATTTTAAGAAACTTGTTTGAGGCTTACAGGAAATCAGGATAAGAACAGGGTGTTATCTTCAACCCTTTCGTTCTGGAATGATTCTGCAAGAAACACATTGTTTGAAAAAGAGACTTTGATAATTTGACGTACAGCTGTGCTCCCAGGGGTTTCTCAAGCACCTGTCTTACCAGCTGTACATGATGTTCAAACGTCTCCGTATATATCAGTATATCGTTCAGATATACTAATACCCCCCTGCACAAATGTTCAGACAACTGGTCATCTGAACGTGTTGGGGTTCTCCTGAACAGGTTGTCAAAGGGTCACTCAAGGGTGCTCATTCACAGCAGAATCCACTCCACACCTGGGTTGTGGTTGTAGGATGTAATCCTATTTAATCCACCCCCTTGAAAACATATGTTTTTGCAACCTCAACATTTGGGCTGTATGCTAAGTGTGGGCAGTTGACATAGGTGTGTTCAGTTGACTTAAAATGTAAAGAATTAGCTTCTTGGTGCCTTGTATTCATCTTGAGATGGTTTGGACCAGGCCCCACAGGAAGGAATTCACTTTCACCCCCTTTTGATAAGGGAGATTTGAGCAATTACATCTCATCTCGGATTCTGTGTTCTATAATGACCTCCAGATCGTTCTTCTCAACCTCTGGGGTCAAAATGGACAGACACTGCCAAGGTGGTCCATAGCACCATTGGTGGTCACCACTTCCAGGAAAATCCCAAAACAAAGTAACCATCCACAAGAATTTGGTTCATGGGACCCTCAAACTTTTGGAGTCAAGTCGTTCCACTGATTAATTGTTCTCACTGTCAGTAAACTCCTCCTTAATTCCAGGTTGCTTCTCTACTTGATTAATTTTCATATGTTGCTTCTTGTCCTGCCTTCAGGTGCTTTGGAGGATAGCTTGACCCTCTTCTTCTTTGGGGCAGCCCCTCCAGTAGTGGAAGACCACTTCCATGTCAGAATACAGAATAACAGAGTTGGAAGAGACTATGGACATCTTCTAGTCCAGAGGTTACCAACCTTTTGGACCTCAAGGACCACCAAACTCATAATTTTAATCCCGCAGACCACTAATATGAATTTTGACTGAAGGTGGCTTGCTGACATTGGTGGGAAAGTTGGTCCCATATTCCAGAGCTGCAGTAGTCACAGGATTGGCCTTTTGGTCGTCCCGGAGCAGCTGCTCCTCCACCCGGGTGCACCGGCCTGCCATGGACTGGAAGAGTTGCTCCAGGATGACCAAAGGGCCAATCCTATGACTACTGCAGCTCTGGAACATGGGAACAACTTTCCCACCAACGTCAGCAAGCCACCCCGGGACGGATTTTCCTCCCCCGCCATTGGCCTTACCTTCCAGTTCCAGCTTGTGTGGCTCTACTCAAGGTAAGGTTTGCACACGGCTGAAGGGTACCATTCCAGACAAAACATTGTCGAATCTCTTCTTAAAAACCTCCATTGTTGCGTTTCCAGCTTTCCTTACCGTTAGTAAAACAGGGGTGAATGGCAACTCACCCAGGAACAATTCAAGCTTATTAGATACTATCTTGTCATAAATGTTCCATCATCCTTTAATTACAAACGCACAGCAATATTTCCTAGCTGTTATCAAATAACACAACAGTTTTATAGTTTTGGTGATCCTCTTAATCAAATCAAATGAAAAATTTTATTACGAGTCCCGAGGTCAGATAACGCTGCCGTAAAAATGCATAAACCTTTAACGAATCAATCTGAAAAGTAGATATAAAGTAGACATAAAATACAGTAAAATTACACAAAATAAACACCTCTTTATAATGTTAACCCTTTTCAGGGGAATGCTCGGAGGGAAAAGGATAGCTATCAAAAACACAGAACTCAAAAAAAATCTATGCGATGGATTATTTTATCCAACTGATGTAAAGGAGAAAAACAATAGAAGAAGGGGGGAAATTACACTGAATTAGAATGAGTTTGAAGAAAGTTTGAATGCGAGAAACAAACATTTATTTTGCCTCCAGGATTCTAGCAGTCTTAGAAAGGATCTTCTCTCTAGGTTTCTTTCCTTTGGCCCATTATTTTTTAATTGGACCGAATCTATTGTTGTGATCTTCCATGTTGTGAGTCAAAGTTTTCCAAAACCAGCTGAGACAGGAAGCGCTCCATAATTGCATGTCTCAGAACACCTGAATGTGAAGCCACAAAGGTATTCAATAATAAATATTAAATGGAGAAATGCAAGATTCCAGTCCTCTTTGTCAGAGTGTTCCTGAGAATTTAGTCGGGTCATCAGTGATACTTAATTAATACGTCACCCTACAACTACAGCACCCATCCCATGTGTCACTTAACCACTTAAACAATCAAGAGGCAAAAAAAATGTGTATGGATTTCCATCTTAATGGAACCTGCTCATAGTAATCAGCTTCAAGGTGTTGAACTTAATGTGATTTGTGAGCTCCTTTCCTCTTAAATAAATAAACTAAATATTTTTGGTCAGATTCTTATGACTCTAATGGTGAAACGGGCATTTTTTTCCAAATTGAACAAAGTCTTTTTCTTTTTTCTTTCTTTTTTCCTCCTAAGAAAATGGTCTGGTTTGAAGAAGGTGTAGGACACGTTTAGGGCAAAATTGTAGAACGTTGGGAAAATGTGGACCTTTCCGAAATGAACAGAGACCAAACTTTGGGAAGAGTTGAGAACTATCTCGGGTCTTCTTCTTGGAATCCCAAAATTTGAAAATTGGGGAAGGGGTGTCACTATCCCACTATGTGGGCAGAAGTCTACATTCCTTTGTGGCATCCTTCAGATACTGAATCAACAAAGTAACAAATTAATAGATCAGGAGATAAATGTTGTTTTTCTCTATTTTTTCCTCCTCCGGAGTCAGAAGAACGGGTTCCTTTTAATTTGTCTGTTGCCAGCAGCATTTAAACAACATTTTTTAATGATAACTTGAGGAGTACTGTTCCAGGAAAATCTGTGGGATTGGACTTTTTTTTTCCGCATTGTGTGGTATCACCATGACGCTGGAAGAAGAGTATATAAGCGAACGCCTTGTGGTTGAGTTTCAAAGCACCAGACTTGTCTTTCTTTCAACTTGGGAAGGTTAGAAGGTAAGTCCACTTTTTATATCTGGGCATCAGTCTCGTTCTCCATATGTGTTCATATTTTGTGGACATGGAGATGTTCTAAAGCAGGGATTTTGCAGCTGTGCTCGATGGACAGCGATGGTTGGGTGAGAAGTTGAAGATCTTCTGAAGAGATCTTGAGAGAGATCATGAACCCAGAAAATTTAACTCCATCACTAAAGACTTGGCTCTTGACCAGGGCTTTGAGCAGCCCTGTTCTAGGAGATTTAGGACATTAATTTTGGAGTGACAATCATGGATCATTAAGTGGAAAGAAACTTTGTATGTTGGTTTGGTTGTCAACCAAACATCTTCCCATGTTTTGGTGTTTGTGAGCATATACCCAAGAATCAACTGAAGGTAAGTCTTGTTATTAACAGCTAAATTTGTAATAGTTCAGATTTTCAAGTTCTGGGAAGGAAGTGTGAAAAGAGCTTTTAAAAAGTTTTTGAGAGGCCAAATTTGGGCCTGATCTTTCTTCTTCTAGAAGCAATATCATCTTCTGATGTTTCTTGTCTATTTCCCTCTCCAAGGCCCATTAGACAAGTGGGCATGGGAAAAACCAACATCTTGTAGTAAATTTGTAGGTGTCATTTGTTTCATTTGTCCACCTTTCATGAAAAGTAGCAATTTGTTATTTTGTCTAGTAGTTGGTATTTTACACTGAACTATAGTTAGAAGGCTCTTCCATCTCAGGGGATAAGACTGTGGGCTTGGCTGCCAAAATGGACATTGTGGATTCTCTGTATCTCACAAAATCCAAATTGGTACCTGGAAAAATAAAGAACTGGACAAAAAGAGTATAGAGAGATTGAGTTCCCCAACCTTCTTCGTCTAGACCAAATGTTAGGAAAAGCACTGGAGTATGCTGGCATTTGGCCTGATTGGAAGGTCTTCAAAACTTGAAGGCATCTCAACTTTTAAAGCCAAGTTGGGTGTTTTACTTCTCACTTGTTATCAGGAACTGGTGAATCTTCCCAAACCTGAAAGCAACTTGTGATTCAGTTGGAACAATCCATTGGGATTGACTTGAATGAGCCACTGGATTCAAGGAATCAATCCACTTGGTCCCAATTTGCCATTGGCTCTATTTCCTTCAAGCAGATCACCCCAAGAGCTTATCTCTATTTGATTCCAATTGGCGAGTATTTTGACCAAGAATGAAATTCCTCCCCACCATCGGGTCAGTTCTGGTTTGTAATTCCTCCCCCCCGCCCAAAGGTTGGCTCTTCCTGATCTCTGCAAAACAAAGGGTGGATCTTTTCCAGCTTCATCTGTCTCCATTTCTTTTCCCTCTTAGGATCTGCAAGATGAACTACGAATACTTGTTCCCAGAGTTCCTTGAAGAGGCTGAGCCCTCCTTCTTTGAAGCCAGCGAAGATATCACAATTCCTACCAAAGGGGGCACCTATTGCCCCAGGCCATATCCTCCTTATAAATGTGTTACCCCCAGACCTCGCTACTGCCGCCCCAAATATCCCTGTCCACCTCCCTGTCCACCTCCCTGTCCACCTATTAAACCTCAATATCCATCTCCATGCTATCCTTTGTATCCTCTTCCCCAATGGCCCAGACCATGTTACCCCTCCTACCCATGCCAACGTTACCCACCTCAATGGGTCTACCCCAGGCCCTTGCCCTGTGGCCCCCAGAGACCCTACTGTCCTCCCTACTGGGGGCGCCCATGCTACCCCAAATACCTGCCACAATACCCATGTGACTTCCTTGAGATCTACTAAAGAAGAAGTCATTGGTCACGTCTCACCCCTTCTACCATAGCCTCAGATTCATTCTGCCAAACCCTTTCCTCGGTCGAACGTCTTGACCTCTGTTCCTGGGTACCTTCTGGATTTTCCACCCCAAGTTCTATTTTTGCTTGCTTTTTTGTTTGTTTTTTGTTATTTCCTTCCGAGGCCAACCATGAGGTCCCCCGGCCACCTCAAGGCCTTCAAGAGCCCCCATGAGGTGGAGCTGCATTAGGTTTCTGCCGATGGAAGAATTGGGTATGTTCGGGCATGGTTTGAGAAAAGGAGGCAAAGGAGAAGGAGTTGAAGGAAGAGAAGGAAGAGAAGAAAGGAAGAGAGGATGTGATTTGGAATCATCCCATCCAAGGGAAAACTCAAGGAACTGAAAGGACTCCAAAGACAACATAGGACTGGGAAACCAAGGACTATAGCAATTGCTTGTTTGAAGCATCCACGCCCAACGAGTGAGAAGAAACTATTTGGGGGGGTTGGAAATCCACATTTATTTTAAAGCCTATTTTTAACTCATTGTACCCTATTCTGGGAGGGAGTTTGATTTCTTGTCTCTTCTGAATGCTGGGGATTGGCTGAATTTGTGAATCTCATGGCCTCTTTTTGCCTGCATGTTACCCCTGCTAAATTATCTGAATAACCCACTATCTGCTCTTCAAAGGTGTCCTTTGTCATCAATAAAATCTGCTTTTCTCTGCATAAAACTTCTTGTGGTATTTGACACATTTGTCCAATGGCTTCAGTTCATTATGTTCCTCAATCCATTTTCTCGAGGGATCAAAAGTCCCAACAAAGACTTGGATCAATTCTATTTCATTCCAAGAGCGTTTAGATAACATTTACGTTACAATCAGAGCATAAAACGTTGAGTTCCTTCAACCTTCTGTTGCTAGGAGGAGATTCTGCCCTCCAAGATGGAGGTCGGCTCTCTCTCTACTTTATGAAAAATTCTTCATATGTTTATCTGCTTTCCATGTTAACATGGAGGACTTCAGAAATGTTGGGTAAGTTTTCACTGATTTAAAATTGAGTTGAGTTTGGAGTCTCTGGATGCTTCCATTGGATGCTACCCAGCTTCATTCAAATCAGACCAAATAACTGTATCGTGGTCATTAACCAACAGAAACCCAGTTTAATTAATAAGTATGTAAGGGGAAGTTTAGTCTTGGTGGCTTCATAGATGCTTTCGGGAAGTTTCTTTGACAGTACTCCATTTCCTGGTCTAATCTAGAACCTGGAGTTTTCAATAACAAATTAACCAGATATGACCTTGTTTAGATTCTCAGATCAAACAAACCCACTACCTCCTGAGAATAAAAAGGAGTTGAATGGTTGGGAGGAAAGCAAAGAACAGGGGATTGATGAGGACCATGGGTCCATAATGAATTGGGGGTTCTAGATCAACCTTGCAAGATGTAGGTTTTCTAGGCGAGAGAATCCATTTCAGACTGATGGAGACTCTTAAGGGGACCATCCTTCCTTCTTTAAAAGGCCAAATAGTTGCAAACCTACCCTTTCCCAGGAGGTAAACAAGCTATGGTGCTTTCCACCATCACCCCTTTTTGCTTCACAAAGATGTTCTTCACCCAGCTAATGCTGGATTTCAGATTATCTTTTCAGTTCCTACTGAATTACTCTTGACCTTCGAAGGTTCTTCTTGACCAGGGTGACACCAGTAAACCCAAGTGAGATGTGTGCACCTTATTGATATCTCCTGCTCTATAATTGACCCACCATGCCCCGCAAATAACTTTTCAGAAAAATCACAGATGGGCCAAGGATGGATATTGCAAAAGTTTATTGCAGTCAAATAAATTAAGAAGTAGCTTCAGCCTAGACAATTAATACATCAGCCTAGACAATTAAGGAGTAACAAAAAGAGCTAAAGGAGGGGGGAATGGCAGATCTTTTGGAAGATCTTCAGATGTTTTGGAAGCCCCCTCCCCAGATCCTTCTAGATAAGATTGCAGAAGAGGTGAGACCGATGGAAGCCAAGAGATGAGATGGAAGTGTGGCAGATGCAGGCGTTGGGTCATCCTCCAACCAGCAGTGATCCATGTAGATGTTTCCATAATGTGACAGCTTCTTATTGCTGGCATGATTTGGGGTTTTGAGGACAAGGATGACAAGAAAGACACCCAGGCTTCTGGGGAGGAGTACAAGGCTTGGGAGACAGACAGCAAGTACTATGCGTTTCTGGAGGATTCAGAACACAACAGTTTTTGGGAAGACATTGTTTCTGAGGTTCTTGGGGTGTTGAGAAGGTGCCGCATTGCTTTTTCTGCTGTTGGTCCTTAGAAGACATCTTTCTAGGGTTTAACAGAGAAGAACATGTTTTTAGTGGCTGATTTTTAAAGGTCTCTGTAACTCACCTCATGCCAAGTTTGAAGGTCAACCAGGAGAACTTCAAGTAAAAATACAAGAAGGTTGAGAGGTCAAAGATGGAGATACTTGAGGAACGATAACTCATAGCAGATAAAATTCACTCTCTGAACTGTGGGTTTACAACCAGTAGCACTAAGGCTTCCCCTGCCCTCAGCTTCAATTCTTCTGGTCTTCAACCAAATTTGACCCTCCCATCAACCCAGCACAAGGAACTGACTCTAGTCCGTTGGTTGAGAAAGGCAGAAAATGAGGACGCTTAACCTGATTATTGAATCACTCTATTTATATAATCCATTGAATCATATCATAAGAAGACAGCTGAAGATGGAGAAGTTCAAGAAAGAAGAAAAATACAATCTGATCTTAGCAAAAGGATCTAGGTTAGTCTTGGTTCTTCAGTTGAACCTTCTAAAGAGGTTGAAACCATAATATGTCTAGCTGGGATTCTCAAACTACTCTTGTTGACAAAGGTTAGGTGCTCCTGACCAATAGAAGTTCTCTGAGATATCTGGATATACTTTCTTTCTAATCACTACCTGAAGATAATGGGTACGTTCAAACCAGAGACCATCTCCATTCAAAGATGCAGCTTAGAAGAGAAGAACTTACCAGATTCACCTGCACGTACCGTGTCTGCAAAGCGATATCGGATTGATTGAGGATGATTAGATGCCTATGACTTTTATAGAGGACCAGCAAACTTGATTTGTGGGAAATAAATACCAAAGGAATTAGATAAGAAGCAAGCTAGAAGAATTGTTGTATTGAGTCAGCTCCATAACTTGTTTTATCTCCTTCTTTACATAATATACTCAGACTTGGTCTCCACATTTCTCCACCCTTCCTGGCCCATGAATATGGACCCTGTTCCTTCTCTTTCCCCTGACGTCAGAATTTTTACACACAAATTGGAGGAGTAAATTAGGTTGCCAAAGCAGATTGGTTTTTAATTTGGCATGGCTTTGGGTACTAGTTAAGAGGGGTGGCATTGCATAGAACATCTGGTTGGCTGGGCACAAAATCTCCTCTTCTGGTTGGCCAAATATGGAAGTGCTTTCCATCTCAAACACCCAAGGACTAGACCCTTTGCCATTCAACTTCCCTCTCCCGCAAAAACAGTCAAGAGTGACATCCGGTCACTGAAAAAGTTTCTATGCTTGGGACCATATCTGGACCACATCAGAACATCTGGGCAGTCAGAAGAAAATGGTTCTTTTCTGCCAGGTCCTACCTCAGATGTCCACAACTCTATTTTTGATGGACACCTTAGATGTCCATGACTCTTATTTTTGGTGACACCTTGATGTCCATGACTCTTATTTTGAGTGGACACCAGACTTGAAGAGTTGAGCCCCCTCCTCTTAAAAATGATAAAACGGATGGCCCTCCAATCGTAATTATTATTATTTTTTTGCTCTTGCAGCTATCCTGTCTCAAAGAAGGAAGAAAAAAAAGCATGAAACGATTTCCTTAATAAATAAATCATAACAAATACATTTTAAAATCTTATCTCCGCAGAATGCTATCTCAGGCTAAATAACAATGCAATTAACTTTCCATCGACCGTGAGGCCTCCCACAAGATTGCTCTGGTTCATTAAAACCTAGCCTCGCAAAGGTTGTCTCATTTGGGTGACCTACCCAGGTGAGGCATTTGCTTTTTAAAATAAGACAAAATCAGATGTTGTCAGGTAGGTTTGCTGAAACGGTTGTACATCTCATTAACTGTTTCCTGTCTTGAGTGGCTTGATTGCACTGCGTCAACTGTATTCTGTATTTATGAGTCTGGGCGTGTGTGAGAGAGAAAGAGAGCATCTGAAGGAGAAGGAAAATATAATTAAATTAATTTGAACCGCAGTCTGGACATTGTCCTCTTTCTTTCTTTCTTTCTTTCTTTCTTTCTTTCTTTCTTTCTTTCTTTCTTTCTTTCTTTCTTTCTTCTTTCTTTCTTTCTTTCTTTCTTTCTTTCTTTCTTTCATGTTGTGTTCTGATTTTCTGGTTGATTTCTTGATGATTGCATAGAGATCGATAAATGGTGCTAAAGATAGATAGATAGATGGATGGATGGATGGATGGATGGATAGATAGATAGATAGATAGATAGACAGATGATACAGATAGATAGATAAATAATAGATAGATATTAGATAAATAACATATATAGATGATAGGTGACATATATAGATCATATATAGATGACATAGAGAGAGAGATTAGATAAATGACATATATGGATGATAGATAATTAGATAAATAAATGACATATAGATGATGATAGATGATA
Source organism: Notechis scutatus (assembly GCF_049901735.1). Lineage (NCBI taxonomy): Eukaryota > Metazoa > Chordata > Lepidosauria > Squamata > Elapidae > Notechis > Notechis scutatus. Next base: position 10,037,106 of record NC_142022.1, read on the forward strand.
GATTATAGAGATAGATGAGATAGATATAGATAGATGATAGATTAGATAGATAGATAGATTAGATAGATAGATAGATGGATGGATGGATAGATAGATAGATAGATAGATAGATAGATAGATAGATAGATAGATAGATAGATAGATAGATAGATAGATAGATAGTAGAGATAGAGATAGAGATAGATAGATAGAGATGATAGATTAGACAGACAGTCAGATAGATGAGATAGATAGATAGATAGATAGATAGATAGATAGATAGATAGATAGATAGATAGATAGATAGATAGATAGATAGATAGATAGATTAGATAGATAGATAGATTAGATAGATAGTTTGGATAGGCAGGCAGAGATGACATCTAGATGACATATGTAAACATATATTTCAATCATTGTATTTAAAAAGGATTCTACAGAGTTAAAAGACTAGGGAAACAAGAGAGTGAGAATGAGTTGAGGAAAAAAGTAAAACATATCTAAACAAGCAAATTCCAATCTTTGCTGCTGTTACTAGCATAATTATTACAGATTCCATCATCCTAAATTACATCATCCTGATTCTGTTCTTCCCATAATCCATCCTTTGTACTCAGTAATTCCCAGAATCACCTGTTCATTTTTGACCCTGTTCAGCAAAAACTCCACCAAGGTTTTTCAGTCTTTTATAATAATATATATATATATATTGCTGCTTCCCAAATCTGACAAGACTCTTTAGGCATTTCTGTCAGTTCTTCCATCTTCACCATTCTCGATCTCGTGGAGGAGTAAATGTGGAAGGACGAGTATTTTGCAAAACGTGGGGTGCATAATAGCCTCGCGGCTCTTCTTAACTTTAAAATAACTTGGTTTTGGGAGGGAGATTGAAATTGCTCAGGATTTTTAGGGGTGAGAAGTGGGAATAAAATAAACCAGTGCTCTAGGGAAAAGGGCTTTTGTCTGGCAAATGGAATGGATGCATATAAAAGGTAGTTCTAGGAAACAGAGCCAACAATTTATTCCCTATATCCAAAATAACAATAATATATAGGAATTCTTGCCTGAAAATATATTGCTTGGGTCATTTTTTCTTACTATGGTTGGGCACACAGCCAGGTGTTTAGACCTGATTTTGGTAATTTAATGCCTCAGATACCTCTGGAAAGGGACAGGTGCTGGCTACGTCCCCCCCCCCCCCAGGTTTGGTGTCTCGTTATTTACTGACACAGAAATGAAACCTACAACTTCCTGCTTGTGTACAAAATGATGCACGCCTGTGTTGTGTTTTTTTCTGCAACCAATTTCGTGCCGAAGGGCCTGGCGATTTGGAGGATGGGCCACTAGGTGGCGCTGCAGTGCCAAATAATAACCTAGAACGAGGAGGAGGCCAAAATTAAGCAAGGTTTAATCTGGGGTGTAGATTGCAGCGGTAGGCAAGGAAGTAGCTGCAAAAAGAGGCAGGGAGAGTGGGGGGGAGAGAGGGAGAAGGAGAAAGAAGAAAGGAAGGAAGGAGGGAGGGAGGGAGGGAGGGAGGGAGGGAGGGAGGGAGGGAGGAAGGAAGGAAGGAAGGAAGGAAGGAAGGAAGGAAGGAAGGAAGGAAGGACCAGAAAGAGAAAGAAACAATTTGTGCCTTGTAAATTTGCAGTCTATGCAGGGTCTTGTTTCCAAAATACAACATTTAACTCTTGTACAATGTTTAACTCCATAGAGTAGCAGGGTATTTCAGAGGGGGAGAAGGTTGGATTGGATGAATCTGAACCCCAAAAGTTGATCTTGTAATAAGGGTTCTTGGTAGAGTCGGACTTGAAATATTTCAGCTCAGATTCTCCCTTGATTGTGGAATATGGACACTGCTTTTCCCCAAACCTCCCTTGCAGGGTTGTTGTTAAGGAGCAATTTAGGGCCACAGAGGCCACGGGTGTGAAGGTAGGAGAGAAAAGACATCGTAAATGAATTAAACATACATCAAGGAGGGAAAGAAAACAAAGAGTTAAGTATTGCTATGAAAACAAAGTTTATTTGATACAACTTCACACCCAAAGCCAGCAGAGGAGAAAAGAGGAGAGAAGGTGCCCCACTGCAAAAAAAGGTCATAAAAGTATAAAAACTACGACTGTCGTGAGTTACGACCGTGATGGGCAGACTCCATTATGGTCATAACTCAAGGACTACCTGTACAAGATGACAGAACAAAATGGCAGTTTGCCAACGTTAATCCCTCATACATTTCAAAAACTTGAAAAATCGGAAGCAGAAGCGTTGCATTTTGAATCTCAATTCCCAGCATTGAATCTCCATTACGTACTTTTCCTGTGTTGTTTGTTTGTTCTGCGTTCTGCATGCTGTTCTCTGTACAGCAGTCGGCATTCTGCATCTTGTTCTGCATTCTGCATGTTGTTCTTCGTTCCTCAGTCTGCATTCTGGATGTTGTTCCATGTTCTGCATGTTCTGTGTTCAGCAGGTTCTGCATTCTGCAGGTTGTTCTGCATTCTGCATGCTGTTCTTCGTTCCGCAGTCTGCATTCTGGATGTTGTTCCATGTTCTGCATGTTCTGTGTTCAGCAGGCTCTGCATTCTGCAGGTTGTTCTGCATTCTGCATGCTGTTCTTCGTTCCGCAGTCTGCATTCTGGATGTTGTTCCATGTTCTGCATGTTCTGTGTTCAGCAGGTTCTGCATTCTGCAGGTTGTTCTGCATGCTGTTCTTCGTTCGCAGTCTGCATTCTGGATGTTGTTCCATGTTCTGCATGTTCTGTGTTCAGCAGGCTCTGCATTCTGCAAGTTGTTCTGCATTCTGCATGCTGTTCTTCGTTCCGCAGTCTGCATTCTGGATGTTGTTCCATGTTCTGCATGTTCTGTGTTCAGCAGGCTCTGCATTCTGCAGGTTGTTCTGCATTCTGCATGCTGTTCTTCGTTCCGCAGTCTGCATTCTGGATGTTGTTCCATGTTCTGCATGTTCTGTGTTCAGCAGGTTCTGCATTCTGCAGGTTGTTCTGCATGCTGTTCTTCGTTCCGCAGTCTGCATTCTGGATGTTGTTCCATGTTCTGCATGTTCTGTGTTCAGCAGGCTCTGCATTCTGCAAGTTGTTCTGCATTCTGCATGCTGTTCTTCGTTCCGCAGTCTGCATTCTGGATGTTGTTCCATGTTCTGCATGTTCTGTGTTCAGCAGGCTCTGCATTCTGCAGGTTGTTCTGCATTCTGCATGCTGTTCTTCGTTCTGCAGTCTGTAGTCTGCATGTTGTTCTGCATTTTGCACATTTCACAGAAATGGAACATGTTAACAGATCGTGTTTCTTTTTTTTGCCCTTGACTCCACAAGATCAGATTTATGTGATTATTCTAGAGAATCCAACCACTTCAGTTTCCTCTCCCAAACAGAAAAATATATATAGAATACTGTGTGTTAATGTAGGCAGGAGGAAAAAAATTAAGTGCAAGAACGCAGCTGAAAGAAAGGACACCGCACATGACCAGGAGAAAGAAAACAGTCGGCCTTAGGAGTTCAAAGCCGGGTTGCACAACTGATGCAATGCCCAGCACTTCAATTGCAGCATGGTTTGCAACAGCATGTACAAGTGCAGCAGGGGGCAGGGGGTGCAGAGGGAGCGGCACAGGTGGACACCGGTACCAGCACGATCCGGCCACAGCAGCACTGGCTAAGTTGGACAGGGATACAGGTGTAAGTTTGGGTTTGGCACGGTTCAGGGGCAGGAGCACAGCTCTTTGTGTCTTGACACGGCTTTGTGCAATCGCAGCTCTGGGTGGTCACGACGCAGGTGGCTGTTTGGCAAGAACAGGCTGGTTTTGACTCACACGAGCTGACGCACACAACCGGGCAGGGACTGCTACACGGTGAGGTGCACGAACCTGCCGAGGCCTTGGTATCGGCGCATGAGTTTTGGCAGGAGGGGGGACACTTGGTCACTTTCACGGGCTCAGAAACACAAATGCAGGAGCAGGGTGGGCTGCATGGTGTCTGAGCAGGAGCAGATTTTACACAAACAGTAGGACACGAACATGGCTGCTTGCACTGGTACGACATCGGAGGTTGACCTACAGGATGGAGGACAGGAAAAAGAAATGTGAGGATTCAATGGGTCTTCATCTGAATTGAATCGCTCCCAAACTCCAGAAAGCCACTCCAAACTCAACCACGACCCATCTCTCTCCATCAATGGTTTGGAGATACCCACCCAGGATCATAAGAAGGATTCAACAGTGGAGAACTATCTCCCATGTCCCACCACCCACCTAACCTTGGACATCCTTAGAACCCAGGAAGACCAAGGAATGGGTCTTCCTCCAAACCGAATCCCTCCTAGACTCCAGAAAGCTACCCAAACCCAACCACAACCCACCAAGGAAGACCAATTCAATGGGTCTTCATCCAAACCAAATCCCTCCTAAACTCCAGAAAGCTACCCAAACCCAACCACAACCCACCAAGGAAGACCAATTCAATGGGTCTTCCTCCAAACCGAATCCCTCCTAGACTCCAGAAAGCTACCCAAACCCAACCACAACCCACCAAGGAAGACCAATTCAATGGGTCTTCCTCCAAACCAAATCCCTCCTAGACTCCAGAAAGCTACCCAAACCCAACCACAACCCACCAAGGAAGACCAATTCAATGGGTCTTCCTCCAAACCGAATCCCTCCTAGACTCCAGAAAGCTACCCAAACCCAACCACAACCCACCAAGGAAGACCAATTCAATGGGTCTTCCTCCAAACCGAATCCCTCCTAGACTCCAGAAAGCTACCCAAACCCAACCACAACCCACCAAGGAAGACCAATTCAATGGGTCTTCCTCCAAACCGAATCCCTCCTAGACTCCAGAAAGCTACCCAAACCCAACCACAACCCACCAAGGAAGACCAATTCAATGGGTCTTCCTCCAAACCGAATCCCTCCTAGACTCCAGAAAGCTACCCAAACCCAACCACAACCCACCAAGGAAGACCAATTCAATGGGTCTTCATCCAAACCAAATCCCTCCTAGACTCCAGAAAGCTACCCAAACCCAACCACAACCCACCAAGGAAGACCAATTCAATGGGTCTTCCTCCAAACCGAATCCCTCCTAGACTCCAGAAAGCTACCCAAACCCAACCACAACCCACCAAGGAAGACCAATTCAATGGGTCTTCCTCCAAACCGAATCCCTCCTAAACTCCAGAAAGCTACCCAAACCCAACCACAACCCACCAAGGAAGACCAATTCAATGGGTCTTCCTCCAAACCGAATCCCTCCTAGACTCCAGAAAGCTACCCAAACCCAACCACAACCCACCAAGGAAGACCAATTCAATGGGTCTTCCTCCAAACCGAATCCCTCCTAGACTCCAGAAAGCTACCCAAACCCAACCACAACCCACCAAGGAAGACCAATTCAATGGGTCTTCCTCCAAACCGAATCCCTCCCAGACTCCAGAAAGCTACCCAAACCCAACCACAACCCACCAAGGAAGACCAATTCAATGGGTCTTCCTCCAAACCGAATCCCTCCCAAACTCCAGAAGGCCACCCAAAACCCAACCGCCAACCACCTCTCACCATCAGCGGTTTGGAGACACTCACCCAGGATCACAAGAAGGGTTCAACAGACAAAGAGTCGAATTTCTGAGCAACCTGGAAAGATAGAAACACTTTTTATACCGTTCTCATAAGTCAGGTTCCGGAAATGAAACAGCCCAAGGTTACCCAAAACCTAATATTAAATATTCTACACGGTTCTAAGCAATAATCTTTAAAATTACTCTAACTTCATTAACTTTAATGGAGATGCCCTACTGTATCAAGATGGGAAGTGTTGGTGTTTCTGTGAAGGATGCATTTTCCCACCCTAAATTTGGTAGAAATGAAAGGTGATCTCATTCCAGGTCAAAAATATCCAGAAATGATTAAGCCACAGGGCAAGTTGACTTAACACTTAAACAATGTGCTAAGTAGGAAAAATATCTCACCTTGTATGGTATGTACCACAAACTGGTGATTATCTCTTGAGTTTTCCAGTCCCTCAAAACAGTTTTTTTTTAAAAGCAATAAAATAAGGTGGAAACATTCAAGCCTTTTCTTTATTATTATGAGATGCCAGCACTAAGAGGATATTGTCTAGACCTGTGAGCATCAAGGACAGGCGTAAGTCAGCTTTTTTAAAATAATAATTTTATTAAACATTAAAATTGAATAGATAAATACAAACTATTTTAAAAAATAGAAAGTGCGAGGAAAGGGGGAAATGAATAGAAAGAAGAGTGAAAGAAGAATACAATAAAGAAAAGGAAAAGAAATACATAAAGAAATGATTTCCTCTTTCGCTGCCTTTTAATGGATTTTAGTAATTTATCACCTTCTCTTAAAATATAACAAAGGATCTCTTCTACCCATCACTTATTTATAAACCAATTCTTAAAACTCATCGATCAGCAAAAGTCCTTTAAGTGTTACCAGTAATAATAATAATATAATTATTTTAACTTTGGTCAAATCAACCCACTTTGTATTCCTTCCTTTTAACAGACTCTTCTAAGGATCTGAAAAGCGAGCACCGGAATTAACTGAGTTCCCCTCGTGATTCCACATACATATGCAACAATTGTCACGTACACACAAACAAGACAGTTTTCTGTCGGTCTGCATTTTCTAAGCACTTCGCTATCACTGCAAAGAAGCCTTAATACCGCTATTTTTAATGCTATTAAAATCACATTGCTGTCGATGTTTCTCTGGATTGATTGTCCTTTTCTTTTAATGTTTGTACAGAGCATTTGAGCTCCACCTGCTGTTGCAAACTAGCAAAATTATTTTCCTTCCTTCCTTATTATTCAACACACGTCTCAGGAGCTCATCCCCAATTCTTAGCCACATCTCCATGCTCCGCCCTGAAATTTTTCTCTTGGTGTACAAATTTATGACCCTAATATCAAACTGGATTATTATTATTATTTTTTTTAAAAAAATTGATTTATATGATGCCAAATGTTCCTGGGAAAAACTAATGGCTCTTTTTTTTGTACAGGTGAGTGGTTTTCCTGCCAGAAATTAATTTCATTTCTAAGACTTCTAACAAGCTTGATTTTTTTTCCCCAGCAGGGTGGTATTTTAGTTGAATTTGATCGACTCCTTCCAAAAGTTCTCTTCTTAAATAACTTTGCAACAGGCATCAGGACAACTAAGTGGGATTTTGCTGGCATTTCATTAAAAAATCAGTGTGATGCCCTCCAGGTGTCATTTTCACCATTGGTCGGGTGGAAGCAGACAGCACAAGGTACAGGAATGTGCACCAGACAACTCTGTAAATCAGTGTGATGCCCTCCAAGTGTCATTTCCACCATTGGTCAGGCGGAAGCAGACAGCACAAGTTACATGAATGTCCACCAGGCAACACTCAAAGAGATGGTCCACACCCTATCAGATTAGAAGCTTTCCACCTGAAATATCAAGGTTAAGGTGGAAATTAGAGGAGTCGGCCAGGTAACCCTGTTTATTTACTTCTTCACCCTACAGTGCTGTCTTCCTAGAAGCTAAGAAGAGCCCATAAAAGAAACTTACTTGAACAAGTCTTCATCTTATTTCTTTGGTCTCCAGAAGGAACACAGTAAGTATCACATCTGTGGGCTTTTTCTACTTTGTTGTTGGCATGTATCAAGTTTCAGGACCGGTTTCTAAACTGCCTCCAGGGTTTCAAACGATGATGTCGGTGGTGGAATTCCATCAACCGGGATTTCTCTGGTGGCTTCAGCTGGGCATTCTCCATATCTTCTCATCCACCTGCTTTGGGAGAGCTCAAGGAGCAACGTCCTAGCTGACATGGGCTTGGTTTATGGTTCTCCCTGTGGAAAAAAGACTCGGAACAGCTTCTAGAAATGCAGTGGTGGAGCAGGGACAGGTTCCATTTGGGTGTCTAGGAGACATAGCACCAATGGAAAGACAAGGGAGGAGGGAAAATGTATTCTAATCGCCATCTGGAGCAGGGAGGACTCCGGCCACAAGATCAGGAGGTTTTTCGGTGGTCGAAAGCCTTTTCTTGGTTCTTTTCTATCTCCAATCCTCTGCTGGGCTTTGGGGTCAAAATCACCCCTGATTTTCTTTTCCCACTTTTAAAAACTTTTGTTGGGGGGTTGGAAGGAGGCGCTTTTGAGCTGACTTCATTACTGCGAAGTGGCAAATTGTGGTAGGGCTCTCTCTCTCTCTCTCTCTCTCTCTCTCTCTCTCTCCTCCCTCCCTCCCTCCTCCCTCCCTCCCTCTCTCTCTCTCTCTCTCTCTCTCTCTCTCTCTCTCTCTCTCTCTCTCTGGTATTCTTTTTCTTCCCTCACTGTTTCCATCATGAGTGGGGTGTTGGGTTAGAGAGCTCTTCCTATCCTGTTATTTTGACAGAAGGAACACGCCCCTTTGGGTTTAAAGGAAACCCCCCCCCCAAAAAAATGAGGGAAAATACCAAAGAGAAAGGATTGCAAGTCCCCATTGCTTGCCGTTTCTCTTTGCGTCAGCCTGGGGAAGGGGCAAGAAAACGCAGAAGGAAACATCTAAGATCTTGGAAAGCGACTTTTAAAGCCGCGCTCAGCTCTCTTAAACCAGCCCCTTCCTCTGACAAAGGTCACCTCCTGTTCTACTTTTTCTGATCCTCATTGTAAAAACAAAAAAACCCACAATTAAATGGATTAGCGCCGTGGGTGGAGATTTAAATAGGCTTTGGAGGTTGAAGTGGAAATGAGAAACATCAGCCTGAGGGATGAAGCAGGTGACAAGGGTGAACCGGATCAAACTAATGAAATTTAGTTCCCTTATTATCCTACCGAGCCGAACGTCCGATTTTTCTCTCCCTCCTAAGGTGGACAAGTGTAAATTCTGATTTTTCAGGCCGTATTCTTGAGGCATTGCCCATCTTTGATTTAGCCGTGGAGGCATTCCTTGGCTTATGAGTATCCTTGACAGATGTCAAGTGGAATTCTGCCCTGTTTTATGACCTTCCTTTCCACCATCGAATGAAATAAACACACGATCCCGGAACACGGCAACCATCCTAATTACAAATCCGTTGCCAAGCATCTGAATTTGGATCGTGTGAACGCAGCCAACGGTCGTACGTGCAAAAAAAAAATGGCCGTGTCCCTTTTTGCAGTGTCGTATGTTTGAACAGTCACTAAACGAAGTGTTGTAAATCAAGGAATGCCTGTACAGAGATAGATTTGAAAACACCTGACTTGAACCTTTTTCTGAATGTGCTGCTATTTTCCTCCCCGCAGGCCAAACTGCAATCGGGAACAGGATGTTCTTTCATAAAAAACTGGGCTGGTTAACCCCCAATCCTGTCTCCAGCCCCACCGATTCTTGCCTTTCGCCCTCCATGGCATCCTGCTCGGGGGGCTCCCCCTGTCTCGGTTCGAGAACTCCTCCAGTTCACAAAGTCTTCAGGATGGCTGGTTTGAAACCTCCGGCGTCTGTTGCCCGTGGCCCTCTGGCGTGCGAGGGTCTCTCTTCTTCCACCCCCAACGCCTCGGGGATTCCCATCACGTTGATGTCCGTCTCACCTTGGGATGCAGGATTCAATCCCTGGAATCGGAATGAATCTGCAATCTGGAAAGAAAGGAATATTTTCGCAAAGGAGCTGCCTAACCTTTCTCTTCTTTTGTCTCCTCTCCCCGCGTCTGGGGAATCCGTGCCGTTGACTTTCCAGTGCCAGCCTGACTGCAACGCACCCCCATGCCTGACGAGCTTTTCTTTGGGTCATGGCCCTTGTGGGCCCCTGTGTGTCATACCCTGTGCTACCCAGCCCATCAATTTGTTTCCTTGTGGCACACAACTTCAGCTGGCCCCAAATTGCGCCAACATGATCCCGTGTACTGTCAAGATTGTTGCCCCGGGTCCATGTGCCATGAAGAGTGCGAGCCTGTGCAACATGGAACCTCCCCTGGCCTCAAAATGTGCCAGTCCTCTCCCATGCACCATAACATGCCCATGTGCTGCCAAAGATGCCAACGGCCTCCCGTGCGCCATGGAAATTAAACTGGCCTCAAATTGTGCCAGCCCAGTCTCATGTGCCACTAAGGGTGCTACTGAAATGCAATATGATGCAAAAGGTGCCGCCCTCACATCCCCATGTGGCACCAAGGGTGCCGACATCCACCCATGTGATGTGGAAATTTTACCAATCTCAAAATGCACCAGCCCAGTCTCATGCGCCACTAAGGGTGCCACTATAATTCCATATGCCACAAAAGGTGCCACCCTCACATCCCCATGTGGCACCAAGGGTGCCGACATCCACCCATGTGATATGGAAATTTTACCAATCTCAAAATGCACCAGCCCAGTCTCATGCGCCACTAAGGGTGCCACTATAATTCCATATGCCACAAAAGGTGCCACCCTCACATCCCCATGTGGCACCAAGGGTGCCGACATCCACCCATGTGATATGGAAATTTTACCCACCTCAAAATGCACCAGCCCAGTCTCATGCGCCACTAAGGGCATGACTACAATCCCATATGCCACAAAGGGTACCACCATGCCGTGCCCCTGTGCCACAAAATGTGTGAGTGCAATCCCTTCGCCGCCCCAGTGTGCTTGCCCAATTCCTTGTGCCACTAAGGGTGTGATTTCAGCCCCACTCACCCCTTCCTGACCCATCCTTTCCCCATGTGCCGCAAACTCCTGTTATAATGCTTCTGCTTTTACTGTCCCGCAAGTTGTGCAAAAGTGGGTGGGGAAATGGGGTGTTTCCTGTCCAAATATAGGCACCCATTCCGTATCCCAAACTTGCCCCCCACTGAATACAACTTTCACTAAGAAGTAAGTGTCCTCCCAACACAGTTCACCAACTGGATTCTGAAGACACAAATCCCGTTTAGAACGCATAAGAACCCTTTCCCCGATGCTTCACTCCACCTCGTGGTATCTCCAGTCTCTTGGTGAAAAGGGACTACGACTCCCAGGATGCATCAGTAGTGGAGAATCCTGGGAATTGTAGCTTTATGAAGTTTGCTAGATGTCTATAGCAGAGAATTCTGAGTATCTCTTTTCGTGGGAAGTCTCGTATGTCCTGGGTTCTGGTGGCTTTGGTGTCATGTTCTCCTTTCTCCTCAAATTTCCTTTTGGTAGCACTTCTATGTTGAATAAAAGCTGTCCATGACTGAGTGAATATGGTTGTTGTGGTTGTTTTTTGTGGGGATGGGTCCTAGGCCTATCATTCTACAACTTGGGTCCTGCTATGGGGAGAAATGAGCAAATATTTCTGGCTTCAAAGTATGCCTTCTTTTCATCAAGTAACGGGCTGCCCCCAAAGCCTGATTGATACTTTCTGGACTACTGTGGGGTTTTATATCTCCAGAACTAGAGGAACATCTACAGTTCATGAGCTTCTTTGTCCCATCACCTCAAAGCCACCTGTCCACCATCTTTCCACTTCAGCCCTGTCCATGTTGACCTCGCCCTGTCCAAGTTCGTCTTCTCTCTCCTCCCCTCTTCCACACCCCAAACTTATTTCTCAAGAAAACAGCAGGGTGACAATGTGCCATTTCATCACCTTTCCTCCTGATTCACATATTTGCAAGTCGGGTGTGAAAATTGCAAACCACAAGCAGCAGAGGAAATTAACAGCCCATTGGGCAATCATGAGCAAGCCACAAAGGAGGTGACAACTCTGGAAGAAACACGGAATCACACAAGCTCTCTGCAATTCTACAGTTATCAAGGTGACAACGATCTTCAACAGGTTGTGGTGAAAAAAAATGTGGTCGGCTTTCTCAGCCCTTCTAGATATGGGTGTTGGAGGCATGGAGGGCTGAGCTGAGCGTTCTTTGCATAAATAAAATAATAATTTCCCAGCATCCCTTGTAGAAAAGGATCTGGAGACTCAATGTCTCAAATCCACATTTTTTTTAAAAAAAAGAATTTTACGAGGTGGATTGCTGCTCCCAACCACTAAAAAAACACAGAATAAAAGTGCATTTGAAAGACACACAGAATGAAGAGTATCTTAGCCACAAAGAACGTGTACAGAACAGCTACAGAACAAAAGAAATCATATGCCATTTACCTCTATTTTTACAACATGCAGTAACTTTCTTCTTCTGATGACCTATTGTATAAATTCATAAAGGTTTATACATTTTAGGAACAATATATTCATTGTGTGTATGCCATTCTTTTTCAAACTCCTCCTTACAATTTTCATAATTTTGTCTGACTCCTTTACATCTTTCCAGTATTTAAAAATAATTATAAATAAGAGCATCATTCACAGTTATATTCCCCAGCCACCAAAGTCTTCTCTTGATTTCATTTTACATTCTCCTTTGACAAAATTCTAGTATCTCACAAAAAATTAAATCTTTGAGATAGCCTATTATTTTTCGTCTATAAAATGCTTCTTGGGCTTACAACCACAAAGGGGGTTTGGGAGCACAACTGGGGTTGGTAGCCATTCCATATTCACCATAAGTTGCCTGTAACATCATGATTTTTAAAATCCACAATTATGCGGACTTTAATGTGTCACAAAATCCATGCCAGCCAAACCTCAAACAGTGCCCTTCCAACTCTTTTGTTTATTTCTTTTATTTCTCAGCAAACACTTTTATTTCGGGTTTTTTTTTTAACTTCTCTTTCATCCAAACAAAACCACCAGGGTGCAAAATACAATTTCAAATCAGGTAGACCTGATCCTTTCTTTCCTTTGCAATTTATTATACCTTATAATTTAATTTGTGGTTTTGGTCCCTTCCACACAAATTTAGATATACCCTCCCACCATTGCTGAAATGGTGCATTGGTTGTTGAAACAGATATTCTCTGGAACAAAAACATTGTGTTAGGTAAGACATTAAATTCATCTCAGAAATAAATGAACCATTAATTTTATCTCAGACATCCTCCCCAATGATAATTATATTTTCTCTTATGTGTTTTAATGTTGTCCCATGCCTTAACATAATTAGTTTGAAATAACATACAGCTCTTATTTGAGCATAGTGATGTCCAGATAGTTTTCCTTTTTCTCAACCACAAACCCCGTTTATTAATCAGTTCTGTTGGATCTTCTCTCTCTCTCTCTCTCTCTCTCTCTCTCTCTCTCTCTCTCTCTCTCTCTCTCTCTCTCTCTCTCTCTCTCTCTCTGTTAGCATCTTTGTCTTCTGCTTGTTCATCTTAAATCCTGCTAATCTCCAAACTCTTGCCCATTAATATTCCCATTCACTTTAAAGAATCTTCCAGAACCGACAACGAATTATCTGCAAACGCCAGCAGTCAAGAATTTAGACGACGGCTCATGAGATCCATCTTGAATCAGATTTGGGGCTGCCACAAGGTCATTGTTGACACATTAAATATGTGTGTTTGGAGAGAAAAACATTGTCCAGAAAGAGTGTTGAAGAACACATGGCAATGTAACTGTGGCTCTAGTCTTATGATTTAGCGATTAGCTGATGTGATACGGGGTGAACGATGCAGTTCCATTTTTTTTTTTCTCTCCGCTTGATTCACCCAATCTGGTTCCATCTGCCAGGTCACCATTCCTGGTTTGTTGTGAGGAATGATGAGATATTTAGGGAATGTTTGGCACGCCGAAAATCTCTGTATCAATTCCAAACTGGCGGCCATATCACCAGCTACAGTGGGCGACGCTAGGGGTCATGCTGCCATTTAGGGATTTTCGCAGCCATCTGTTCATTTGGGGGTAATGAGAGGTTTTCATGTTGGAGAACAGCAAATTGCTTTGACACCTCTCCTGCGAGGGGCCAGCAGGAAGAAGGCATCAGGCTGAGTTTTAATCAAACTTGGGTTGATTAGTTAAGCTATCCTTGGGGAAAAAGAAAATGTGCTCATTGCTTCCTTCATTAAAAGATTTTGCAAAAGCCCATACTTTGCATGCCTCCTGGCCACCTCAGTTTGTTGGTTGCTAAGTTTCAATGTTTGTTGGTTTCTTTGTGGAGCCTGAAAATTTGGTCAATGACTTCTTCTTAAAAAAAAAAAAAAAATCCTACTGTATCTAATTCATGAGAAGGGATTTCAATCCAACCTCTTCATTTGTCTGGGAGGATAATCGCAGAAAAAAACAAATAGATGGGTTTGTTTCACGTCCCATTCTGTAGTATTTTGTAGCATTGGATTTATATGGCATGTATTCGTATGCGTGCATTTACATTATTGCAAATTATACCGTTTTACCTTTTTTCTTAATTTTAAGGTATTGTTTTATCATATCTTGATAAATCTGGGCAGCTTACAATATTAAAAGATAAAATGGTATAATATATAGCAAAAATGTTTTGAGATAAAACAAATATATCTATCTGTCTCTATATCTCTATACCTAATCTATCTATATCTGTATATCTAGATATAGATATGTTTCTCTATATATAAATATATAGATCCCACCAGGCTCAAGGTTGACTCAGCCTCCCATCCTCCCAAGATCAGTAAAATGAGGAGTCAGATTGCTGGGGGCAATATGCTGACTCTGTAAACCACTTAGAGAGGGCTATAAAGCACTATAAAGCAGTATATAAGTCTAAGTTCTATTGCTATAACACCATTTTATCTGCTAATATTATAAGCTGCCCATAGTTATCAAGATGAGCAGCTAATAAATTTTAAAAGGAATAAAATTCCTGAACCAACATTTGTTCGTTCATTCATGCAATCATGCAATCAACCAATCCATCAATTATCAATCCATTTCTATAGCCCAGAATCCTGTCCCCAATTAATCAAGCCAAAGAAGGTTCTGCAGATATTTCCACTCGCTGAGACATGCCAGTCAGCACAAGGACAATCCCAGACAGAAGGAACTGATCACTTTTTGGAAAAAAAAAAATTGCCAAGCCTGCATTCATAATTGATTTATTTCTGAAAGGTATTTGCCCCCGTGGTCATCGTGGGGCTACTCTGGGGGGGCTTACATAATCCGGGGGGGGGTCTCTTTCCTGCTCTCTGAGAAGAACGAAAAGACCAAAATGGAGGCACCGGATGAAGAACTGGGTTCATGGCCACCAATCTTTGAAGATAGGGATGTTCTCCGGAGGATACCATGAGTAATCAGCATTGGTTTCATGCCCTATGGTCCTCTGCTTTCCAATTAAAAACATTCCACATTTGTGTTAATGA
The DNA here is from genome assembly GCF_049901735.1 of Notechis scutatus. Taxonomy (NCBI): domain Eukaryota; kingdom Metazoa; phylum Chordata; class Lepidosauria; order Squamata; family Elapidae; genus Notechis; species Notechis scutatus. Next base: position 10,052,200 of record NC_142022.1, read on the forward strand.
AGATTTGGAGTAATTGAAGGGTCACCCAAATTTAATTCCTTCTTCGTTGCCCTGGGCTCCTAATTTCCGGGTCCTTGTGTTCTAAAGAACCATATAAAAAGGATTTAAGTCCTCCCAGATGGCCATTCTATGCTTGGCTCATTGACAAGTCACTTCTATCAATACTGATCCAGGTAAGTGTGTTGGAATCTACTGGGGAAATCTTTTACCTTCCTGTATCTTCTACCTCTACCATCATCACGGGACCATGGAAGGCTGTCAATGGACAATTGTTTTGGGGGTGAACCAACAGTGTTGTCCTTGATAATGAAGAAGACTTGGAGACATCACTTTTCTGCAAGTTGGGTTTAGTCTTTCTGGGACCTTCATCTTCCAACCTGACCAACAGAAGCTTGGTTTGGGATGTTTCCGGAGAAATAGCTGTGGACATTTTTGGTGGAAATCTTTAACCTGGTGGATGGAGGAAATGAGCAGGGGAGGAACGAGATTCTCCAGAGAGGCACAGAAGAATGGTAGATGTTCATCTAAAGGAATCTGGAGATCTGTATTAGCTTTTCTTGGAATTGTGTTCCCCTGGAGCAGTTCATTTGAGGTCCCTAATTATAGCTTTCAAGATGAAAATCAGGGTAAATTGCTTTGGCACTTATTCCTGTCAATTTGGAAGTTACTCTAGTTCTCTAAAGGTGTTTTGGTTTGGGCACCTAACTTCCTGCTCTATAACCAAGGTAGTCCTCAACTTACAACCACAATTGGTTACCGTTGTGGCCTGGACTTCAGCTTCTCTTATCTTTTTCCTGTTCCTCAACATTGCTGTACTAGTGTTGGTTCCCTCTGGGCTGGTGCAGGGTTGACTTGTTGGACTGCGAGCTCTCTTCCAAGTCTTCTTCTTAATGGTCCAGACATATGGATTTGGTTGTGGTGAGAAGGTGGGCAGTGGACAATGAGTTCTCACTAAGAACCATGGTGGCACAGTGGTTAGAATGCAATATTGCAGGCTAACTCTGCATTCCTACTGCCAGGAGTTCAATTCTGACTGGCTCAAGGTTATCCCAATCCTTCTTGAGGTCGGTAAAATGCCTTCCATCCTTCCAAGGTTGGTGAAATGAGGACCCAGATGGTTGGGGAGGCAATAGGCTGACTCTGTCAATTGCTTAGAGGGGGCTGTAAAGGGCTGTGAAGTGGTATATAAATCTAAGTGCTATTGCTAACCACTTCATATCTTTACCTGGTTTGGCTCCTCCTCCAGACCTGATAGAATTAGGACAAAATGGTGGCGATGATTTGTGACAACTGAAAAAGAAAGGAGTACCACTAAACCCCGCCGCCCCCCCAAAAAAACCTGAATAAACTCCCACCTCTGTCTTTTTTCAGGCAACTGTCGTCTCCCTGAAACCTGAGGATGACTCACCAGTGCAAACTCCCTCCTGAGCTCCCAGCATGCTTGAAGATTGGCACAAAATCAAGCTCACAGACCAAATCAAGCTCAGCAGCCTGTGCCTGTTGTTGTGGGGTACCCGTATCGGCCTCACCTCCCTCTCCTCCTCCTCAAACAGTGTCGATCTGCGCTGTCCCGGCCCCTGCTCCGACTCAGTCTGTGACTTGCTGCGGGATACCTGTACAGTCCACCTGTTCTTCCCCTCCTCAAACAGTGTCCATCTGCGCTGTCCCGGCCCCTGCTCCGACTCAGTCTGTGACTTGCTGCGGGATACCCGTACAGTGCACCAGTTCTTCCCCTCCTCAAACAGTGTTGATCTGTGCTGTTCCAGCCCAGGCCCCAGCTCAAAGTCAATCGATTACTTGCTGCAGGATCCCTTTACAGACCAAATCTGCCACGCCACTGCCTCAAACGTTGACCATTTGTGTCCCGGTGCAGGCCGTGGCTCAATCACAATGTCAATCTGTCTCTTGTTGTGGGATCCCTGTGCAGGCCGCTAAGCCTGGTCCTGCCCAAACATTGACTATCTGTGCTGTTCCCGCCCCGGCCCCTGCTCCTGCACCCTTGTGCGGGCCCATAACTCTACATCTTGTGCAACCCAGGAGTGCTCCCACCTCGTCGTGCGTGTGTTGCAGTGGCTGTCAGACATAAGCTCAGGAATGGAAGGACCACCCTGACTCGACACGGAATATTCTTTCTCCTTGCTCTGTGTTTTTCTTCTCTTTTCGCTTCTCATTTCAAGGACTCTCTTCCCTGGTTGTGTGTGCCCACCAACTATCTTTAAGCCCCCATGTCGTCCTGACAACTGATCAGGGTCCATTTTAAGGAAGAAGGGAAGGGTTAAGCTCTGCTCGTTTTCACCCTCCTTGACCGCGGTGTCCCTAAGACACCACGACGATGTCCAAATCACAATCCATTGTGTGATGCTGCCAGATTGATGACATGGATGTGATGACATCATTGTGTTCACCACTCATTTTTGGAACAATGCCAGCTGTGAGTGCATCAGTTGTGTCACAAACCCCAGGACATTATCAGAAGCGAGTCCTTGTTCTTCACTACACTGCGCCATGGGATCATATTATCCCCCCCAAAAAAAATTTGTCTCCTTCTTATCTGAGCTCTGCCTAAAATATTTCCTAAAGCAAATAAAAGGTCGTTAAAAAAAACCTTACTGGGTGTTGTGTTTGGTCAACTTGTTTGATGAGAGAGTAACTGAACTCAAAGAAAGGATGGAAGGTTGGACCTTAGAGCAGGGGTCCCCAACCGCCGGTCCGCGGACCGGTACCGGGCCGTGAACAAGCCTTACCGGGCCGCTGGTTGCTGGCGCCGCCATCTTTTTGGTAAAAAAGCAATTTTTAAATCAAAAAGATGGCGGCGCCAGCGCTTGGTGAGCTTTTCCGGGAGAAAGCCATTTCTACCCGAAAAGCTCACCAAGCTGGCGCCGCCATCTTTTTGACGAAATCACTCGTGACGTCACCGGAAGTGATTTTCGTCAAAAAGATGGCGGCGCCCAGCTGACGCTGAACCGGGCGCGGCGCCAGCTGACACCGGAACCGGGCCGCGGCGTCGAAAAGGTTGGGGATCCCTGCCTTAGAGAAATGGTTTCACAAGAAAACATTGGAGCTGATCAGGAAGTTGTGGAGAGGGAAATCTAATGTGGGAAGTCAGAAGGAGCATGGAATGTTTAGGCCAGAGAGGAGAAGACTTGATGGAATGTTGTAGGAAATATCTGAAGGACCTCACATATTTTATTTTCTCCTGAGGAGTAATTCTAGCAACATAGGAAGACCAGATCTTCATGGACCATTAAGGAAACATTCTTGAGGGTTAAGGGGCAGTTCAATGGTGGAACCATTCCTTATATCTTAGAGGTTCTTCCTTGCTGAGGGGAAGCATCAAAAAAGGATGGACAATCTTCAGTTGAAGTCCTTCACTAGATGAAAGGTGGCTAATAACCATTCCAGTTCTGCCTGGTGGGTTGGATTCACCAACATTCTTGATGTTTGGACATGTTCTGCCTGTCCTGTCCTGTACAAATACTGTACAAAGGCAGATAGATAAACTCCACAAAGCATCCATACAAAGTCTCTTTTATTGGTTCATCAGGCATCCTTATAGACTCACAGTTATGACGAGGTTCTTCTTAATGTCCAATCCTTTGCATATCTGTCTTTATGGGTAAAAAGATGGCTATCTCTCTCATCCCATATCGTAGAGGCAGGGGGTAGAGCTGCTACCATGTGGCTGTGTGTTCAGGCAAGAGTGAAGAAACCTCCCCCGATCCACCAAGGTCAATTCAGTGACCAATCAGGATTACAGATGTGACCACATGACATGTACTACATTTCCCAGGATACCTTAACTACATTTACCATGATGCATTCCCTTAAGGAGACGGCTCTCAATTCCTAACTAACTATCCCAAATCCCACTAACTCTAAACTGTCTGGACAACACAGGACATTTTACCCAACATTCAGTAGAAACCAGGATTCTCATGGATTCTCGTTATACTCTCCAGCTGCAGAGCATTTGAAGCTAAGCCAGCAGATCTCTGCTAGATTTCTTCCTTTCATCTTCCTCCTTGTCTCCTTGCCCACTTATTCCAAATTATGTAGCAAGCAGAATTCACCACCATCTAAATTAGGGGCAGCTTTGGCCATGGTATTAATTTCTATATCTTTCCATAAAGAAGCAAAATGGGCGTACCAACAGGTTTTATCAATTACTGCTATTATTATTATTAAAATGAAATATTGGAAATTTGTCCTCGGCAAAGAAAGATATGAAGCTGTTACTTCCAGTATAGCTACATTAGGCGTTGCTGTGCAAAGAATGCAACATCACTCTGATGTTGTGGCACCTGACACAAGATCATAATCATGCGACAACCACCCTAGCTTTGTCACAAGTCATCAAAGACTCTTCAAAGTTGATTTCTTGGGGCAACGATGCTTGCTGCCATTTGCAATTCCAATGGGGAAACCAAATACAGTAAGTTTCCTGAATCCATTCAGTCTTTTGCAGGACAAAAGAATGACATAAGTTCTTGAGAACTTTGCTTTTGATCCACCCATCGGATGAGAGAGCAAATTCCATTCTGGAAGACTCAAGATCCTTCATGAATTGATGGGTCACCCACTTAATTCTCTTAATTGTTATTTTCCCCAAAGAATGACTAAGTGAATTTACTATATCCAGTTTGATCGTCGAAAGCCTCCTTTATTTTTCTGATGTTCTTCATCACATGCCCTCAAGTTAGAAGCAGGCCTTGGTCGTTTGTTGGAAGGGGAAAAATTACCAAACAAACAAAAAATCACAGCTAAAGCCTGAAAACGAAATTATGAGGGTGATTGTTTAACAAACTCCAAACCAATTTCTTCTATCTTATTAAGCTCTCCATCTATTTATTCATCACTTTTATAATATTTTCATAACATCATAATATAATATTATTTTATTATACACCTCATTATCTTTAGATCTTACATTAATTGTTTTTCTGTTTTATATACATAGATGACTATTGCATATACATAGGTGACTGTTTTATATATGTAGATGACTATGACAATTCTATTACTAAATAGTTTACTGTACCTGGACTTACGGCTGTAATAAACAATTTGATTGATGGCTTGACTCGTCCTAATAATTGCTACCTTAGATCACAAATATAGAGAGGCTCTTAATGTCCAAGTTAGGACATCAAAATCAAAATATTCCCCTCCAAACCTACCAATAAATTCTTCCAATGTTTGATCTGGATGAGGTTTCCTGGTTGATTACACAGTTTTTTGGAATAATTTTGTCGCAAATGTGCTCTTTTTCCAAAAGACAATTGAACTTTCTTTTTCCTTGAAGATGTTTCACTTCTCAACCAAGAAGCTTCTTTCATTCTGACTGAATGGTGGCCGATGGCTGGACTTATATTGCTTAGCAGTCATCCGTTCGTTAGTACTCTTTCTGAGAGTCATTCAGGCCGCTCGGAGGCCACAGATCAACCTCCAAGTGGCCTCCACAACTCTCAGAAAGATTTATACAGGTAAGTCCTCGAAATACAACCACGATGGGGCCCAAAATTTCTGCTTGCTAAGTAAGACATTTGTTACGTGAATTTTACTACTTTTCTTTCCACCGTTGTTAAGTGAATCACTATGAGTCACTTGCCAAGCAGCTGAATTTTGATCACGCAACCGTAGAGATGCTGCAACTTTCCGTAAGCATGAAAAATGGCCATCAGGTCATTTTTTCTGGAGCTGTTGAAACTTTGAACGGTCACTAAATGAACTGTGACTACCTAGAACTATGCCGCCTTCTGTCCGATCTAAGTATAGTACATAAAATTATCTATTGCAATGTCCTACCTGTCAATGAATACTTCAGCTTCAAGCACAATACTTTTGTTTGCACACAATAGATACAAACTCAAGGTAAACCGCACAAAACTCGATTGCAGGAACTATGACTTCAGCCACAGAGTGGTCAATGTCTGGAATACTCTACCTGACTCTGTGGTTTCTTCCCCAAACCCCAAAAACTTTAACCTTGGACTGTCTACTATTGATCTCACCCCTTTCCTAAGAGGTCTGCAGGGGGCGTGCATAAGTGCACCAACGTGCCTACCGTCCCTGTCCTATTGTTTCTTTTTTATTTTTCTTATATGTATCCATTTCATGTATTCATAACCATGTTTATATTTATACCTATTATCCAATAATCTCTTGACAAGTAAATAAATAAATAAATAAAGACAGACAGACAGACTAGCCGTACGTGACTCTAATGTATCGAACACAATACTTCATGCCAAATCCCTTCTCTGTGTTTGAGAGGGCCTAAATTTAAACTCTAACCAGTTCCTTCCCTGTGCACATCTGTTTCAACACACACACACACACACTCCCCTACCCAAAACTATTAAAACGCGATCTGCTATTTCAGGTCCGTGGCCGCAAAACACAGCTCTTCCAAAATTTGGGAGTGGCACCAAACCCTGCTGTCGAATTTGCAAATTTTTAAGATGACAGCTACTGGAGTGATTTAGTGCTGAGGGAGTCATGCATGTCCATGACTTTGCTTTTAAAGAGATCTGTGTGCAGATTTAATTCATGTGCAGATTTAAAGTTCAGCCAGACCTGTTTCTTTTCTCTTCTTTTCTTTTCCACCTGGCCTTGCCTAGGTTTTTATGCCAAGCAATCAAAATCCAAAACGCGGTTTGCAGAGTAAGAAAAATTACCCAACTTTTAAGTTGCTGTGACACGTATATTTGTGTTAAATATCTGATTTATTGTTCCAGGGTGTATAAGTAAATGCATGCCCTCGGGAACAGCGTTCTAATGGTTTTCTGAAGTAAAGCATTGAACTGCAAAAAAGAAAAAATGCTATTTAATTACAGATTGTTTTCTATCTCGCTTGTTTTGTTTTGTTTTGTTTTTTGGTGTGGTGGTTCATTTTTTTGTGGTTGTTTATTGCATTTGACTTTAGCTATAGGCAAAAGTCAAAATCCAATCAAAAGAGAACATGAAACAGATGACATTGTTACCCAATATAAAATCAACACTGAATTTTGTAAAATTATTTGTAATTGTTATTTTTCTGGATCTAACAGCACATGACTGGCTCTTCTTTCAATTAGATGTTCTTTCAATTAGGTTTAGTCAAAGAGAAAGATGCATGAATTGAGCATATTCTATCCATCCATAAGTCCTATGAACAATTAATCTTTATCTTTTTTTAAAAAAAAAGCAATTTTGTCGAATGGAGGTTATCTTAAGGCCCAGAAGATAATTATAGGCAGTTAAATATAATTGGGGGGGGTGTGGACTAGATGACCTACAAGGTCTCTTCCAACCTTATTATTCTGTTAAATACTAATTGATCCCAGCCTTCTTGTCATTGAAATACACCTCAACTTTTAATTGCACAGAATTCCTTTCAGGGTCTCCAACTGTAACTTCAAGTAAATACTCCCTCTGCCAAATGTGTTGTACATTTTTTCAACACAAGCGAATCCTGTTGCTTTGCACCAAACTTCACCACTGCAGCAAAAAAAAAAGAAGTGGGATTGGCTCTTGATCCCAGCTGGATCTGAAACTGGATCCAGCAATTCCTGTCACCTTCTCTTCTATAATGGTATGTGGGGAAAACCTGGGGAGATGGATGTAAGAAATGCTGCCTCGGGAACAATCAGATAAGAGGCAACTTAGCCCACAGCTATATAAAGGACAGGGAGGTGGGAAGAAGAAAGAATCTACTGTAACATCGCAGGCTATAAAAGAGGCAGTGGGATATTTGTACTTTCAGACCTGCAAGATCCTCTTAAGATCACTTTCCAATGAAGTAGAATTAGCTCCTTTGGTTATGTTTGCTCTGCTCTTTTTCCTGCCTTCTTTTACCAAGAATAAAACTAAAAATAATAAAACCAGGATGAGACAATCAAAGCTCCACACACACACACACACGTTTTCCCTGTGGTTACATTCCTAAGGGACCAATGGCGGTTGTAGAAATGTTTGCAGACGGTGTGCCAAATTTTAATCATTTACAACACACATCCGCGTCGGCTCGACTTGAACAATGAGATGATGGCAGCTTCATGCATATATGTGCATTTCCTAATGTCCGCAGTCGAATTATTTGACTCTGTATACATAAAACATCAGCTAGCAGCTAATTTGTGGTGCTGGTTTTCCTTCTGGAATGATGTTCTAAGATGGATTGGGCCCCACAGTTATCTTCTAACTGACCACCATTCCCAATCGAGCTCCCAAAAGCTAACAAACATCCAAGCAATGGGAGTCACCAACACTTCCAACAGAAGATCTTGGTCTTTCTGGCTGAAGATAAGAGCAACAGGAGCCTGTAGATGAGTGTCCTCAAAAGAAGTAATCCATTCTAGGTGTTTTTTTAGCTAGCCTAGCCCCTTTGTTGCTTCCACGTGCATCAACCACTTCCATCTCGTCTCAGAAGATCAGGCGTCAATGTCTCCCACTCCACGTGTATGAACCTTCTCATTAGGACTTCCGCTCACCCAATTCCATCCAAAACTAACGAGGCTGGTCCATCAGCAATTTGAAGAACACTAGGTGGAATTCATTGGGATTATCCTAACCATATGTTTCTTTCTTGCCCGGGGCAATTTTCTGGAGGCCAGTCTGCTCCGAGCCATATAAAAGAGACCAGATCTGAAGGTGTCCTTCAAGAGAACATCAGCTTCCTGGAAAGTCCTGCTGCTTGCCAACCACTGCGGTAAGTGTCTCCCTTTTGTTCTCCAAAGGATCTGGAAACATCTTTAGCAACCAAGAACCTTGTGGCAATGTTCCATCAAGCGGGGGGCTGAAAATGGTTGGGAAGAGTCGAGGTAGCAATCCTCACTGGTGTCTTCAGGGCAGTTTATGATATTTAGACAGAAAGGAATGAGGGATCAACCCAACCCAACCCTTCAAGATGCCGGAGAAAGCAATCTCTTAAAGATTGGAGAATTACAGGGTACAAAGAAAGGACTGGAACAGAGTGGAGACATGCAAGGGAGGTGAATTGTATTTGGTTGGAGCAGACATTCCCAGAGGTGGAGAGAGGAAAGATTGAAGAAAGATGGAGAGAAGATAACCAGGTTGTAGAAAAGTAGAATGAGGCAATCTTATCATGAAGAAATCTTCACACTCACCTCGAGGGAAACTTAAGGGGCTTCTGTTAATGTTGGGTGGCTACCTTGTTGGCATGATGGGAAGTAAAAAGTCATTGAAACTTCCCACCCTTCAGCCAAAAACTCACTAAAATGGAATTCATTTTAAGAACGGATGGTAGGAACTTCAGCCGTGGTTCCATAGGAGTTTCCCCAAAATATATTTAGCATACAATATTCATACCAGAGATTTAATCAGGCCCAGCAAACCGGTTTTCCATCCCTCATTTTAATCTTTCTTTTGGTTTTCTTCCGGGAATGTTAGCGGATTGTAAAAACCTCTCCCAGCGGCTGGAAATAATTCCTTAATCCGGGATAAAAGGTGTTTTGCAAACTCAGCTCTTCTGTCGCGATGTGGGGGCCCTTTGACCCAATAGGATTATTCCTGAGTCAATAAATTGTAGTCTTGTAAGTTGCTTCAGAGAAGAAGCACAACCAGAAGCACTAAATTTATTTTTATTGTAGAGTTCCATTAACAGAATTTTGCAAGAGGGAAAAGATTGCTCTGATCCTATCCTTTTACTCTCTGGTAAATTAGGGAGAGTCTGTTCCAAGATATGTTCCATACTCTCCCTCTTCCATGTTTGAGATACCCTTTACACACTGGTTGTCCAGTCTTCCTCTCTCCTTCCGGTCTCCCAAGGCCATTCTCACATACTGTTACAATCAACTTATGATCATACTATAAGCTGCAGTAACAATAACTATTTTTCCAGGAGCAAGTTTCATGGAATTCTAGGGGGGGGTTGGTATCTGTGTAGGATGAGGCTGTTAATTGAATTAGTTTTGTCTAATTTAATTAAAAGAAAGTGGGAGTGACATGAGAGCAGTCTTCCAAAAATTGAGGGGCTGCCATAAAGAAGACAAGGTCAGCTTATTTTCCAAAGCACCTGAAGGCAGGACAAGAAGCAACGGATGGAAACTAATCTAGGAGAGAAGCAACCTAAAACTAAGGAGAAATTTCCTGACAGTTAGAACAATTAATCAGTGGAACAGCTTCCCTCCAGGAGTTGTAAATGCTCCAACACTGGAGATTTTCAAGAAGAGATTGGCCATTTCGGGTTGAGCAGAGGGTTGGACTAGAAGACCTCCAAGGTCCCTTCCAACTCTGTTATTCTGTTCAGAATAACTTTGGACTGGGCCCCGTCCTCTCTCACTGATTCTCCAACTGAAGGAACAATGGTAGAGAAATAATCCGTCTCCTGAAGAATTGTGGTTCAAGTCCTGTGCTTTTGAAGTTATGTCACCAGGTTGCACAAAAGGGATGGCAGAAGGATTGTTGGATAGCTAACCTTTTCCCAAAAAGAACTATTCTGAAATGTCTGGTTTTCCTTTTGCAGAACAAGCCATCTTCCATCCCCGATGTCTTACCAGTGCAAACAACCTTGCCTCCCTCCCCCCTGCCTGAAGGGTGCCACCGTCTGCGTGGGTCCTGGAACCACTGTCTGCATCTCCCCGTCGCAAAGCCAGGACATCGACGTCTGCGACTCTCCCACCGGGGCCATCTGCGCGTCCCAAGGCCAAAGCTCGGGCCAGTGCACCAAAATTTGCCACGAGGGTTGCGGACCCGTGGTATTGACTCCGGTGCAGACCCAAAGCTTCTCTCCCTGTGCCACCATCTCTGTGAGCCAGAACCAGGGGCAAAACAGCACCGTTTGCGTCCCCCAACCACAGGGCTGCCAGTGTGCGGCCTGCTGTGGATCTGTGGCCCCCATCCAGAGCCAAGGTGGCTGTGCCCCCGTCTGCGCTTCCCCTGTATGCCTCTCTCCTGTCGCAGCGCCGCTGGCCCCTGCCGTGGTGCTCTGCCAAGACCCCTGTTGCAATGTCTGTGCTGCCTCCAAGGGGGCCACCAAGTGTGCCACGAAATGCGCCGCACCTGAGCCCGTGGCTTGCATGGATCCCTGCAAGGGCGTGAAGTGTGTGAAAAGTTGTGATGACACGGTCTGTGCGAAGGGGTGCCAGTCGGCAAACCAGTGCAACGTGAAGAAATGCTGAACACGTACAGACACACCCCAACTTCAGTGCTGGAGTGTGGGAAGCCAACCACCACGTTGAATTCCTTCTTCCGTGAAATTTTGGCCCGAGTTCCTTTCTTTTGACCCCATACAGAAGAAGGTTTTTTTTGTACACACTTTACAGCTTCTCTGCTCGCCACTTTTGCCGTATCCTGGGATTGCGATTTCTGCATCCAGGTCTTCTGAAGGACCCCCTTTGATTGTGGGGGAGGGGAGGGTCCTTTTTTAATTGCTAGTGGACGGACAGACTTCTCTCCTCTTCCTATCACTTCCTTGCTCATCCGGAGCAAATAAAAGCAGATGAAAGAATCTTTTTTGGTGCGTTCTGAAATTCTTCAAGGCACTGGCATGTATTTCAGTGTCCAAAAGGGAAGGAAGGAAAGACGGGTGGATGACAATGGAAATAAAACAGACAGATAATAGCTAGATAGAAGGGGAGATATAGATGATAGATTTATTTAGAGGGAGGGGCAGGGTAGGGCAGGGAAGGTAAGATGGGAGGGAGGGAGGGAGGGAGGAAGGATTAGAGGGAAGGGAAGATGGGAGAGAGAAAAGAAGGGATAAAGAAAGGAAAGAAGGAAGGATTAGAGAGGAAGGGAATGGAAGGGGAGGGAGGGAGGGAGGGAGGGAGGGAGGGAGGGGGAGGGAGGAAGGAAGGAAGGAAGGAAGGAAGGAAGGAAGGAAGGGGAGGAAGGCTTTTATAAGGCATGCTTAATTTAATGCGGGTGAGACGGGTGGTGCTAAATTTGATATATAAATAAATCAAGTTTGTGAAAGACCAACCCGTTTAACATGCCTATTATGCAAACTAAGTTCATTTGAAATCCGTGCATTATGTAGATCCAGAAAATGACTGAGTTCAGTCATCAGGTCAGCCACGTTTCCTGGCGAGAAAGACAACTGATGAATATTTAAATTTCTTCCTAGGCGGATAGTTAAGAAGAAAGAAAGATTTTTTCCAAATGTAGTTCCTGGAGGAACTTCCCTCCTTGTCAGTTTCTTTCCTCTGGCAACAGTCTGGTAGACTGTTTCAGACCCTGGAAGATTTATATCGACCTCCTAGCCAGATACAATTTTCACAAGAATGTACATCGTTTTCGAAAAGAGTTTAAAGTTGCCCTTTGTATGATTTTGGAAAGTAAGTTTTGGGGGATTACACCCCAAAAGAGAGGCCAACTCCTGCAGAGATTTAGAAGCAGTGAGAAAACCATTAGGCATTTCCTACTGGCGCCTGTAGGAAGAAATAAATCAGCTCATTGTTTTATAACCCCAAATCAAAGGATAAAATATGGGTGGAAACCCACATTCCACGGATTTTCTTTTCCAACCCAAGATTAAGATGGCTTCAGGGATTGAAAAGGGGTGTGTTTTTTCTGAAACCTTCCCCCGTGTTGGAGGGAAACGACACACATTGAAAACCCCACCAAGAAACATTTAAAAGAGATTTTTTTAAACAAACAAACAAGACAAGAAATAAAATCTTCTTTCAACTGTACAGTGTGTCGATTTGGTACGTACGTTGTGTGCCCAATACTTATAATTCCTTCTTCTTAAGTTTACATTCATATTATATTCTAATCAACATTCTATATCATATCGTACCATTACTATACTATCATTAAAGTTTTAATTTCAGTTCCAGGCTATCTTTAAAAGCAAATCTCAACTCTTACTAAATTGTATTCATATTATAGCTTATTCAAAAAGAGTCAATTATAATATACCATTACGATTACAGTATACTTCAATTTCTTACTCTTCTGTTTAGCCATTCATAAAATAGCAGATTAACAGATAATCAGAGTTGGAAGGGACCTTGTAGGTTATAAATAAAACCCAGATCTTATAATACAACGTTGCCTTCTGAAGTTGTGGGAGTGCCATCACCTGAGACTTTCAAGAAGACAGGTTGTTACCTGTCACAAATAGTGTATGGTCTCCTGCTTGGGCAGGGGGTTGGACTAGATGACCGACAAGGTCCCTTTCAACTCTGTATTCTGCTATTCTTCCTTCCTTCCTCCCTCCCTCCCACCTTCCTCCTTTCTCTCCTTTTTCCTTCCTCCCTCCCTCCCTCCTTCCTCCTTTCTCTCTCCTTCCTTCCTTCCTCCCTCCCTCCCTCCCACCTTCCTCCTTTCTCTCCTTTTTTCCTTCCTCCCTCCTTCCTCCTTTCTCTCCTTCCTCCCTCCCTCCCTCCCTTCTCCATCACTGGAGGTTTTCAAGAAAAGATTGGACTCCCATCCGTCAGAAATAGCGCAGGGTCTCTTGCTTGGGCAGGGGGCTGGACTAGATGACCTACAAGGCCCCTTCCAACTCTGAGGATCTGTTATCTGTGATCAGTTCACCAAACTGCTCAGAAAGTTAACAACCAGTTCTCCCGGATGGGTGCGAACTGGCTAAATCCCACCACTGATGTTATGTTCACGCTTACACTTGTTTCCTCATCCATGCTTGACCAACTAAGCTAAATCAATAAATAAAAAACAATCAATCCGGGAAGATCGGATGGTCGGGCGTCGCCACTCATCCTCCTGGCCTCTGGGCGTGTCCCCTACCTGTGTCCAAGTAAGTGTCATTGAAAGGACCGCCCTGCTACTTTTGAGTGACGGCTGGGGATTTATGGAAAGGATTTGCATCAGGAATAATTATCCTACACCAAATCCTTCCAGCCTGTATTATGCACGGTTTTAATAGCTGGTCTAATTCATGAATTAAAGGCGTGGGCAGGGTGAAGAGGATGGATCGGCGGAAAAAAAAATTGCTACCTCTCTGTATAAAAAAGAGCTTTGGGCTCAACCACACACCTCTCGACAAACCTTTGTGGCTCCTGCATGTCTTCCAGGCCGTTGCAAGAGTTAAGTAAGTCTCGTCTTGACTTGGGAAGCTGGACCGAACTACGAAAGGGGGTTTATATATACTGTATTCTTCTTTCTTGGCTCTTTGGCCTTTTTAAGCACGATCCTGCGTCGTCTCTGATTTCTTTTGATGCTGGGTTGTGGGAAAATGCCACCCCACCCCACCTGTGGGATTCTGGATAGAGTTGGATGCCCTCCATGCCTGGGTTAGTCTTCGCAGCCTTATGGGGTTTTGTGGCCCTTTAGCTCAGCACAAGGGAAAGAGGGTTCGGTGGGCTCCGGGTGCAAATGGGTTGCAGAGGCTGGTTGTGGGGAAGGCAGATTTTTGCGGTGGGTGGGGGGGAGTTAAATTCTTTTGAAATGTATTCAGGGAGGTTTGGGGGAATCAGACAGAGACAGCCTTGTTTTCTCATCCTCTGGCTTGCTTTTCTTTGCTCTTCTTTTCCTTATTTCTTTCATCCTGTCTTTCTTCTTTCCTCTGCTTTTGTTTCTTCTCCCTTCCTTTCCTTTCCTTGGTTTTTTTTTTTTCTTTCCTTCTTTCTTCCCTCATTGCTTTCCTTTTTTTTCTGCCTCCCTGCCTTCCTTCCTGTTTTCTTTCTTTCTTTCCTCCTTCCTTTCTTTCTCTGTTTTTTTCTTTCCTTCTTTCTTCCTTTTCCTTCTTCTTTTTTTCTTTCATATCTCCTTCTTTCCTTCTTCTGCTTGTCTTTCCTTCCTTCCTTTCTTTCCTTTCTTTCCTCCTTCTTTCTTTCCTTCCTTTCTTTTCTTTCTTTCCTCCTTCTTTCTTTCCCCTGCTGTTCTTGCTTTTCTTCTCCCTTCCTTGTTCTTTCCTTCTTTCCTTCCTTCCTTCCTGAATATCAATAACATAGGGCGCATCTTCTGTAGCAGTCTATATTTCAGTAACAATTGCTAGGTGTGGCAGGGATTGCAATTCAATCCTGCTTGCCTCGCAGAAACGTCTGGCTATTCTCTGTTCAGGGCAGTGGGAAAAACCAAATGTTCCTTCTTCCTTTCTCTTTTCTCCTCCCTGCCTGAAACTGGATGGCTGGATTTTGGCGTTGACTGTATCCGATGTACTTGTCAATGCAATCCATTTCCGGAGGCAGGAAGGAAAGAGAAACGAAGAAGGACATGTCTTAAGCGATGAGGTGTCCAAGGGGGCATCGGAGGAAGGATTGGCAACTGGCAAAACACACGGTACCTGCTTTTTGAGAAGAGACTGGGCAGCCTTTTGTCTGAAATGGGGTAGGTTTTAAGACCTCCAAGATCTCTTCCAACTCTGTCGTTCTATCTTCTGAGCAACGGGTCAGACTAGAAGACCTCCGAAGTCCCTTCTGACTCTATGATTGCTATTCCGCCCCATTGATGCAGCTGGGCTCCTCCCGTCTGCCCTGGAAGAGGTGACTTGCTTGGCAAAATTGCTCCTGCGTACAGATCCGGACGATTTGCAATGTGTGATCGTTTTCCTTTCTTTTCTTTTTTTCCCCCCTTCTTTCTAGACTGAAGTCCTGACCTTCTCTAGCATGGCTTACCAATGCAAAGAGCCTTGCCTTCCTCCACCCGTCGACGTTGCCCAGTGCTCGGGGGACGCCCAGGATCCCTGCACATTGACCGACATGGCCCAGCGTGTCCAAACTTGTGATTCTGCCCCTCGGGAAGCCTGCAGGGCCTCCGGCAGCTTCTCGTACCAAACCAAGCAGCCATGCGCGGGCCCTCCCTTCAGGGTTGGGCTCTGCCCCAGGGCCATCTCCATCCCCTGCGCGTCGCCTTGCCTGTCCTTGCACACCGAAACGTGTGCAGGATCTCCTTCCGTCCCGTGTGGGTCCATGGCAGTGCAGCCTGGTTCTCCAACAAGTACCACCTCCCAACCTTGCTCGACGGAGACAGCCGATACGTGCGCCCCGCCGTCTCCGCCCGCAGGTGGATCCAGCTGTTCGGGCCACTGCTTGGGCCCTCAAGGCGGTGGGGGGACGTCCTATGTGATTCCGGGCTCCACCGTGTGCTTAGAACCATCCGGATGCGTCTCGGTGAAGCCCGGGGTCAGTTCTCCAGAAATGGAAGGCACAACTCTGTTTCTGGCATCTTACCAGCCTCACTTCGTGTAAAAGAAGGCCAGGTGTGCGATGAGTAAGTCTCATCGACCAAAGCCCTTTGTTTTGCAGTGGAAAACAAATAAACGTTCTCTTTAATTGGCATTAATGAAAGGGAGGGAGGGAACCCCTTTGAAAATTGCAATATCCATCCTTGCTTCTGGATGTCCTTTCCCGGTCGAGAGTTTAGCTGCATCAGTGTCTAGTTTTGGGATGGCCAAATATTCCAAGTGATTTGGAGAAGACCCATCCCCAATCCCTGCCTTCGAAACAGCCAGGAAACACCTGGGTGTGTGGTTGTTAACCTGAATTTTCAGATCACACAAACAAGTTTATGAAGAAGAAATTTCTCTCCGCCTGTGTTGTGTTCGCTTAGGGAGGTCCTTCCGTTCTAAAGACCAGGACACCCTGGAGCAACACACAGCTTTCATCTTCTCCTGATTTCTGTTTTCACCTTCATTTAAGCAAGAAATTTCAGGGCAAACCATTTCCAACACCTGTTTTCCTTCAAGCATCTTCAAGCAACTGGACATTATCTCTATCACCTGTTGTGTATATATATATATATATATATATATATATATATATATATATATATATATATATATAATATATATATAAATTTGGTTGTGTCTGTCCTTCTCGTTCAAGCAGAAATTTCTCTTTGCTAATTCTATTTTATCTGCCTCTATGAAGTTGCAATAAAATGCTGTGTTATTCCTACTTGTATCTTTAGAAGTGATTTCTTGTTTGGCTCTGCTCAGCAGAAGGCAAAATGAAAATTGATCCGGGGATCAAATCACAAGAAAGTTTTGGATTTGCCGGAACTTGTGAAGATCGCTATTCCGTTCAGCTTAGAATGTCTCTGGGGTGGGTGGGTGTGGCGCCAGTCTCCGTGTTTCTTTCACAACAGGCTGGGGAGGAATTAGAGACTTCAGAAATTGAGGATGGGAGAAAATGGACTTTATTGGTTTATCCAACTGGGCCAAGGCTTTGGAAGTTTTAATTCCAAATGCTGGCTTTGAATCTTTGTATATTCAATCAGTTTTATCTTGTAATTTTTTTCCTTCCTTCCTTCCTTCCTTCCTTCCTTCCTTCCTTCCTTCCTCTCCTTCCCTCTCCTTTTTTATCCACTATTCTTCCTCCCTCCCTCTCTCTCCTCCCTTCTATCCTTCTTCTTCCTTTCCTACCTTTCTTATCCTTTCTTCCCTATCCTTCCTCCCTCTCCTTCCTTTCTTCCTTCCTCCTCTACCCATTTTTATCCTTCCCTATTCTTCCTCCCTTTTCCTTCCTTCCTCCCTCCCTCCCTCCCTCCCTCCCTCCGGTTTGCTTTTATCTATCTTCCCTTCCTTTGACTTCTCTCTTCTACCCATCCAATCTATCCATCCATTCATGATGTCCATCAGAAAGGTTCAGCAGTCTCCCATAAAGACAAACATGGCTTGATTTCCCTAACTTTCTAAATTCAGTTCTTTGGCCAGGAAATTTAAGGCAGCCAAGCTGTGGCTGTGGCTGTCCATCTGCTGCGACCTGTAGTCCAGCAGCATCTAAGAGCCACCATCTCATTCTCCACAAAGAAGAGGATATGGAAGAGACACCTAAATTGGCCAGAGGGTGTCCTCCCTTCCTCAAGGGGAGAAGGTCGCCTTCCGAGGATGAACACCCAGCAAATGAACACCCAGTGTCTGCTCCATGTGTTATACACAGACCTGGTCAAAGGAGTTGGATGTCTGTTCAATTAAATCATAGCCCTGGGCATCCTGGTTAGCTTCAGGCTAAGATTAATTAAACACCTGTTTGGTTTGACAAAATGGTCTCTGGCTTTGGCAACATTATTATCTCTGGATTATGAAGAAGATTTGGTCTAGCAGTCCAAGGACTACCTTCCCAATCCGATCTTAGTTTGTCTGTCTGTGGGTGGGTGGGTGGGTGGGTGGGTGGAGAGGGAGGAGGGACAGACACACACACAGAGAGAAAGAGATGGGTGGGTGGGTGGAGAGTGAGAGAGAAAGAGAGTGAGAAAGGATGGATGGATGGATGGATGGAAAGAAAGAAAGAGGGAGGGAGGGAGACAGAGACACACACAGAGAGAAAGAGATGGGTGGGTGGGTGGAGAGTGAGAGAGAGAGAGAGAGAGAGCAAGACAGTGAGAAAGGATGGATGGATGGATGGATGGACAGAGAAGAGAGAGATCAAGACAGACAGACAGACAGACAGACAGACAGACAGACAGACAGACAGACAAATGAAATGAATCTCAGTGGGAAAACCAAATTTTCTGAACTTCCCCAATGTTTGATCATTACAACATCCAAGGTGCTATAGAAGAGCCACCAAAAAGATCTTCCCTTAATAAGTGTCAGCAAAAGACGTGGGAGTCTATGGAGGTATTAAGGGGTCCCCCGTCCTCCCCCCCTCATTGACCATTTCACCCTGCCCAGATTTGTTGCCTCCTTGACTGCATTTGAACTCAGATGCCACCCGGATCCCCAGAGGTTCTCCAGAAGCGTCTCACCCAAGAGAAAAACCAAAACCCAACACTCAACAGGTTCTCTGGAGGAGCAAGGTTTTTTTTTATTATTATTAAAACTTTGCTGTTATCCCCTCGAGAGCGAGAAAATCACTCCGTGGGAAATGGAACGAAATCTGGATGTTCTTGAGAAGGTCTAACAAGCACCAGGACTGTTTCCAGAAGATGTTGGTGGAGGACGTGAAGAGGAAGGCATGGAAACAGCACCAGGGGAGGGTGGGTTGAAGATCTTTCTCACCCCCCCTTCCCCTTCATCCATGGGGCACGATGACCATCAGCAATGTTTGGGACACTGTTTGGCCTTCTGTGGAGGACATTTGACCTCTCTGCTTGGAGGGCAGCAAGGTCCCTTTTGGGGCACACCCTTGTTGGGACGGGAGCAGCATGTCTTCTGGGGACCTTTGGGAGGACAGCAAGCTTCTGGACAGGGAGGGATCTTACAACATTGTTTCTGCTGGGACATGATTCTCCAGGGGTTGAAGTAGCCTGCAAAGAGAAAGGGGGAAAAATAAGGAATGTATTGAGCACGAGTGTCTCGTTCCACCGGAGCCCCTCCAAAAATTTCCTCAAATCTACTTTGGACTTTTTTCTTTTCTTTTTTTTTTTTTGCAGAAATCCAGAGAAGATCAGCCTATTCTCTAAATCGACCGTCAGAAGTCAGAAGAAGAAATCACGGATGGACACTAATCAAGGAGAGAAGCAACCTAGAACGGAACAGAAATTTCTTGACAGTGAGATCAATCAAACAATCAGACTTACCTAAATGTTTTGGGAGGAAGACACAGAGATGCCGAGGTCAGCCACCACCGGAACAGATTGAGGGGCCCAATGTTGCCGTCCGCCTTTTTATTCGGTTTCCCAGGCAGTGTCACTTCCTGCCCCCACCAGATTAAATTCGTTGAGTGCGGGTGTTAATTGGCTAATTGAATCTTCAATCAGCCCCTCCCCGATTCTTCATCCATTAGCAGATGTTTGTCTAATGACTTTACAACTGCTTCAGTTTGGTCCTTCGCCAGGAATAGAATATCTGTGCTTTTGCGACACGTGGCCTTGTGTTTTCAATCATGCCAGCAAACAAAACTTCCCTGGCGTGGTGCAGTCTATCTTAAAATATCAACGGCGGCGTTGAAAAGCTTTCCGCACAGTGCAATCCAAACACTTGTCCCAAACCAGATTTATCATCTAGATTTAGGAGATCTGGAGACGAGTTTGATGAAAACGATGTTTTGTGAGAATGGATTTTCAGTTCCTTCCTTTTAAAATATTAATTGTATTATTTTTTAATGAATACCACTAATATCACAGTAATGTATTAATCAGTATTCTACTAGCGGGTTAATATGTGTGTATGTGTTGGTCCTTTTTATTTAATGCACTTTTTTTCTTTTTTAATGTTTTGATTTTATTTTTTATCTTTTATTGGATTATTATTTTTTTTGCATTGTCAAATGATCATAAAATCTGCGAAAATTATCTTTTTTTAAACGTCAATATCTTTCAAGCGCTCAAAAGAGTAAGCTGATCTCTACAATCAGCACAGGGCTTGTCCCAAATCTAGTTTAAAACCTGGTTTCTAGGTCCAAACTAGTTTCCTGGAGCTTTTGACCTTCGGAGAAACTTAAATGCTCAGAGGCCGAAGTTATTTGGAGTTTGTGAGGCCTTCTTTCTGGCGAAAAGAAATTCCGAAATGCGGCCCTGTGGCTTGTTTCAAAGAGAAGGTTATAGGTTATGCCTTGGCAACTCCAAAGCCAGAACAAATTAGTATGAATTAATGCAAATGTTCTCCTTTATATGCTAGGACTCTGTGTAATGAGCTCCCTCTGCTGATATAATTTGAGACTTTCTCCATTATGAAAACCACATTTTTCTCATTGTTGCATGGTTTGAAAAACCTGCAAAGGTTTCCTAGATCTTTCTTCCTTCTTTCCTTCCCCTCTCTTCTTCCCTCCCATCCTCCTGTATTCCTTCCCTCCATCCCTCCTTCCATTCCAGCTTCCTTCCTTCCTTCCCTCCTTCTGTTCCTCCTTCCTTCCTCCCCTCCCTCCCTCCTATATTCCTTCCTTCCATTCCTTCTTCCTTCCTTCCATTCCTTCTTCCTTCCTTCCATTCCTTCTTCCTTCCTTCCCCTCCTTTCCTCCCTCCCTCCTATATTCCTTCCTTCCTTCCTTCCTTCCTTCCTTCCTTCCTTCCTTCCAAACAAGTTATTTTTATGGAAATGAAAATACGGTCCACAGTGAAGAAATATCTGGGTTTTGTTGAGGGATACCAGATACATTATTTTATGCAAAGAGTTTCCATATTTGGGATTGTCTCATCGCAATAAACTATATTCTTCTTCTCTGCTCTTTTCATCTGAGGCCGTTCAAAGGAATCCCCAAAGGAGAATTATCTTTTAGAACTGTGGTGGGTTTTGCAAGAATGAGGCAGGTCGTGGATTTGGATGGGCAGAACCAGGAAAAAATAAATAAATAGCATGGAGACAGGAGACTTGGAAATTAAAAGAAAGGGTGAAATGGATCCGGGAACAGATGTTTTTAAAATGTGTCTTCTTTTCTTAGTCATTTCTCAGGCCCATCTGGCAAAATCTATCCAGCTGCTTTTCCAGGTGTTTAGCTCCGAGGGATGGATGGCCTGATGCATTGTGGGAAAATCCTTCAGGAGAATAACAAACTCACCCAACTGGTTGGTCCATCGTTGAGTGACCAGCTGCTGATGGAAATGATGTGGGCCTTCTGGAGAGGAGCAAAAGGTTTGTGCCCAGAAGTGTTTTATAATCTTTTCTAAGCATAGAAACTTGTTTTTAATCCGTGCCCCAAAATGCCCACTTTCTCCTATTTGATTAAACAAAATGGATGAAATGAAGCAAGGCTCTAGTCCTTGTGCTTATTGGGAGAGGAAAACCTGTGGAAATGGGGAAGAAGGAATAGAGAGAGCACCAATTTCTTCTGACTGAGGGAACCAAATGAATGAAAAGACTCAAAGCCAAGACTCTAGTCCTCATAGACTTGATTGAAATTAAGGAAGGTTTATAGAGATCCCCGCTTTCTTCGAATTCATTGAACAAAATTGATGAAGCAAAGCAAAGGCTCTAGTCCTCATGGACTTGGCTGAAATTAGGAAGGGTTATAGAGAGAACCACACTTTCTTCTGATCGAGGGAAACAAAACCGATGAAGCCAAGTCAAGGCTCTAGTCCTCATGTTTGTTGGGAGGAGAAGACTTGGTTGCAATTAGGAGGAAGGCCTATACAGATACAACAATATCATTTCTGGGCATGGGAAATTAGTTGTGCATCATCGTTATAAATTTGCAATTTTCATCTTCCAAAGTTCTAGTCCCTCTGGGCTACAGATGATGGCTGTATGACCCAATTCCCCATCGCTGGATTGTTTGCAACCCGCTTCTTTGCCAAGACATCTTGATTTCCAAAGAGGCCAAGGATATTTTCCCCCGTTTAAATAATTTTTTTAAAAAAAACACAGTTGGCTCTGGTTACTCATAGTAGTAATGCTTGTGTGGATTGACCTGGCAACATTTCGACCTGCCCAGCTGACACCTGAGATTATCCCGTCACTCGTCTCCTTGTTAACTGGAGTTTGGAAATGTGTCCTCCGGGGAAAACTTGGCTGCATCACTCATTTTTTGAGCCAGGAAATCTTCTTCCTATCTCTGCTCGACCAAGGAACGCGAGGCATTTTTCTCCTCCGATTCATTGCGTCGCCCAAGGTCAAGTTCCCAACTCTGGTGTCCTTGTGTTCCCCTAAGCCAAAGCCAATTTTAAACCACAACAAAAGCAACATGGCTCTCACCCGCTTTCGAGGAAAACGGCTCTTTTTACATCACGCAATCCTAAAAATATGAAGTGAGAAAGGGGGAAAAAATATGTTTTTTTTAAAAAAAAATATATCAGTGGATTAAAATCAGTGAAATGGGTGCTCCAGCACTGGAGGTCTTTAAGAAGAGACTGGACATCCGTTTGCCTGACACGGTAGAGGGTTTCCTGCTTGACCAGGGGGCTGGACTAGACGACCTCCCAGGCTCCTTCCAACTCTGCTATTCTGTTATGCTGTCTTAGAGATGCAGGTGGCTTGCTTCTCTAGTCTACAGGTAATCCTCAACTGACGATCACAACTGAGCCCAAAATTTCTGTTGCGAGGCGAGACGCTTAAGGGAATATTTTTCCGAATGTTACGATCTTTCTTGGTTAAGTGTATCTGGTTTCCCCATTGCCAGAAGATCGCAAAAGGAGATCAGGTGAGCCTGGGACACTGTGACCATCTTAAATAAGAGTCAAAGGCCAAGCATCTGAATTTTGATCATGTGACCATGGGAATGTGTGAAAAGCGTGTGAAAAGTGTGAAAAACAGTCCTTTTTTCAGTGCCGTTGTAACTTTGAGCCGTCAAGGATCATCTGTATTCCATCTCTGATTCCTAACGTTTAGGCTAGAAATATCATATTATTATTATTATTATTATTATTATTATTATTATTATTATTATTATTATTATTAACAAAATATTAGCCCTAGACATCTTTGGAATGGATTTGGGACTTGGCTCAGCCTGGCTCCTCATTTTCTAAGGCCGGAGAAAAAAGAATAGAGCCTCCTGGTGTGGATGCAGTCTACCTTAGAGCACTGATTCTGCAAAGAAAAAGGTGTTGGATGATTTGGCCACGTGCATGCGTCACAGGGTGACGAACAGTGCTAGAAAAAAAAACCACGTGCGGGTCAATGAAAACAAAAGGGACAGAAGGGTGCGTAAAATGTTCTCTCTCTCTCTCTCTCTCTCTCTCTCATTAATGGGTTTTTTTAGCAGCTACGGGGAAAGAAAAATATCAAACAGGACAACTTTGAAACACAAACTGTTGTGTTTTTTTAAAAAATGCTGGTTATATCAGTCTCGCCCTTGCGCAACCGGCTTGGTGAGGTGTGATGCCCCGTTAAAAAAGACAGGAGTGTCGGAAGTGTCTTTTTCACCTTGGGCGGGTGGGGTGTGGAAGGCCAAGTGAGAGGTTGAGGTTGGGGGTTTGGACAAGCCGGGGGTTGGTGAGTGAAGGCGCCACGTTGGGCATAGCTGGGGGCTGAATCAGAGGGGCAACGTGGAAGGGGGAGGTGCCTGTCACCGTGATTAAGAGAGCTTGGTATAAAAAGGGTATTGGTTGCCAGCTGGCTCTCCAACCGAACCGTGCAATTGCTCTGCAAGGCTGGAACTTGGCGAAGAGGTGAGTGGAGCAGGAGGGCGAGATGGGTCAAGGATGGGTGGATGGATGGATGGAAGGAGAAAAGGCGAAATCGCGGACCTTTTGGGGAGATGGAAGCCCTGAGTATTGTAGGGAGGAAGAGGAGGCGATGAAGGAGAAGGGGATGACGAAGGAAAAGGATGATGAAAAGGAGGTAGAAGAGGATGAAGGAAATGAGGAAGGAGATGAAGGAGAAGGAGCACAAGGGGATGAAGGAGGAAAGGAAGGAGATGTAGAAGAAAAGGGGGAGAAAGGAGATGGAGGATGATGGTGACGGAAAAAGAAAAGGTGGATGAAGGAGGAGATGAAGAAGGGAATTAAGAAGAGATGGATGAAGGAGGTAGAGAAGGAGAAGAGGTTGAAGGCGAAGGAGATGGAGAGAGGGATGAAGGAGAAAGGAAGGGGATGAAGAAGGGGGGTTGGAGGTGATGAAGGAATAGAGGATGATGGAGAAAAAAGAGAAGGGGATGAAGGGGATGGAGAAGGAGATGGAAAATGAGATGAAAGAGAAGGAGAACTGGAGGAAGAAGATGAGAAAATTACTTGATGCCCCTTAGATAAGGACCTGGGGAAATGGGGTGGGATGTGGGACGCATAGAGGTTGTTCATAAATCTGAGGAAAGAAGGAATGGAGCAGTGGATGAAGGACCAGGGCTGAGACAAAATTCACATTGCTTTAGAAGAAGGTAGACAGACACTAACTGCAGCTTCCTCTGTTCCAAGTTCAATCTTGGGGTTTCTTGGAGTCCATAGGAACTAGGATATTTGCTCCAGCCACTGTTCCTTGAAAAAGTACCAGCTTTGTATACTTAGATGTACCTGGAGAATCCTATCTAGTAGACCATCATCTCGATTCAACCTTGTCCTCTCTCTGTTCTTTCATTCCAGCACCCTTAAAATGTGTGAAGAGATGTCTCACCTTCTGCGCAACATTCGCAGCATCATCTGCATTTTCGAGAAGTATGCCAAGGATGATGGGGACTGTGGTACCTTGAGCAAAGGAGAGCTGAAACAGCTGATCCAGACGGAGTTCGCTGACGTCATTGTGGTGAGTGCTGAGAACTTGGGCCAGAAGGAAGGAGGAGACCAAGATGGACAAGAACGGTAGAGAATTGGAAGCATAGAGTAGGAAGGGACAAAATCTGGGCTGTGGGTCGTGCCAAGCCATGGTTAGATGCAATTGTGGGTTGTTGGCATTTGGTGCCTCCAAACATGTTGGAGAACCACAACTGAGTTCTAAACCAAACCACCATGTTATGGCCTGTGGAAGCAAGTCAACCCAACCAAAGAGGAAATTTGCATCCTAAAAGGTCCTTCAATTTTGAGTGTTCTCAGCTCAGATGCACAGAATCTATAAATCAGTCTTTCTACCTATTATCTGAAACTGACACAATTATTTTTTTAAGAAACTTTCTCGGGTTTGCACTAGTTACAAGTGCTGTCCTCCAAAGAACTTAGTAGTTGAACACAGGAGAGTAGAAAGAGCAGCAGACCGTGGTTTGTTTCCTAGAATATCACTTTTGGACCCTTTCTATAAATTGGTTTTATTCTTCAGCCTGTTTCCTCGTTTATTTATGGCATTATGAGAAGGGCTCAAAAATCCCATTAGATATGCATCAGAAATGAGTCTGGGAGCGAAGGCATTTCTGGGTATCAGGGCATAATTGAGAAGAGTTGACTTGAGTTGAGTTGAGTTGAGTTTAGTGTCATTGCACCTCGTACAACGAAATTAAATACCATCTTCAGTGTACATTATGAACAGCAGCAGTTGAGATGAAACAAATGGATTTTCTTATAATCTTTTGGGGATTTCTTCTTTGCAGGATCCACATGATCCCAAGACAATAGAGACGGTGCTCCATCTGTTAGACACCGACTGTGACGGCAAAGTAGGTTTTGAAGAATTTACAGTCCTGGTCTTCAAGGTGGTCAAAGCCTGTTATAAGAAAGTCCAAGAATGCCAGCATACAGCAGGTGGACCATCCAAGAGAGATATCACCAACATTCAGCAGCGGGACATCCCACCTCAACAAATGTCCAGAGATGGACCATCCCAGAGAGATACCTCCAGCACACAACAGTGGGACATCCCACCTCAACAAGTGTCCAGAGATGGACCATCCCAGAGAGTTACCTCCAGGACACAGCAGCGGGACATCCCACCTCAACAATTGTCCAGAGATGGACCATCCCAGAGAGATACCTCCAGCACACAACAGCGGGACATCCCACCTCAACAAGTGTCCAGAGATGGACCATCCCAGAGAGATACCTCCAGCACACAACAGCGGGACATCCCACCTCAACAATTGTCCAGAGATGGACCATCCAAGAGAGATATCACCAGCACACAACAGCGGGACATCCCACCTCAACAATTGTCCAGAGATGGACCATCCCAGAGAGTTACCTCCAGGACACAGCAGCGGGACATCCCACCTCAACAAATGTCCAGAGATGGACCATCCAAGCGAGATATCACCAGCACACAACAGCAGGAGATCCCACCTCAACAATTGTCCAGAGATGAACCATCCCAGAGAGTTACCTCCAGGACACAGCAGCAGGACATCCCACCTCAACAAGTGTCCAGAGATGGACCATCTCAGAGAGATACCTCCAGCACACAACAGTGGGACATCCCACCTCAACAATTGTCCAGAGATGGACCATCCCAGAGAGTTACCTCCAGGACACAGCAGCGGGACATCCCACCTCAACAAGTGTCCAGAGATGGACCATCCAAGCGAGATATCACCAGCACACAACAGCAGGAGATCCCATCTCAACAATTGTCCAGAGATGGATCATCCAAGCGAGATATCACCAGCACACAACAGCAGGAGATCCCATCTCAACAATTGTCCAGAGATGGACCATCCAAGCGAGATATCACCAGCACACAACAGCAGGAGATCCCATCTCAACAATTGTCCAGAGATGGACCATCCAAGCGAGATATCACCAGCACACAACAGCAGGAGATCCCATCTCAACAATTGTCCAGAGATGGACCATCTCAGAGAGATATCACCAGCACACAACAGCGGGACATCCCACCTCAACAAGTGTCCAGAGATGAACCATCCCAGAGACATAGCTCCACCACACAGCAGGGGGAAACACAAACTTCACAAGTGTCTCCTCGTCCTTGCCAGAAACTTGTGCCCCCTAAGAATATTTTAGATGCAGAGGAACTGCCTCAGGAACAGGAGATGAAGAGGACCAGATTGGAGACCAGTTATGATGAAAAGGAGCAGTCCCAACAGGAAGAGGCTTCTACTCGCCCAAGAACACAAACTTCAAGGGTGCAATCAGTTCAGAGAACAATTGAGGATATGATAAGGGGAAATCTCACCTGTCAAACATCTTCGGCAGAAATGAGAACTGAGCAGGCTCCTTCCCAGGGGCATCCAAGCGCTCTTCCCCCCAGACGCCGCTGTCTTCAGGAACCTCTCAGCCCAGATCAAGAAGCAAGTCAAGATGTTCTTCAGAGTGCTCCCCAACAATCATCCCAACAACGTCAGGTGGAAGAGCAGAGTAGCACACTTCATGAGGAAGTGACCTCCCAAACATCGGGGCAGGACAGAAGAAGTCAACAGTCTGCTGTAGAGATGGAACAAATCTCAGCTGGGGAACCATTGCAAGAAACTTGTCAAAGGTCTTCTGGAGGAAGAAACCAGCAAGTGCAGGTTGAAGAAAGAAGATCAGCATCTGGCCACCTCCGAAATCCCCAGGTGGTCCAGATTTGTGACCAAGAATCTTGTTCTGTCACGTTCAGACAGCATCAGAATGACCAACAGAGATGTCAATCTCAAGGACTTGAGCAGCGTTCGGTTGTCCAAGAGGACCAAGAAGTTCAAGCTCCAGGGCAGGTCATAAGTAGACGTCAAGAACCTCAAATGCCAGTCTACCGACCTCATCAAGAAAAGGAAAGGTATCCCACAACATTAGAATGCCAACGTGGTCCATCAGAGCAGAGAGCTGTGTCTCAAGAAGTGTCTAGGCCTCAAGTAGCTGAGAGATACCCACGTGGTGAGCCTGGAGAGCTCACAGTTGTCCAATTCTCCCAAGATTCTTCTCCCAGACGTCCATTCCAACCTTCCCAGTTCCAGCTAAAACAGAGGGCATTACAGTTCCCTCCTCCCTGGTCTACAAAGCAATAAACACTTCCTAGAAAGCCAAGAAATTCTCCACAAAACCATGGAAACAGAGATGATCCACCAAGGTCAATCCATCTCGTCCCAGGACATGTGGCAGCTTTGGAGAAGACCTTCCTGGGTTTGCTCACCAACCACATCTACAAAATGTGGGTGGAGAAGCACAGCCCTCAGCCAGTTGCAGTCAATGTCAGGGGTGAGCTGCATTAAGATTGGTGGATCTCAAGTAGTTTAGATTTTGCTTTGCTTCTTTATGAAGAACCTGGATTCTTGCTTCAAACTTGCTTCATTTCTACATGCAAGGAATCTTTGAGAAGAATCCTGAGATTTTCATAGCCGTGTTCTCTCTCTCGTACTCTTGACTCCCTGTAGGCACACTTAGCCATAGTATCACAAATAGGACTTTGTGAAGCTCAGGATGGGTGGTTTATTGAATACAGCCTCCTTCTCTAGCTATCTTTTATATCGTCAATAATATTTATCAGCAATTGTTCCATAATGCAATAAAGGATCCAGTTTTGCATTGAGTTAATGTCCCCAATGATCCAATGAATGTCAGATTTGTATAACAAAATTGTTCATGAGATGATTGTGCTTCAGTTCATACTATACATGCTCCAGATCTTCTTAGGACAATTTTTCTCCATCTTGGCTACTTTAAAGATGGGTGGACGTCAACTTCCACAAATCCCCAGCCATACTGGGTGACTGAGAAATTCTGGGAGTTGAAATCCCACTCATCTTCAAGTTGTCCAGTTGAACCCTACGGCCTTAGATGTCCACCATATTGTAGAATGAAAAGTCTGGCTCAACCGTGTCACAACCTAGTGATGTAGACAAACAACTGTAAAGGGACAAAAATGCATAGCTAACCTTCAATTCCTTGTGTATCTCAAGCAATCTAAATCATTCTTTCTAAAAAAAAAATCTGCTTCTTTCTGTGATAAAATAAAAGAATATTTGCTAGCACATGTGGCATGCTTCCTTTTTGCGACACAATGAATGCTTAAAAAGTAACAATCATCCAAACGGACCCTTGTCGAGTTTGTGTTGGTCTTTCAATCGTAGACTACAAGGTCAAGAGTGAGAAAGACTATCCACTTCTGTTGTCCAGTAGTCTCCACCTATGAAGTAGGACTCTTCCTGGGTTGGTTGACTCAAGAGACATGTCCTACTTGTGAGAATAAATTGTTAAGGTCTACACCTGGGCTTAGAAGAATTCAAGCTGAAAATACTTCAATTGGGAGTTCAGGATTTGGAGGAACAGTGTATCTACTCATGGACTTCTTCGGTTGTCTAAACTGTATGGGACTTCTAGCCAGCGATACTTGGATCTTCTCTAGATTTTGTTCATAGATTAGTTGTGAGTTTGTTCTACCTAATTGAAGTCGGTAATTTTGGATATTAAGCTAGTTTTGGGGTTATTCTGCAGATCAGGGAGGAATAGATCCAAAATACATCTTTTTGAAAGAGGAGATATGATTTTAAGGGCCTAACCCAGCTCCATTACAAAACAGGGAGATGTTAGCAGAAGCCAACCAGGAAATCTTATGGAGACCTTTGGGATGGTGGAGAATTGCTCCGCTCAGCAACGTCCAGGAGATGTTAAAATCACTCCATCCACTGTACTTAATTTGGATTCAGTTTAATCCAGTTTACATTTTGGCTTAACAATGTTGGTCTTCTATAATTAAAATTGAATCAAATAGGTCAAAGTTCTTTACTCTCGGCAACGCCGAACAAGAATCTGCTTTGCTTTGAATCAAAACCAACATTGAGTTGGAAGGGACCTTGGAGGTCTTCTAGTCCAGCCCCCTGCTCAAGCAGGAAACCCTAGACCACTTCAGACAAGTGACTATCCAGTCTCTTCAGTGTTGGGAGCTCCCACAACTTCTGGAGACAAGTAGTTCCACTGGTTAATTGTCCTCACAGTTAGGAAGTTCTTTCTTGTCCTGCCTTCAGATGCTTTGGAGAATAAGTTGACCCCCTCTTCCTTGTGGCAGCCCCCCACCCAAATACTGGAACACTGCTATCATCCAGTCCTTCTTTTCACTAGACTAACCAAACCCAAATCCTGCAACTGTTCTTCATATGTTCTAATCTCCAGGCCTTTCATCATCTTAGTTGCTCTTCTCTGCGCTTTTGGTATGTTTGTGTGTTTGGAAGAAGGAATAATTCACCCAAAAAAGGGACTAGTTTTAATTCCCTAAAAGAAATCCTACGATCTCACTTAGAAGTTATGTTCTCAGTCAAAAACTATTTTAATCTTAGCCTGCTGTGATGGAAACCCAGCTTCCGAATTATGATTAGGAGGTCCTATAAACCAGCATATGGCTTTAGTTAGAGAAACAACATCTGATGATCTTCGAGCTCCATCTTGTGGTTAATGAATAGGTAGCAGATTGTTTTATGAAAATTGTATTAGGTATGGGACGATTTTAGAGCTGTGTTTCTCAGCCATGGCAAACTTGAACAGATATCAACTCCCAGAATTCCCCAGTCGGTGCTAGCTGGGGGATTCTGGGAGTTGACATCCACACGTCTTCAAGTTGTCAATCCTTGCTTTAGAGAATGTTGTTCTCCATGCTCAGAGGATACAGAGTAACAGAGTTGGAAGGGACCTTGAAGGTCTTCTAATCCAACCCCCTCTCAAGGAGGAAGACCTTATACCAGGGGTCTCCAACCTTGGCAACTTTAAGACTTGTGGACTTCAACTCCCAGAATTCCTCAGCCAGCTTTGCTTTTAAAGTTGCCAAGGTTGGCGACCCCTGCCTTATACTATTTCAGACAAGTAGCTGTCCAGTCTCTTCTCAAAAACTTCCAGTGTTGGAGCACCCACAACTTCTAGAGGGAAGCTGTTCTACTAATTAATTGTCCTCACTATTGGGAAATTTTTCCTTGGTTCTTGGTTGCTTCTCTCCTTGATGAGTTTTCATCTATTACTTTCTTCTGCCTCTAGTGCAAAATTTCCATCATTTTCTGCAAGGTGGATTGTGTCTTCACCTGTTTCTAACCCCAAAGAGCCCACCCAAGAACTAAAAGTCAACTCAAAACCCAAACAACATGGACTTTGTTTAGAAGAAACTGCTCTTTATTTATCTTGTTTCATTTCCATCACCAGTAGTCCACCAAAAACCCACTAATCCACCAAGTTTACCCTAAATCCAAAGTTAGAAAAATTAAAGAAAGGGGAAGGGAAAAATAGAGGGCTGTTGGTGTTCAACAATCCAATGGAGTTGACGGTCATTTGATCAACGGTGAACACATTCATGCAGGACACTTTCGTACGTTGAATATCAAGGAAGAACCAGGCTGGTTTCCATTAGTCCACCTTGAGAAATGCTCTTGATGGGTGACTTCAGTTTGCTCATCATGGTTCCTTCAACGTTACTCGAATGGCTGGGATAGGTGGGAAAATATAGTGTTATTGAATATAATAAGGCTACAACTACAAACAAACCGGTTGGCTTCCTGGTCAAAGATTCCAAAAGAAGGCCAAGGAATCCAGAGCCTCTCCAGATATTGATCAAATTACTGTTCCCAGCAACTTTTGTCTTAGATAAGATGGACCAGAATTACTGGGAGTTTCTCAAGGTCTGGAGAACTTATAGTTACCTCACTGCTGCTTACTCTGGCTTCAACCTTCGTTTTCTAGTCCTTCGTGGCTGGCATAAGGCTACGGGGCTCAGATCTTCTGAGTTCAGGGGCTCTGCGTCTGGAAATCTGCTGTGGGCTGCTGGGATCAAACTCTCTCTGGCCAACATCAGAAGGACTCGCCATGTCTCGTCCTGTACGTCTCCTTCGGGCATCTCCTTCTGGAAGTCTCTCCCTTTCACCATATCTGGAGGCACTTTCTTGAGGCCTTCTCCGGACTTCATCTCTGGTTTCAGCTTCAAGTGACGTGGCACGTCTCCCATCTCTCTCCCTATCCCGGGATTCACGTTCATAATGTTGTCCCTCCTGGTTGTCTTCTCTCTCAACTAATTCACGAGGCTGGAGCCGCCGCCTCCTTTCAGCATCTCTTTCTTGGGACCTAACTTCGTAGTTACGGGGTCTCCTCTGGTCATCTCTCCTTGGCTCTTCATAACTTTGAGATCTATCATACTTGGGGTCCCTGGGTTCAGGTTCTTGGGATTGGGGTCTCCTTCTTCCGCTTTCCGTTGCACGGGTTTCCTCCTGGCTGAACTCCCGGCTTCTCCGCTCTATGTCCTCAGGATGTTGGGATCTTCTGACCTCTTCTCTGCCTTCAGACTCATGAGACCGGGAAGGTCTGTCCATGTTCTCAAGCTCAGAAGAATGGGGCCTCCTTGTCTCTCGTTCTCTGCGTTCCAGATCTTCCACTTCTGGTCTTCTTGAAGCTTCACGTGGTCGTGGTCTGCTCCACTCCTTTTCAACACGTCTCCTTTCAGATGTTCTGACTTCTTCCTCTTCTGCCCGGATTGCTCTACGAACATCTTCTCTTGATTGAAAGACAGAGCGTCCTTGTCTCCTCCTCTCACTCTCTCTGTGGTCATCTTCATGGAACTGTGATCTTCTCTCACCTTCTCTGAACAGTGGGCGATGCTCCTCATGTTCCTCTACTGGGCTACGGTGACGAATCCGATCTCGGCGATCATCAGCCACACGGGGTTCAAAGGCACGAGATCTCGACTCATTGTGCATTTCCAGCTCCCCCCTTCCATCTTCCACTTCTCGCCGTTCACGAGACGGCTGATCCCTTTCAACATCGTACTCTGGACGATGGTTTCCTCTATCTACTCGGGCTTGAGAACCATGTCTGAAGAGTCTTCCCTCAGCTTCCTGATGTTCAGTCTCTCGTCCCCGACGTTGTCTCCCATCTTCCCTCCTGGATATGACTATTGGAGAATACAGGTCTTCTTCATCCCTGTCCAGGAGACCCCGAACTTCACGTCTGTCATTGTCATTTCTTCTCACAAGTTCTCGGGACTGACGTGGAGAGTCTTCTTCCAGTGTTGATTCCCGTAGTCTCCGTTGACGGGGTTCTGGTATGTCAACATCTTCCCACTCTTTGGGCTCAAGGCGTCGTTGTTCAGGCTCTCTCTCCTGAAGCTCCCGAGATGGATGGTCTCTCCTATCACCATCTCTCAACTCACGATCGTGTCCTTCAAAGTGGCGGTCTACTTCCTCTCGACGTTCACTGGAACGTTCCCCTCGTCTGCCTTCTTCCATGGATGGAAGGGGGGTCCTATCTGCACCTCGTCTCTCACGAACATCGTCTCTTCTTCTGTCCTCCCCCGGAAACTCCTGGCGGTTGCTTTCATCCCCACGTGGTTCCTCATCACGCACGGCTCTCCTCCTTTCCTCATTGTATGAAAAACACTCCCGAGGATGCCAGACACTATAGCAAGCGGTGGCCATTTCAAAGATTAAGAAGAGGAACTCATTGAAGTCAACACGATTATCTCCATTCACGTCCAACAGTTGGAAGGTCAGCTTGACAATCTGAGGATCACGAGGGTTCTGGGAAAAACCAGAAATCACAAAGATTTTATTTCAAGACTCTTCCCAACTTCGCCCGACTTCTAACGATCCCAAACTAGCCTTCAACATTTCGGTGGAACCTCCTTACCTCTAGAACGCCACCAAACTCTTTTTGGATGAGTCTTTTCATCTGCCTTCGCTTCATGGAGGAACTCTCACTCTTCCTGTCGGCATACTTGTGAAAGACGTCAATGATGGTGCAGATACTGTCCACGAGACCAGCCATGTTGGAGATTTTGCCTGCAGAAACAAGAGAAGAAAATTTGCACCTATATTTAAGTCCCGAGATAGGCTGACCTCCTCCTGCCCAACCCAGTCTGCGTTCCCCACCCCCCTGCCTTTTTCCCCTCTCACTCTTTTCTAAGCTACATTGCCCCAAAATATGACTCCTCGATCCTTGTAATCAACCCAGCTTCTCCTCTTTCCAGCTTGGTCCTGTTCTTTCTAAATTTCTCAGCGATCTCCCAAGTTTAATTTTTCTTTTTCCCCCAGCGTAGCAACGTAGTTTTCAACTCACCCAGCTCAGTACGTTCAACGGTTGGAAGCCTTCAGGGAACTGTTGGAGAAGAGCAAGTATCCGATTCCTTTTTATATATTTCTTAAGATGCTGACACCCTACTCGGATGATAGATAAGTTTACGTCCAGCCCAGCCCGGTTTGCAACACCTCACCTCTTTCAAGCAGGTTGTTAATCCTTGTATTTCAACTTACCCCCTTATAGCTGTCTTTTTTTAAATAAACACACCAAAATAACATCAGTTTGCAGGGAACAACCGGAATTTTATATTTCCTGGGTTAGATATCCTATTTAATATTACGTGGGTGGGAAGGAACCTTTACAGGTGAATAAGGTTTTTAAGAAGAGACTGGACATGGAAGGGGATAAGGTCTCCTGCTTGAGCAGGGGGCTGGACTAGACGACCTCCAAGGTCCCTCCCAATTCTATTCTGTAACAGCTGACTCGTTTAGTGACCTTTCAAAGTTATAACAGCGCTGGAAAAAAGCAACCGGTCTTCACACTTACGAATTTTGTAGCATTCCCAAGAGACAAAAAAAATTTGGATGCTTGGCAGCCAGAATGTATGTATAAGATTGCAGTGTCCATGGGTTGTGTGATCTCAGGGTTGTGAGTTGCGAAGCAAAGTCAGCGTGGAAGCCAGATTCATTTTCACCACTGCCATGGTTTGCTGAGCTATGATAAAAGTCGTACAATCAGATGCAAGTCACTTCACCGTTCTGCTCAGCGACAGAAATTCTGGCTCCAATCGGGGTCCCAAGTCAAGGACGATCTCTGACTTTCCAAAACTTTGGGGAAGGTAACATTAAGCGCACTTTTGTTAAAATAATGACCAAGAGAAGAATGGAAGAGCAACCAAGTTGGAAGCATGAAATGACTTTTTCATAGATCCGGAACAAGGGTCAGATTTTGTATCCTGGTCTACTCTAACCAAAATCTGTGAAGTCTACAAGCAGCAACTCTTGACTGTCACAACCTATTTCCATGTTCAGAAGCAGTGCAGGTCGTCCTCTACTTACGACCACAATTGAGCACAACGCTTCTGTTGCTAAGTGAGACGTCGGTGAGTTTTGCCCCATTTTACGATTTTTCTTGGTCTGGTTCTTAAGGG
Organism: Notechis scutatus; assembly: GCF_049901735.1. Lineage (NCBI taxonomy): Eukaryota > Metazoa > Chordata > Lepidosauria > Squamata > Elapidae > Notechis > Notechis scutatus. The sequence continues at coordinate 10,087,340 of NC_142022.1, forward strand.
AATCCCTGCAGTTGTTAAATGCGTCACATGGTTGTTCAGCGAATCCAGCTTTCCCCGTTGACTTGGCTTGGCAGAAGGTTGCCAAAGGGGAAGCACGCGACCCTGGGATGCGGCAACTGTCATAAGTGTGAGTCACTTGTCAAGCATCCAACTGTAAATCACGGGACCATAGGGGTGCTGCAACAGTCATAGGTGTGAAAAATGGCCGTAACTCAATGTTTTCAGTGCCTTGTAACTTCAAATTGTCACTAAGCAAACTGTTATAAGTTGAGGACTACTTGTATGTTTCCAAATCCACCGCTGCTGGAGAGAACCAGGCTGATATCTCATCTGCTTCATGTCTACCTTGTGGACAGGAAGTCTACAGGTTGAGCTGAAGGACTCATTCTGAAACGCATCTTCTTAAGACCTTATGTTCTTAGAGACTGTCTATTTTTGATGCAAACCAGGGTTCAATTCCCCATCCTCTCCTTCTTTAGGATCCTGGCTACAACATATTTTCCTTCCCCGGGTGTTGCTGGGAGCGATACTTACTCGAGATCCCCAGCAGACTTGATGTCCACCTAAAACTCCTTGGTGGAACAAGTCTACAATCTTTGACTAATCATTCCTGCTTTTCAAAAAGTGGGGGACATTTTTTTAAGCAAAATTTAAGCCATGACTGAATGACAGCCCGCACCCTTGGGGTAATAATGCTAATTTTAGGGCCATGGTTTCCTCTGGGATGAAGTTCTTGAGAAGGAGAGGAAGGGAGTGCCTCACGTATTTATCATTATGAATAAACGAAGGATGCAATCCGGGGAAGGTCTAAACTAAAATATGGAAGATACGTTGCATTTGACATGCATTGAAATTCTGTTTCCCCAAAAGATCTGGGGATTTGGGAAAAATGGGTAAGGAAGGTTAACTTCCTAACTTCTCTCAGAATGGCAGATAATGAAAAGCAACTTGTTGGAAAGGGCTTTTCTATAAAAATAAGTGGTGGTGAAGAAGTGGGATTCAGCTGGAGTAACCTTTCAACCTTCTAATAGTTGGGGACAAGTTTCATTTGTCCAACCGTCCCATGTTTCTTAGCTCCTCAAACACTACCAGATCCAAAACATCAAAGTTGGCATATTGACATTCAAAGCAGTTGGGGCTCCACATTTTTCAGGGTCCCCCAAACTCCAGTTCCCAGAAGCCACCACTGGACAAGCATGATGAGAGTTGGAAGAATCATTGAGACAACTATAACCATCCAGCTTCATGGACTTTGGGGGGGTCAACAGTTATTCTCGCACACGCAACCCCAAAAAACTTCCAAATCAAAAGTTCAACCAAAAGTGTTGGCCTCTTGAAGGCAGGTTCTCCAGACAAGATCCATCATCCATGCTTAGCCATGCCTTGAAGATTTTGGGGGAAGGTCTTGAAACCTTGGGAAAGCATCAAGATGACCACATTGTGCTGGCACCGAGTCACAGCCTGCTGTTTCATCGAATTGTCTTCCTGAAATCACAATCAATTGTGCTCATAAAGGGGATGTTGTTTTGGAAAAACAACTAAAGGAAGAGAGGTTCATTTTGACTTCTTACAAGGACAAAGAAGTTGGCCCGACTGAATTCAGCAAGAAAAACGATCCGATGGTCTCTATCTTTTCATGGGCATCGTTAAACCAGCTCCCTTTTGGGCCCAAGAGTTTTATTCAAAAGCTGTTGCTTGTAGACCACCAGAGATGCTGCATTCTCCATTTCGAGAAGACACCCATTTAAATTTAACCACTAGACGAGTTAAGGTATCATTATCCAAGGTGTAATTAGCCCAGCCGCTAAAACAAGCGGCTACAGGACAAAAATTACTCACATCCTTTTCTGCAGGGAACGAAAAACAACAAGGAGGTGACCTCGACGGGTTGAACAAACAAGGCAGGGACCCTTAAAATAAAGTGATAAATGGTGTAGGGTAAGGACCAGAGGACTTTGAAGGAACAGAACAAAAGGAGTATTTCTGAAAATAGTTACAGCGTTGACCCGCCTTGCTCAAAACATTTGTGGTTGGGCAAACAAGGTTGCCTCAAAGTTCTTGAGAACTTCTCAGCCCTCCAAAAAAAAAAAATGCCCCTTCTTTTTGGGATCCATCTGTGGAGGGCATATTCCATCGTTGAGCACACCCAACTGACTGGGCTGGGGGAGACTCACCATACATCTTACCTCATAACTATAATTTTTATTGCACATTTTTCCAAGACCTGTTTTATCTTCTCTTACCACTATTGCCCCACCAATAACTCATTAGGGTTGTGCCAAGCTTGGACTCAAAAGTCCACCTGGTCCCAGACATTTTCTTGTTCCAAACTGTTTCCAATCCTGCTAGTTGGGGAATTCTGGGAGTTGAAGTCCAGCTACCTTAAAGTTGTTAAGGTTAATTTTAAAAAAATTGGAAAGGGAGGGGACGATCACATAAGCTTGGGCTCCTGGAAGACATTCATACATCTCAAACTTGGCTCTGTTTTGCCTCGTAGGCTTTTTTGCAAGAAAAATAAGTTGACGCCTGGGAAGATAAATCTGTCCTTCACCAAGGCCATTTGTTTGACTCCCTCCATTTGTGACAGAAGTTTCTTGGGGTTCTCCTGCTGGGTGATGACAGAGAATTGGACCTCACCCATTCTTGGTATACAAAATCTATCATTCTGGGATATACTTTTTTCCCAACCTGGAGGAAAGATGAATAGAGCTAAAAGCTGTTGATGGATAGATCTCTTTAGGATCATACTCCGTGAAATTCTGCACCAGATCAAACCATAACTCCTGATGTTGCCACAAGACCTCATGTTCTCCTGCCAAAGCTTAAACACCCTTCCTTCTGGAAACCAGCCTTCGTTTCTGAACTTTAAGACGAATGAAGAAACCTGCACGTGCCATGGAATTCATCTCTTCCAACCCTCACATGGTACAATGTCCAGATAAAACCAGACATGGGCATGTCTGAAGCTGGAAGAGGTTGATGATTACCCCACAAGCTATGGAAGGCATGGTACTTTCCTCCTTTAAAATTGCAGAAAGGCAGCAAATGCTATTTTAGGCTTCTATTTTGGGGAACATGACAACGAAAAGGTGGAATTACAAGTTGCCGAGCAATTTGTCCAGAAGACACAAAGGTGGAACGAGCCAGGCTGAAGATGAATGAGATCATCCTCTGAAGAGGGTGTCACCTTGCATGATAGAATTAGCCAACCTATAAAAGGGGTTCGGCTTCCTGGCGTTTCCATACTTTTGTCTCTGAGGCTGCTCACCTGATTTTGCTGAGCTGGGTGAGTTAAAAAATTGGGGGGGTGGGGGTTGGCATCAAGACAGGAGAAGACAGGGAACAGTTGAGCAATCCCTTACAGGTTCTTGAAAGGGGTGACAATTCCCTTTAGGACCACCCTAGAAAAAATAAAGGCCCTTCTTCATTGTCCCTTTTCCTGTCTTTGCAGAAAGGGTCTTCACGATGAGCTACTTTCTGGACAGTGTCTGTACCATCGTTGGAATCTTTCACAAGTATGCCCGATGCCAAGGTGGCAACCTCGCTCTCAACCGAAGAGAAATGAAGACACTTATCCAGAAAGAGTTTGCTGAAGTCTTGGAGGTGAGCACCAATCATGGGGAATGAGGGACTATGTTGGGCAATGCCCACCGTGATGGATTTTCGGGACCTTTTGTTCCAAGCCATGTCCTGGTTGCAGAATTCATCCATGTTCTGGCTAGATCTCGCACCGTCCAAAATGAAGCCTTACATGGGGTTCCTTCAATGGAGGACATCAACCCAGGCTGGAGGGTCACCTATCATAGATGGTGTGGTGGAGCATATTCTAGGAGCCAGGAAGTGGGATGGAGAACCTCTATGATCTCTTCCAGTTCTACAAGTCTAGAAACACACTGGTCTATAACACAGAAAGGGGGGAGAATATCAGGGGATACATCTAGGCCAAGCAAAGACCAGAATTTGGGGTTGAAGGGATAACAGAGCCCATTTCCAGCAGGAGAAGCAGTTGGGTAAGCCAATCACTCAACAATCCCATTGGGTAGGACAACTTATCTTTGGGTATAATTCCACTAAAAACATTATAAATGATCATCTTAAGAGTGAAAAATGTTGAGGTGCTACTGATGGTTGGAATGACCAGTTGCTCCAACCCTCTTTCTTTTTTATTTCTCCTCACTTCCAGAATCCTTGTGACCCTCAGACGATTGAACTCACTTTCAAGCTGCTGGACGTCAATGGAGACAGTTTGGTGGACTTCAACGAGTACCTGCTTTTCGTCTTCCAAATTGCCACCGGTTGTTACAGGTTCCTGCAGCCCAGAGAGTATCTTCTTCGGGACGAAAGTAGCAGAGCCCTACATGAAGGAGAAGCAGGAGGATCCAAAAGAGGTCATCAGCTTCAGGATGGGGAAAGGAGAGGAGACTATGTCCATGAGAGACAAGGTTTGGATGGGACTTCCCTACGTTCCACAGAGAAAGGAAGACGGGGGGAGCTGGTGAGACGCTACCTTCCCATTGAACTTGTAGAAGTAGACGAAGAAAATAGCAACTTTGAAGGACATGAACCCGAATTGAGGGATGGTGATAGGAGAGACCGTCCATCTCAGGAACATCAGGAAAGAGAGCCTGAACAACGACGCCTTGAGCCTAAAGAGTGGGAAGATATTGAAATACCGGAACCCCGTCAACAGAGACAACGGGAATCAACACTGGAAGAAGACTCTCCACGTCAGTCCCGAGAACTTGTGAGAAGAAATGACAATGACAGACGTGAAATTCAGGATCCCCTGGACAGCGATGAAGAAGACCTTTATTCTCCAATAGTCCCATCCAGGAAGGAAGAAGTGAGGCAACGCCGGGGCCAAGAGACTGAGGGAAGACTCTTCAGATATGGTTCTCAAACCAGAGTTGATCGTACAGATTACGATGTTGAAATAAGTTGGCCATCTCATGAATGGCAAGAAGTAGAAGATGGAAGGAGGGAGCTAGAAATACACAATGAGCGGAGATCTCGTGCCTTTGAACACCGTGTGGCTGATGATCGCCGAGATCGGATTCATCACCATAGCCCAGTAGAAGAGTATGAGGAGCATCATCCATTGTCCACAGAAGGTGAGAGAAGATCACAGTTCCATGAAGATGACCACAGAGAGAGTGAGAGGAGGAGACAAGGACGCTCTGTCTTTCAATCAAGAGAAGATGTTCATAGAGCAATCCAGGCAGAAGAGGAAGAAGTCAGAAGATCTAAAAGGAGACATGACGAAGATGAGTGGAGCAGATCACGACCACGTGAAGCTTCAAGAAGATCAGATGTGCAAGATCTGGAACGCAGAGAACGAGAGACGAGGAGGCCCTATTCTTCTGAGCTTAAGAACATGGACAGACCTTCCCAGTCTCGTGAGTCTGAAGGCAGAGAAGAGGTCAGAAGATCCCAACATCCTGAGGACATAGTGCAGAGAAGCCGGGAGTTCAGCCGGGAGGATACCAGAGTAGCGGAAGTTAGGAGGAGGAGATCCCAATCCCTAGAGCCTGTGGCCAGGGACATCAGATATGTCCGATCTCAAAGATATGAAGAACCAAGGAGAGATGATCAGAGAAGACCCCATAATTATGATGTTCGCTCTCTAGAAAGGGATGCTGCAAGAAGGAGAAGGCTCCAGCCTCATGAATCACCCAAGAGAGGAGACAACCAGGAGAGGCAATGGTATTATGGACATGAAACCTGGGACAGTGAGAGAGACGGGAGAAGACGTCAGTTACGTTACTCAGAACCCAGAGAGAGGGAGATGAGAAGGTATCAGGTGGCTGACTCAAGAGTTGATGAAAGGAAACAATCAAGAGAAGCAGTCACCAGACCAACACAATTGGATAGGTTTTCTCCATCTGATAGTCCAGGAGAGGATGACCAGACTGGACAACAGATATATGAGTCCAGACATACACTTCAAAGAGAAGGGAGGGGACAAAGCTATGATAGACTAAGCAATGGCCAGAGACAAATCTGGGCAATTGATATTGCTCAAAGAGAACATGAAGGACAAAGGAGAAACAATGTTGAGGTTAGAGTTGTTGACCAGTTCCGTGGTCTTGACCACAGAGAAAGTGAACCCCAGAGAAGAACCTCAAAACATGATTCTGATGATGAAAACACTGATCAAAGGCAGACCCAAACTTATGAAGTTAGCTCAAGAGAAGGTGAAGACCAAAGAAGAACTTCATCCCATGACTCGGGTACAAGACAGATCAACCAGAGGAGAACCCCAACATATGAGGTTGGCCCTAAAGATGATCAACGACCCAGAAGAATGCCATCACGTGAGTCCGTTGATCAGAGATGGAGGACCCACACACAAACCGACCTAGCAGAAGATGGTCAGAAGCCTTGCAACCCATATGAAGCTGACCCAAGGGATGGTGAGCAACAGAGAACAGTGCAGTCCTCTGACCCTAATTTCAGGGATACTGAAGCAACACAGTATAATATGGAGGACAGCACTCAGCCACGTGAAGCCACCTCTCTTTCCAACAAAACAGCCGACCATGAATTTGATCTGCGGAGAGACCAAAGGACACTCGAGTCTGGTGAATCTCAACTGTCAAGGAAGCCTGGACAATCTAAGGCAGAACAAAGCCTGGTGAGTCCATACAAGCAGCACCAGGCCACAAGAGAGAGCCAACGTTTGTCTGGACCAGAAGTGAGAGGTCCCCAAAGGAGGTGGCTGCCACACCATCAAGCTGAAGCCCCAGAAGAAGCTGGTGTGGACCAAGTCCAACGAAAGGTAGGTTCACCTGTAAGCAAGAGGGCTATCTCCCAACCAAGTGAACGACAGGTCACCGAGGGCCAGGAAAACAGGATTCAGGGGTACCATCGCACACCAGTCTCCCAAGCTGAAGGTGAGTCTGAATTATCTCTGGATGGAGACAAAGCTCAAGAACCTGCTGCTCTCGACCAGCAGCAAGCCCACCGTGGAGGAGAAGTTCCTCAACCTGTGGCGGAGGAACCCAAAGTGGAGGAAGATGATGGAAGTGGATCATGGGCCCAGGAATCTCAGCCACCTTTGGAGGACGATGACCAACAAGCCGTCACGGAGAAGCCGAGCAGTTCTCTGGTGGAAAACAAATCATGCGTGATTTGTAATCCGCTGTATGAATATCTGTTGGCCCAGAAGAAGCAGGAGCAACCCTAGAAGTTGGGATGAAGATGCGAGCTTGAAGCTCACTCTGCTTTCATGTCTTCCTTTCTTCCTGCAGATGTTCTTTGATCCTGTTTTGTTCTAATCAGTTAATCTAATCATCTCTAACTCAACCCTTTTGGTCCAAGGCGATACCCAGCAAAGGGTACAATGATCCCTTCCCTTTGAGATGTATCCGTGGAAATGTAAAATTATGGTGAGAAAAAGGCAGGGGTCTCTGTCATCAACTGGGTTTTCCTTCCATCAGCTCCCAATCAGCCCTTTTGCTCTTCAGTGATTCTGAAATACCTTCCAAACTTCACAGAAGGTTACAAGATGAGGAAAGCAAACCCCAAATTCTACCTGGAGTGATCAAGAAGCAAGTCTAGATGGATATAGAGCCCCCTCGGTGTCCTTGGACAACTTCCTTCTACTATCAATAAACCCCTTCTGATTGAATGCATCAATTCTTCCTCGTCTTTCCGTTTTCTTTCGTCTATAGTATTTCCTTACTTATTTATTTATTTTTTTAAAGTGGGGGCGATTCCTCTGTTGGCCACAAGGTGGAAGGACAAGAGTGCAGAAAAACCAGCCAGGTTTCAAGAGGGTTAAATATTTGGGGAATATTTGCTGGTTCAAGAGCCAATGGGAGCTTCTTCTTTTTTTTTAAAGTTCATGTTCAAGTCACAACTTGCAAAGGGGAACGTTGCGACAGGACCGCAAAAACGCAATTGGGGAGGTTGTGTCTTTCATATACCGCTGCAGTTGTGTTGGCTAGGGTGTTGCCACAGGCTCTGTTTAACCTTTCCTTTTCGGTTCCTAGGAACGCTTAATCAGAATCTTTGCCCAATCCTTTTCATTAGCACTCAAGCTTGTAATTCTTTTTTTTTTTTTAATCTCTGCTGGACTTTTTCTAGTTTGCAAGAGGGCAGAGAGGTAAGTCAGCTTATCTTCTGAAAATTCTTCAGAAAAATAACCCTCTCTTTAAAAAAAAAAAAAAGTTATGTATTTATTTATTAAATATATTGATTGCCCATCTTTCTGCCAAGTAACTCTGGACAGTTCTCAATGTTAAAAAGATGAACTTTCGCAAAACATATATATAATAGGAATTAAAATAATAAAAAAAGATTTTAAAACATTTTCTTTCTTTCTTTCTCTTTTTCTTTCATTTTCTTTCTTTCTTTCTTTCTTTCTTTCTTTCTTTCTTTCTTTCTTTCTTTCTTTCTTTCTTTCTTTCTTTCTTTCTTTCTTTCTTTCTTTCTTTCTTTCTTTCTCTCCTGCAAAGGGGTGGGCAGAAAATACTGACTTTCGTTCATAAAATCCCAACTGCACATGAGTGACACTCATATCCAGTTCTGATGAAAACAGAGCGGAAAACGTTCAGAATTCAGCCCTGAGTACAGGGGTCTCTTTTTAGAAATGCCAAGGCTCTAGTCCTCATAGTTATGGGGAAAGCCTCCAGGTGTGTTCTAGAAGAGGAGAAGCCGTGATAGCTGGCATGTGGCAAAGTTGGCGCTCTTCCCTTGGCACAAGACAATGGGAAAAAAAATGTCTCCAACTTTTTTTTTTGTTCTTCTCGGCGTTTACACAGAGGAGTAGGGGTATGACTCACCCCTCTGCCGCCCCTTAGCACAAAGGAAAATTAAAGCCCTGCAGAAAACTGGTTTCCTGTTATTTTTTTCCAGCACTATATAGATTAGGAATTTTGGGAAAGAAATTTGATCGTAAGCCCAGTTTGGGTTTGCATTCCGGTTCAGTCCGAAAACCAAATTCTGAAAACACCCAAGTCTGCTTCTGCCCACCTGGGTAAAAAAATAAAATCCACATTTTTGCATCTACCTTCCTTTGCAAACAGGAAGCCCCCCACCTGTCATTGTGGGAAATTTTATTTTTCCTTCACCCTGGCGTTTTTCTGCTTTGCTTTGAAGCATCGCAAAACAGTCGGCCCACGTTTGGAAAGTTGCAAATGCGGCCCTGCGAAGTATGTTTTTGGTTTTCCTCCAAGGAGGAAACTTGTAAAAAGTGGGGGAATTAAAAGCAGACAAGGTGTATTTTTTTCCCCTCTCCATGTATCTTAAAAAGATTTGGCTTCCAGATTTTTGGAGACATTCAAAATCGGGGGAAACTTCCAGACTGCTTCCTTTGGATAATGACACAAATGTAGGAAAAGAAGTCTTCCTTGCACACTTCCTTGCACACTTCAGTCGTGCCAGCAGGAAACTTAGATTGAAGGCTTAGGCCGAATGCAGATTGCTACCAGTTGAGTTTCGGCCTGCTACACGAAGGTTGGTTGTTGTTTTTTTCCAGTTGAACCAGCTAGGAAGTCTTCAAAGCTGAAATATAGCTGATTCCAAGCAGCTGGGAAAATTCAACCGGTTGGTTTCCCGCCTATTTGTTGGTGATTTCTGCAAAATTTAGAAAGTGAGTGGGCCTGAGTGGGTTAACCGGGGAGAGAGAGACAGCCAACTTCCCTTGAAGCACATTCCTGAGTGAATAAAATAAGGTGGGGCGTGTGGGTTTTTTTTCCTTTTTGTTCGCCTGAGTGTGCGTTTAGGCAAAATTGCTCAACAGGCGGGGAAGAGACAGGCGTTGGCCCAACCGGGGAGGAGCCAAACCCTCCCTTCACCACTCCGGTCTCCGACCAGCTCACCAGCAACAGCCAACTTTCCTCTCTGCCTAGCCACTTGCCGACCGCGGCTATGGTAAGCGCACCCTGGCCTTGTAGGATGCCTCTGCAGCATGCCAAGACAGAAATGGGGAGGGGTTTCTTTCTCCATTTGCAACTGGGGGGGAGGGAAGGAAGCCCACCGCCAACAAAACAGAGCCAGGAAAAAATTGGCTGTGGAGGAGAAGGGAAAAAAATGACATCATGGGAAGAAGGAGAAATGAACAGCAGCTGGAGTGACCCAAAAGTTCACCGAATCCAACTTCTTTCTCCTGGCGTCCTCTGGATAGTTCCAGACTTTTCAGCCTGGGTGGGGATTCCGGTTCCCCTGCTCCACAGACCCCTAAGTGGGTGGGGATGATGGGGAGTCACCCACCTCCCTTCTCTCTCTCTCTCTCTCCCTCCCTTTCTCTTCGTTTCTTTTTTTCACTTCACTCTTTCTCTCTCCTTTCTCTCCACCTTGTCTTTGTCTCTCTCTCCTCTTTCTTCTCTTCTGCCTCTTTCCCTTTTCTCTTTCTCCTTTTTCTCTCTCTCTTCACTTTTTTCTCTTCTCTTTCTCCTCTCTTCACCTTCAGTCTTTTTCCTCTCTCTTCACTCTCTCCTCTTTCTTCGCTCTTCTTTCACTCTTCTCTTTCTCCTCTCTCTCTTTCTCTTCATTTTCTCTTCACTTTCAGTCATTTTTTTTCTCTACCTCTCCTCTCTTTCTCTCTCTCCTCTCTTTTTTCACTCTCCTCTCTTTCTCCTCTTTCTTTTTCTGTCTCTCTCTCTCTCTCTCATTTTAAAACATGGTGGGTGTCTGTGCCACTGAGGATGTGAGTTTTTCACCAGTATGTATGTATGAATGAAATGTATGTATATGTATATATGTTCTCCCCCGAGGATAGAAAAATCAGTTTTGCCTTTCCTGAAAGGTCAGAAGAGCAGAGCATAGCAGGCGGTCAAGTCTTTGCCACTTCGAGTTGTGGTTTTCCATTTTGTTTCAGCGGGAAAGGGTGTGGCTGCACTGGGGGGACATGCTTCCGCAAATCCCAGAATGGCTCAGGGTTCCTCCTGCAAAAATCTCGCGGGAAGAGGAGTTCAACAGGGGAAGATCTAGGCAGAAGGCTAACCGGTTGAACTTCCGTCTGCCGCACGAGGGTTCGAGGCCTACACGCACCGCCAAGGAAAAAAAGCAACTCTTCAGTTTAAACTGCGGAACAGGCAGGAATGAGAGAGGTGGAGTCTCGCAGCTTAACTGCCTTCCCGTAAGATCGAGGGAGCGGGGAGGTTCTGCCTAGAGACCCACTAGAGACCCCACTCCAGGTGTCTAAAAGTATGTGGAAGTTTGCTAAGTACGGATTGCAAAAAAAAAAAAAAAATCACCGTTCCTGCGCTTTTGAGGAGTGGTTCGATCGGTAACTATTAGCTGTAAAAAAAAAAGAATCTCAAAATAATCTTCTTGGCTGATTATTTTGCAAAGCCAGCTCATACTGGTGCAGAACTAAGGACCAGGCAAGGAGAGTTATACCAAGACATCCCAAATCTTGAGTTACATGTTTTTGCAGGTAAACATATGGGTGAACTACTCTGGACATGATTCATTAGTTGTTGTTGTTTTTTAAAAGAAAACATATTCGGTGTGTTCCCACCCAATGCTGATTTCGACCAGGTTAAAACCTGGACGGGGGCCAGTCTACCATCTGCTAATCTAACTTGAATTTGTTGCACGTTTGTCTCTGTGTGTGTGTGTGTGTGTGTGTGTGCGTACCGATGGGCATAACAGAGTTGGAAGGGATCTTGGAGGTCTTCTAGTCCAACCCCCTGCCCGAGCAGGAGGCCCTACTTCATTTCAGATGAAGGATGGTTCAGTCTCTTCTTAACAATCTCTACGTAGTCAGAGTGTAACACCAAACATCTTGTATGAATCCACAAAGGCAGTTTATTCAGTAACCAGGAAGTGTTGTGTGAATGCAGCTAAGCGGTTACTGGGGAGGGGAAGGGAGATTGGAGAAGAATGTAAGTTTGTTCTGAGGCTTTTCCTTCCCAGGGGTTTTATGTCGCAAGGGCAGGGCCAAACTGATGAGTGCCTCTCCTCCAAAGTTGCCAAGTTGTGTGTCTGTGCACACATTGCCAAATATATCTTTTTTAAAAAGCAGCGCTCGTTCGCTCTCTTTCTCTCTCTCCACCCTCTCCAAGAATTGATGTTGGACAAACTTCCTGTTGGAGTTTTGTCATTGCAAGCAAAAACCAACTTCCAGCCATGGCCGCTAGGGGGAAACAAGCAAGTTTTGATCTGCAAATGAAAGAACAGCCTCTGGGCATGGGCAGAAGGCCCTCTTGTTGAATTGGCTGCTGGGATATTAATGGGAGCGCCTCTCCCCTCCTGGGCCTACCCTGAATTTCCACATGAGGGAGCCAATTTATTTGAAAGATCCTCTTAAAAATTAAAAGCAACTCCAGCAGGGGGCTGGCAAACATAATTGGCTCTGAAATTCATCCATGTTCTAGCCCGGCATTTCTCAACTTTGGCCACTGGAACAGGGGTGGACATCAACCCCCCAGAATTCCCCAGACAGACTGAAGAAATCTGGGAGTTGAAGTCCACCCCTCTTGCAAAGGCCAAGGTTGAAAAGATACTGTTCTAGGCTCACAAAATGCAACTAATGGGTATCGAGGTATGAACAGAACACCTCTGAGATGGAGGCACAAGGGCAGTGGAGCTCCCTTAGATCAGCAGAGTTTATCTTCCACGGAGCTTGGGTGGGTATGAGCTGCTTCACGATAAATCCAAGTTAGTCGATAGCATATAAAGATGATACAGACATTCGACTGATCCAATTATGAAGAATTCCCAGAGGGATCAGCCTCTTGCCAAATAATTCATAGCATCTCCATAAAAATGAGAAAGTTGTTTCCTAAGGGGTGGTAGGAGGTTTGGCTGATGTTATCTTTTTGAAAAGTGAAAAAGTTACCTTAAACATAGCACCCATTCTCCATCTATTATTTAAATTTGCAAACTGCACCGCTGAGAATTAGCTATTTGCTAGCCATTCGTGTCTTCGATAGTTAGTTGGAGCAGCCAAAACGTCCGGAGGCGAATTATTCCACTGGTTAATTAGTCGATCTCATTTGGGGGCAACCCCTTGCCTCAAATGTTTTCCTGTTCTTTCCTCCCTTCGGGGTTCCGGTTGGAAACAAAGAACCTTCTTTTCGTGAATTGCACATCGTTGCAATATTCAGGAGCAAAACGGGCCCTTTTAAAAATGCAACTTTTTTTCCCCCTTCTGCAGTCATCCAGGTACACCGTGGGTCCCACCGAAACCGAGCGCTGCATTGAGTCGCTGCTGGCCGTCTTCCAGCGCTACTCTGGGAAGGAAGGAGACACCAAGACTCTCTCCAAGAAGGAATTCAAAACATTCATGGACACAGAGCTGGCCTCTTTCACCAAGGTGTGATTTACGGTTTATGTATCTCTTCGATATACCTGGGGAACCTGCTTGGTGGGGTATGGGCTCCCCCTGGTGGTGAGATGTAGAATTGCAAACTAGGATAGACACCGATGCCTAGTTCGAATTTCAACTGTTATTGGAACAAGGCGAAGGACGGTTCAATCAACAATTTCAAAGCAAACAGAAGAGCTACTTGGGGTGCTGTTTCCAGTCCGACGTGTTACCAGGATCTGTCCCATGCAAAATGCTGAGATAACAGAATAACAGAGCTGGAAGGAACCTCGGGAGGTCTTCTAGTCTAACCCTCTGCCAGGCAGGAAAACTTATACCGTTTCAGACACATGGTTGTCCAATCTCTTCTTAAAAACTTCTAGGGTTGGAGCATTCACAACTTCTGGAGGCAAGCAGTTCCACTGGTTAATTATTTTCACTGCTAAGAAATTTCTCCTTAGTTCCTGGTTGCTTCTCTCCTTGATTAGTTTCCATCCGTTGTTTCTCTTCTTGCCTTTTGGTGCTTTGGAGAATAATTTGACCCCCTCCTCTTTGTGGCAGCCCCTCAAAATACTGGAAGCCTGCTATCATGTCACCCCTCATTCTTCTTTTCTCCAAACCCAAATGCTGCAGTCGTTCTTCATGTGTTTTAGTCTCCAGGCCTTTCATCCTCCTAGTTGCTCTTCTCTGCACTTTTTCCAAAGTCTCAACCTCTTTTTTTTGTAATGTGGGGACCAAAACCGGACGCGGTATTGCAGGTCTTACTAAGATCTTCAGAGATTTTTGTCCACCTAGCCCTCAAGAAATTCATTTGGGAGGTCCAAAAAGGCTCTCATGTGACCTTTATTTTATTTTTTTAATCCTTTGCAGAACCAGAAAGATCCAGGCGTCGTTGACCGTATGATGAAAAAGCTGGACATCAACTCCGACGGGCAGCTGGACTTTGCCGAGTTCTTGAACCTCATCGGAGGCCTGGCGGTGGCCGTCCATGAGATGGCATCCGCGCCCGCCGGCGGAGCCCCTAGAAGACCGTAAAGACATCCGGGCAATTTCAAACCTTTGTTATCCAAAGCATTCCAAAATCGGGGATGTGCAACATCCTTTATTCTTTGTTGTTGTTTTTTTTCCTTGTTCAATTTTGAATAAAATTGAGAATTAAAAGCAGATTTCTTGTTTGCCGTGTACGAAGGAACAGAGAGCTGTGTTTCTCATAGGAGGGTCATGTATTTGCCTTGGTTGAAAAGGAATCATTCGGGACATCTGAACCCCGGCTCCAAGATGCTTTGAGTTTTAAAAATAAAGATGCTAGTCCTCTGTGTTTGGGGAAAGAGCAGGGCAACACATCAGCTAGGACAAGGTGTGAATAGGTGCGGAGGCCTTTAGAATGTCTAACCGGAGTGGATTTTATTTGATTTACCGTTTCCCCGAAAGTACGACCTACCCTGAAAGTAAATCCTAGCTTGATTTTTACACATGCGTCCAATATAAGCCCTAATTAAGATCCCACCCACTCCAGAAGTTGAACCACTAGAGGACAGTACACATATATATGAAATATGTATAATTTATGGCCTCCAAAGTGCATTTTGAACTTGGGCAAAACACACCCTGATACATAACTGGATTTCCAGCATTCTCTGTACGAAGAATTCCGTTTCAGCTATTTGTCACCAGCGGTGAATAATGGCCGTGTCACCAAGAGTTTGCCATTTACAAAAATCAGGTGCTTTGTAGTTCCCCCTCCTCCTTCTCCCCCTCCTCCTCTTCCTCCTCCTTCCCCCCCTCACCCTGCCCTTTCTTCTCCTCTACCTCCACCCCCTCTTCCTCTCCCTTTTCCTCCCCCCTCCTCTTCCTCCTCCTCCTCCTCCCAGTCTGCACCAACCTGCCGCAGGTTGAAATCAAATGAAACCTATTTAAAACTGTATCTCTCCACCTCGGCCACTTGAAGATGGGCGGACTTCAACTCCCGGCTGGGGAATCCTGGTTTAGGACTCATCTGTGTTTATACAACCCGCCCAACTAGGTGGAAAAAGTGTTGAATGTTTTTGCTCAGGGTGGGGACTCTGCTCCCGATTGTAACCCATTGTGACCATCGGTGAGTGTGTGACATTCCTGAGTTCTGATTACAATTTTTCATTTTCATTTTACTTTTTTGGCTTGCTTCCTTTCCAACACCCCATTCGCCCTGGAAAGAAACATTCAACCCTTTTCCCACTGCCTCTTCCTGTCTCCTGGATTTTTTTTCTCATCCTTCTGGGAGCAAAGGGCATTCAGATGTGCTTCGCCCAGGCTCATAGTTCCCACAGCGGTACAATCCTCTCAGGAAAAAAAAAAAAAAAGGGCTATACCAGGTGAGACTGCACCTAATTTAGGTTCGTGGATTGACAGGTGCAGGGAGTTTATTCAAGATCCACCCAGGAAAAGAAAATCCACAAATATTTGCCTTCCAAGACAACCTAGTTTTAAGGCCCCTGCCACCGATGCAAAATCTCCATTGCACAACTCAATCTTGGCACATCGCACAAATTAGTCAAGCTGTTTGCATCATGCTTCTCTCTGAATGACACAACCACCTTGGATTACACAAAACACACACACACACATAAAAAAAAACACCAATCTTGAGATGGGTTTCTGCCTTAGTTTTTCCTTTCCTCCTCCCTCCTCTTGGGGTCTTCCTCTACTGTTGTGCCCCCAAATATGGTCACCTGCTCCAGCAATCCTATTTGACCATAAATGCTTTCATAAAGTAACAAAGAGTTGGTGGCACACAGCGCAAACTTTTTTTGGGGGGGAGGGCGGACATGGAAATTGGGAAATCAGCAGAAGATTATTATTTTTTCCCCGCTCTGGCCGAAAGAATCGCGAGAAACAATGCCTGTTAAAAAATAACCTCTGGGCTTCATCGGATAGTTTCTAAGGAAGCAGGAAAGAAAACAGCAAAGATAACAGCCCTGCGATGGAAAAATGTGGATGCTTGCAAACTGGGCCTGGCAAAGGCGTGGCAGCCCAGGACAGCTAGCTAACCTCGGTGTATTTATGGAAGAATTAAGTGATTCATTAATCAATAATGAATCGAGATTGAAATGTGGAAATGGCCAGATCTCAATGTTTTTGAGTTGCTAAGTGAATCGGAGTGATTTTATTTTATGATCGAATTTATCTGACTCGGGGCGGCAAATGAAACCAACCGATGTCCCATAAAACTAAAAGGGAGAAACGCTTTTGGGCTGATTGTAATATTAAGAAGTGGGGATCGGGAACCAGGAACAGGAGAGAAGGATGGATTTTCCTACATTCAGGCAACACAAAGTTAGTAGGCATGCCTTGCTCAGTAGAATCGAATCGGAAGGGACCTTAGAGGTCTTCTAGTCCAACCTAGGATGACCCTATCTCATTCTGGACAAACGGCTTTTCCAGTCTCTTCTTAAAAACCTCCAGTCACCCACAAGTTCTGAAGGCAAGCTGTTGTGTGTGTGTGTTTTTTTTTTTACTGAGATGGCATATTTTCCTGACCCTGCAAAAATACATCCTCCCTCCCTTAAATGTCTGAACGGTGTGTGTGTGTGTGTGTGTGTGTGTGTGTGTGCAAGCAACAATAGGGAGGAAGCCGCCAAGGATAACACGTGAGTTTGCATCTAGCGGATGGAATTCAGGAATGTGGAGGAGGAAAAACAGGTGGGCAGGGCAGGCAAAGTTAGGGAAAAACACTCAAAGAATGCAGAATAATGGTACCTCTTGATGGGGTAGAGAAGACATGTTTGACCAACTCCTCTCTTTTCCCTTTATGTCAGTTCCCTTAATTTTATTTTTATGGATAGATGATAGATAGATAGATAGATAGATAGATAGATAGATAGATAGATAGATAGATAGACATACAGACAGACAGACAGACAGACAGACAGACAGACAGACACGCTGATAGATATAGAAACAGATTCAATATATAGATAGAAGTATAGATGATGGATGGGCAGATAGATAGATAGATAGATAGATAGATAGATAGATAGATAGATAGATAGATAGATAGATAGACAGACAGACAGACAGACAGACAGACAGACAGACTCCAGTTAAGTTCACTCTATCTGTCTGTTTTGGGGCTTTCTAAATTGTAGAATTTCATTTAATTATTTTTTATAGGATTGCTCCCTAAGAGGAAACCCAGTTTCTAGACATTTGTGGCCTGATTGTTTAACAAGATCTACATTCGGATATTTTTTTACAAGATGTACATTCATTTAAAAATTTAAATTATAAATTAGTTTGAATCATTTGTAACTGAAGACTCGGTAACCCACCCAAGCCCAAGCCCCTTGGGCCAGGAAAGCGCGTCTACTTGAAGGGTCCGACGCCCACTTAGACGCGGCTCTGACGCATCTCCAAGACATCGGTTTCTGCCGCGCATCTGGCAGATGCGAGTCCGGCTTCTCCGCCCCCGGCCCGGCCCAGTCTAGCCCAGCCCAGCCCAGCCCAGCGAGAGTTGCAGAGGCGGTGGCCGGCCAGCCTCACTTCTGCCTCTGCCAGCCGTCGCTCCAGGCTGCTCTCTCTCCCCGGGTGAGTCTCTCTCTCTCTCACTCTTTCTTCTCTCTCCGCCGCGCGTAACGGGGCGCGCGTAAAAGCCATTCGCGCGTAAAAGCGGGGCGCGCGGCTGTACCCGGAGAGGCCCCTCGCCCCCCAAAAAAAAGAATTGGCTGCCCTCCTCTGGGTCCTGAAACTGCAGGATGGGTGGTAGTGGTGGGTGGGGTGTTTTCACCCACCCACCCCCGGTGGGGAGGAGAGGGAAGAGGCATGGAGACAGAAAAGGGGGTCCCTGCCATTTCTGCGTCTGTTTGCGGGGACTTTGGGCTGGTTTTTGGGGGAGAAGTGGGGAGCTGGGCTGGGGCTCGGAAAAGCCGCATTTCTGGCTCAGGGTGTGGTCCCCCGGGGGCACTGCGTACGTGTGTGCCCGGCTGCCCTGATGAAAACACCGCCCGGGGTGGGGAAGGATGTCCGCTTTGTGCCCAACGGCTGCCAACAGATTTGGGGTGGTCTCTCTCTCCATTTTTTTGGAGAGGCGCTTTACTTTGCGGGGGAGGGGAGAGGCTGGATGGGGGGAGGATGAGTGCCACCCTTTACTGGGCAAGCCTGAATGCTCTCCCTCTCCCCCGCCCCGCCCTGCCCGCCATGCATCGGCCAACAGCCGGGGGCGAAATTCTGCAGAAAAAATTCTTGTTTCTATTAGCAAGGCGTTAAGGTCGGAAATTTGGGCATCGCCTCTTAAAAAAAGTTTTTGTTTTGTTTTTTTAAGTTTTCCACCCTCTTCGGGGAAGGGTTAGGTGGGGGGGAGCTCTCTCCCTGAGCTGCAAAAGGAGGCATGCAGTAGACAAGGTGCTAGTCCTCAGTGTTCCTAAAGGGAACACAAGCGCCGTGAGCCCCCTGCCCTCTTTGGAGGCTCCCGTTGTGGATTTCAAAAGTGTGGATTTCTCCTCTGCATTGGGACCACTCTCTGCCCCCCCCCACCCAAAATAATTATTTTTTTTTAAGTTGCAAAGGACATAAATCCCTTTGCCTTTTGGGGGAGGGGAGGGATGGTCAGATTTGGATATGGGGGGGCTGAAAAAAACTTGCTTTTTCTTCCCAAACTTCTTCCTTGGCTGCAAACAAATTTTAAGCTTGTGGGTTTTTGGCTTCCCCAATTTTCAAAGATTCTTAGCGAGGAGGTGGGTTTTTGGGGGGGAAGTGAAAGGATGCCGGTGTGCTGCGAGGGGCGAGGGAGGAGAGGCTGGTTTTGAAGTCCCTGCTACGATCTGATGGAGGAAGGGAGAAGGGATCAGCCAGAAGCGGCTGGTAAAACTGCCCAGTGGAAAGCTTTTTTTTTTTCAGGGAGGGGAGATGGGTGGGGGGACAGGAAATAGCAGCCAACCCCCGATTCGTGGGCGAAACCAGAGAGAACGTGTGAACGGCAGGGTGTTTCTATCTTCTGGCTTTCTCTGACCTACATAAAATGGCTTAAGGCCAGATCCCAAGTCAGCTGAGAATCTCCCCTCCCTCCATCTGGGATCACCCAGCCTTGCCTCCACATCTCCCCATTTTACAACGCAGCGGTTGGGTGGGGCTTGGAGAAGAAAGAAAGAAAGAAAGAAAGAAAGAAAGAAAGAAAGAAAGAAAGAAAGAAAGAAAGAAGAAAGAAAGAAAGAGAGAGAGAGAGAGAGAAAGAAAGAAAGAAAGAAAGAAAGAAAGAAAGAAAGAAAGAAAGAAAGAAAGAGGAAAGGAAAGGAAAGGAAAGGAAAGGAAAGGAAAGGAAAGGAAGAAAGGAAGAAAGAAAGATCACATTTTCTTGGGCAAGGATGTTTTTTTCCCCTTCCTGCTCCATCTGGGGGGCTGAGAGGCCCCAAGCCAGCTGTCGGAGCCAGCCTGCAATTTTGGAGATGGAGGGGGGGGGTTGTTAAAAGGTAGACTGCTTCTGTGCGTGGAGGTTTCCTCTAGAGTTGCCACACCTTTTGCTAAATCCAGCTTTCCTCAGGGGTTGCTAGCAGGTAGACTGCCTCTCTGCCTGGAGGTTCCATTTGGAGTGGCCACACCCTGCCAGATACGGCCTCCAGTTTTTTTTTCTTGGGGATTCTTAGAGGTAGACTGCCTCCGTGCATGGAGGTTCCGCTTTGGCATGCCACGCCCTGCTAGAACAAGATGCTCCTTTTCCCCGGTTCACTGGTGGGAAAGCCGCAAATGGGGCATCAGACAACATTGCAGCTGCCTTTCCCCCCCCCCCCATTTGGGGGCTTTAAGGTAGACTGTGCCTATTCGTGGGGGCACCCCTGAATGCTCCAACTTTGACAGAGGCGATCCGGGAATTTTCTTTCCACCAAATTCTCTTTGGGAAGCCATCTGAGTTCATGGATTATACGGCAATGTCTAGTGGCCATAAGTTCCCCCAACCAGGTAAAAAATCCCACCATATTGGCTTAATATTGTTTGGGATCCATGAAATGTTCCCCTCACCCCTAGATGCAAGTAGAAAACAGAAAAATAAATTCCATTTATACAATACCCCGCCTTCTGCAGCCATGCCCAAAAAAAATGGCTGGTTTTAGTTCGAAAGTTTCCTAGAATTCACCTCAAGCAGGGGTTAGACTGGATGACCTCTAAGGTCCTTTTCAAAGGCTGATATGGGGAGTGGGGGGAATCAACCCGGGGAAGAAGTCAGAAGGGCACCAAACCTAACCAACCGGTCTTTGAAAATGGGACAGTCCCTTAAAAACCAACAAGGCTTAATTGGTGCCAAATAGAGGAGAATATTTAGCTAAACATTATGCACGCTTGCTTGGAGTGCATTTTCCGACAGGAAAATGTCCAAAGCTAAGAATGTTTATTCAGCAAGGGAGGGATCTTGGTGTCTTATCTCTGACAAATAATCTTGGCGTCTTTTAGGGTCAATCATACCCAACTCAAACCAAAGGTAATATAATCTGTAGTGGTTTTGCAGGCCGGTGGTTTGAGATAATTCAAAAATGGGGGGAAAAAACTGGGTTTACTAGCCCGTCCCATCTCTTTCCAGATCTACTTAATTCCCTCGATGTTTGCTGACTGCCTCTATTCAGCCAGCCGCTCACGGGCCAGCAAAACGGTTAAGCTGCCTTGGTTAAGGGAGCCCCCAGCTTCGGCAGTAGTCTACCTTCCCAGTGTCTGGGAAACCCCAGAGAGGGAAAGATGCTTTCTCTCCATCCAGCTTGTGAGCTTCCCAGGGGGGACTGATCCAGCCTCTTGAACCCTGACATGTTATTTTTGCAAAAAATAGGGCAAACATGTAGTTTGTAAATAAACATAAATAGGAATCTTGGCTTGCAAATCTATCTATCTATCTATCTATCTATCTATCTATCTATCTATCTATCTATCTATCTATCTAACCATATGTCCTTCTTTCTCTCTGTCTCTGTTGTTTTTCTTCCTTCTTTCTCCATTTTTTTGTTTTCTCTTTCCTTCCTTTCCTTCTCCTTCTGTCTCCCTTGCTTTCTTTCTTCTTTCCCTCCCTCCCTCTCTTTCTTTCTCTCTTTTTCTATTTCTGCTTCTCTTCCTCTCTCACTCTTTTTACTCTTATTTCTGTGTGTGTGTTTCTATCTCTCCCTGTCTCTCTTTCTCTCTCTGCACCATGCAGGGACCTTTGCAAGATGTCCTTGGAAAAGCTTGAAGGCTATTTAGAAACCTCTCCAGCGCTTGGCTAGAATTCATGTCTGGTGAGGCAGACTTTTGAGTTTCTGGGTAGGAAATAGCCACACCCAGCCCTCCAAAGCTTAGAAAACCCATTACTCCTGGCCAAAAGAGACTCCATTATAATCCCATAGGGTGGATGTTTATGAAGGAGGTGGAGAAACCACCACATTCTCTTGCCCAACAAATGTAAACAATGAGCCAAGCCTTCTCCCTTGTTTCTTTTGCAAAGTTTCAAGACATAATTTTAATTCCTGGATGAGAAGGTGGGAGAAAAGGGCCCACTGAATTTTCAGGAGCTTTAAAAAAAAATGTGTCCAATCACCACTTGGCATTCTTAAAACAAACCCTGCCCAGGCCAAGCAAGATCCGATGCTAACTTAGGCGACTTTCAAAACACAACAGGCTTACTACTTCTGAACTAGAAAGCCTACCTTTTTAAGAGCACTCTACCAGCAGCCTGAGACAGGAGAGAGTGATCTGCTGTGCTTTGGGAAAAGGGCATAGACGTATTTGCTAGGATATGAAAAGAGGGGAGAGAAAAAAAATCTCAATTTTAATAAGCAGAAGAGTCTGTTAGGTTTCATAGACAGAACTGGTTCTGTACTCTGTCCAGAGACAAATTTAAATTTGAGGAAGAGCGTATTGCATGTATCCTACCCCAAATTTAAATATCTACCAATATCTGGCTTATTTAAATATTTACCAATATCTAGCTTATTTAAATAGCTACCAATATCTAGCTTGTTTAAATAGCTACCAATATCTAGCTTATTTAAATAGCTACTAATATCTATCTTATTTAAATAGCTACCAATATCTAGCTTATTTAAATGTCTACCAATATCTGGCTTATTTATTTTTTTCAGAGAAAATGTTGTTGTTGTTTTCTGAGTCAAGAATTTCATTCTATGCTTTAACACGGGCTTCATTTAATCAAAAGATCTTTAGCCAGAAAGATCTCCTAAAACAGAGAAAGAAGGGTCCCGAAGTGAGTTTAAGAGGAGAGATTTAAAAGAACCAAGTGACTAGTCCCTAAGAGAGCAAGGTTTGGAGCTTTAGGGGCATGTTCAGCAGCGAGAAATGTACCCACGGGGAAGTAAAAAAAAAAAAAAAAGGCCAACAGATTTCTTCTGCTTTTTTTATATCTCGGTGGTGAAATAGTTGCTTTGTGAGCTGTATATTATTCTTATTTTTTTTCCCCCCTTCGGCTCGAAAGAGTCGAGTTCATTCAATGGAACTGCAGCTCCTAGGGCCGAAAAAAATACTAAGAGTGTTAGGGACACACCCAGGAAAATACTGCTGGGGTTGCAGCAAAGGCGGGATGGCGCGGGCATAATGCCCAAATTACTAACGCTTTGCTTACTCATTGCAACGACGGCGGAGGAGGGAGGGCTTCTCCCTCTGCACCCTTTCAAAGCCAGCCTCTGGAAGGAACGAACCAGGAGTAAATAAGCCGTTGGTCTTTGCGGTTAAGCACTGTTGCTTCCCCTTTGATGTAAGGGCACCAAGCTGCAAAACAAAAAAATAAATAAATTAGTGGGTTTTTTTTAATCTCAGAATGATTTGAAACAAGAAGTTGGAGAAAGTTAGCAGGAGGGAGGGAGGGTTGGTCGAAGGAGAGAAAAAAAAATGTATTATTTGGATTGCAAAAAACGCAGTTCTTGCAAAGGGAGAAACCGGGCACCACAATTCCGTTTGGAGATGATCTGGTTCTGCAGGAGGTTTTGTTTCCGATTGCAGGAGTAAACTGGTCCCGTTTTGCTGCCCCGGGGTAGCAAAATTCTTGAGCGACAAGGTTTCCCTGATGGGGATTGAAGCCAGCAGGCCTTTTAGGTTTGACCCGCCCCCCAAAAAAAAGCTCCCCAGTGCAACCTTGCCTGGCTGTGGTTTTGCAAACATGAGGGGCAGAGCGTAACAACTTGCTAAAGAACAATGTGTCAAATCAGGCCAAATCGGCGGAGACAGTACAAAGCATCCGAAGTCTCAGCTTATTCAAAGCTTTCAAAATAAATCGACATTTCTAAGAAATATTCCATCCGGAGACAGAGGCCTCCTGGGGAGGGGGGAGAACCCACCACAAGGGGTTCCAAAGCATCCGGTGTTTGCAAATAAAAATAAAGCCATATTGCAATGAAATTCACCTCTCGCCAAAGGGCCCAGTTTAATTTCGCCTTGGTGTGAGAGGTAGAATTATTTTTTTTCCCCAAAATTGCCCACGTTCAATTTTTCATTGGCCCAAGGCAGAGATCTGTGGATCCTTCCTTCGTTCCTTCTTTCCTTTCTTTCTCTTTCTTTTCTTTTTATCTTTCCTTCCTTTTCTTTCCTTCCGTTTTTCTTTCTCCTTTCCTTCCTTCCTTTTCTTCCTTTCCTTTCCATTCCTTCCTTTTTTCCTTTTCCTTTTCCTTCCTTCCTTCCTTCCTTCCTTCCTTCCTTCCTCCTTTCCTTTCCTGTCCTCCTTCCTCCTATCCTTTCCATTTCTTTCCTTCCTTATTTCTTTTTATTTTCCTTCCTTCCTCTTTTCTTTTTCTTTTCTCTTCCTTCCTTCCTTTCTAAAATCTCCTTTTCCCATTCTATTTCCCCCCAGGGTCAGGGGCAAACGCCCCCAATTCCACTCTGCAACAGTGGCAGGCAGGGTGTGGGGTTCCACCGGCCTTTCCTTAAACCAGAAAGTCCTAAATTCTTAGGTGCATTTCTTACAAGCGGTGAGTCACTGCGATAGAGATCCTCTTAGGTAATCTTCAACCAAGTCTTGTACTCTGCTCATTCCTTTCTGCATGGCTCAGCCTCCCAAAGGGACGAGAGACGTGTGTCTGCAATTAGTCATCCGGTTGTGGGGTGTGTGTGCTTGTGTGTTTGTGCGAGCTACAGCAGATGGCCTTTATCCAATGGGGCAGGGTCAGAATGAGACTTGTGCAGCATAAAAGTAGGACTTTCTCCTGTCTGGAAGGGCCTTGCCAGCTTGGAAATGGGTGGATTCCCTTCAGAACGGGAGCTGGAAGCGACCTCAGAGGTCATCCAGTCCAACCCCTGCTCCAGCAGGAGATTCTGAACCATTTCTGACAGTTCTGCCCAGCCTCTCCTTGAAATCTTCCAGGGATTGATTCGAACGGGCTTAGGGGATGCAGGAGGAGGGTTTCATTTTGCTTTTGTTTTACAAAATGGCAAAAATTTGTGACCTGAGTGTTGTTCAGACAGTTCGGGCGATAACTCCAAGCTTCGGCAGTTGAAATATCCGAATTACTTTTATGATCGGTTCCTTGCTGGTCGATAATTTTGGGTTCCAAATCAAGATTTGAGAGAAGGATCCATAACGAATCCCTTTTTTCCCCGTTATATTGGAAGCCCGCCGGCGAAGGGCACAAATGGGATCACGCAACCTCAGGATGCTACAACTGTTTGCAAATCCATGCCGGTTGCCAAATTTCTATCGCTTGACCCATGGAGATGGTGCAATGGTTGTACCAGTTGTGAGTCATTTTCCCCCGTTGCCATTGCAACTTTCAAACCCCAAACGGTTGCAAGTTGAGGACTGTCGTTCTAAAATTCCCAACATGGTTTGGGTCGGTGCTGGGCAAATCCAGCCCTGCTGGGATTTGAAGAGTGGGGGAAATAACTCACTTTCTTTCCCTCTTTCTTTCTTGCCTCTCTTCTTTCTTTCTTTCTTTCTTTCTTTCTTTCTTTCTTTCTTTCTTTCTTTCTTTCTTTCTTTCTTTCTTTTCTTCATTTTTTTTTTGCCTTTTTTCCCTCTCTCTTTCCATCTTTTTCTTTCTGTCTGTCTTTCTTGCCCTCTCTTCTTTTTTTCTTTCCCTCTCTTTTCTTTCTTGCCTTTCTTTCTTCCTTTCCTTAGACTCGGTCTGCCTCCTTGAGATCCCTGCCAAGATGCCCTCCCAGCTGGAGCACGCCATGGAGACTGTCATGTTTACCTTCCATAAATTTGCCGGCGACAAGAACTACCTAACCAAGGAGGACCTCCGGGTGCTGATGGAAAAAGAGGTCCCGGGGTATATGGAGGTGAGCGAAGAGAAGGGATGGGGTGGTGTCCTCCATGGACCCTTTCTCCTCCTTTTTCTCCTTCTCCTCCATCATAACCATCTCCTTGTTGTCTTCTCCACTGTCATGAAAATCTCTTCGTCCTCCTTCTCATCATCTTCTCCATCCTAATCATCTCATCTTCTCATCATTTCCTGTATCATGATAAATTTGTCATCTTCCTTCTCATCGTGTTTTCCATCCTGATCATCTCATCTTGTCCTTCTCATCATCTCCATCTCCTTCGTGGTCATCTCAACATCTCCTCTTCCACCTTCTCCATCATGAACCCCACGTTTTCCTTCTCATCATCCTCTATCGTGATCACCTCTTCTCCACCGTGACCATCTCAACTTCATCTTCTCTCTCTCCATCATAACCATCCAATCCTCTTTCTTTATCATGATCATCTCCTCCTCCTCCATCTCATCTCCTTCTCATGATCATCTCAACCTCATCTCCATCATGATCCCATCTTTTCTCCATCACCTCATCCTCCATCTTCTCATTTCCTTCTGAATCATGACCATCTCTTCAACCTCGTCTTCTTCATCTCATCTTCCATCTCCTTATCTCCTTCTCCTTCATCATGACCATCTCAACCTCTTCATCTTCTCCTCCTCCTTCCCCATAACCATATAACCATCTCCTCCTCCTCCATCACGATCATCTCCCTATCCTCTGTCTTCCTCATCTCCTCCTTCTCCGTCATGACCATCTCCCTCTTCTCCTTCTGCCCTTTTTTAAAAACCCACCTCTAGAACCAGAAGGACCCCATGGCCATTGACCGGATCATGAAGAACCTGGAGGAATGCCGGGATGGCAAAATCAGCTTTGAAGGCTATCTGTCCCTCTTTGCCGGGTTGACCAACGGCTGCAACGAGTATTACATCAAGAAAATGAAGCCAACGGGGAAGAAGTTCTGAACCGGGCCGACCCAGCTGGCTCTTTCCCAAGCACTGACGGCGCGTTTTGGCCCAGGGAGAGCTTCAACGGTGCCTGCTGCGCCGTCGCCCGCCTGCTTCCCCGTCCAAAGCCAGTCCATTCTGCTTCAAAACAGCACATGTTGTCCCAGGCCTAACCACCCGAGCTGACGACGTACAGGAGAAACTAACCCTTAAATCAAATTGTGAAAAACACGCAAAGGCCACCTTGTTTCCACCAGGAAATACGCTTCGGTTTGCCCTTATGCTGTGTACTAGGTCCAAAAATAAATCTCTTTTTTTGTATTGACCTGTCTATTATTATTATTATTATTATTATTATTATTATTATTATTATTATTATTATTATTATTATTATTTATTAATCTAGAATAAAACTCCAGTAACAGTACAGGTTGCTCTAGTTAGTTTATTTTATTGATTAGCCCTTGGGCAGAGTTCCAGATGACAAATTATTACTAAAATCTGATAAAAACCATTTAAAATGAAATTGGAATGAAATACAAATTTAAAATGAAATTGGAATAAAACACAGCTTAAAATGAATGGAACAAAATACAATAATTTAATATGTAAATATGATAAAATGTAGTCCTCAATTTATGATGGCCATTTAGCAGCCGTTCAAAGTTGCAGCAGATACTCCCCAACAGGTATTTAGGACCCAGGTCCAAAACCCCCACGCCATCATAACTTTCGGCCATAGCGGGCAGGCTCCACTGTGGTCTTTAAGTCGAGGAATAGCTGTAAAAGTTTGCAAAATCTTTCCAGAAAGACATCTGGCCAGGCTCCACAAAGATTTTTAACAATGCCTGGCATCAAACCCCGATTGTGTGTCTCATCCTAGGTAGTTTCAAACACAGAGGAGCGAATCAATGGCGTGGGAGGGAAACGGAGGCACCCTTATACTCTGAAAAAATAATTTTAAGGTTCCTGAATCCAATCGGAACCATTTTGATTGTGAGAGGGATTCCTTTTTAATGGGGCAGTAGAAAAACTTTTCAAATAAATGGAGTTTATTTTTCATTGGGTTAAATAAATGGCCTAGGAAACGAACCTAACATTCTGTTTTCATCTCCGATATTTGACGTAGTAGACAGTGGTGGGATTCTATGGTTTGGACCGGTTCTGGCAAACCGGTCTGAACCAGCCCGAAGTGCGCGCTCACAGAAACAGTTGCTACACTGGTTGAATCGCACTACTAGTGGTAGAATATTATTAGCGGATGTTCGGCTATTTTCCTTCCTGTTACGGTTTGAGGGCAGGATTTTTCCTTCTTTTAACTGATTAACTGCCTGGTTCTGTAGCAACCCCGGGAGGCTTTAAAAATGAAAATATTTGCAGGAAGCCGAAGGAGAGAGTTTGCCCAATATGAAACCCAGAATTTCCTAGTCTCAGGAGAGGGTAAAGCGTCATTCTCTGGAGCAACATGGAAAAACCACACTTGTGATTTTCATAAGTCTAGGCAGGCTTTTGAAAGAGGGGAGGACAGATTTTTCTGGCCGTGGGTTGGGGATGATTCATTCCTCTGCATGTTTCCTGCCCTTGGGGCTTAGGCCAAAAATACTTCAGGTTGCCAAGACGATAAGAGAGAAATTGGACATGGCAAAACCAGTCCAAAACCAGTCATCAAAACCAGTTACTTGCTGGGCTTTGCAAACATTTCCAGATGGGGAAGAAAGACTTTGAAATACAACCGACAAATAACCGAGGTTTTTTTTTTTTTCATTTTTCTTTTTATTCCTTGCAATCCAAAAAATACGCTTCCGATCTGAACGGGAATGGAAATGTTTTCTCATCCTTCCGTCACATCACAAAACGGCGACATTTACTGCCTGCTGTTTCGTGCCCAAAGGGCAAAAAAAATATTCCTGGCAGAGTTGGTTGTGTGGTTTCAGGATACTTTGGAACACAATATCCCTTAAAAAAAGTTATTTCAGTAAGAAAATAACATTTGTTGTTGGTTCAGGGGAGGGAAATGAATGGGGTGGATCCAAATGAGTGACAACGCAAGACTTTTGTCGCATTTATTAGTTTCTGAAAAGGGGAGCTTTGCTCCATTTAAACCAATGTTTCAGCCATTTTAAGACGGGCGGACTTCAACTCCCAGAATTCCCTGGCTGGCATGCCCAGTAGAGATGCAAAAGTTGTAAAGGAGACTTCCTTCTGTTGGGAAGTGTTTCTATCATTAGGTGTTTTTTCCTGTCCATTTTTGCGATTGTTTTTTAAAAAATCCTTGCACGTAGAAAACCAGCAGGTCAGGAATTGGACGGAAGCAGCTCCCTGAGAGGTTGCTTTCCAGCTGCAGGGCCCCAAGCTGTAAAAAGGAGACTTGCCTCTGTTCCAAGAGGTTTCTGTCACCGGCCCAGGTGTTTTTCCTGTCCATTTTTTGCGACTGTTTTTTTTAAAAAATCCTCGCATGTAGAAAACCAGCAGGTCAGGAATTGGGCGAAGGCAGCTCCCTGAGAGTCTTGCTTTCCAACTGCAAGGCCCAAGCTGTAAAGGAGACCATTTATTAGAAATGGTGTAGGTAGGGTCTCCTGCTTGGGCGGGAGGTTGGACTAGATGACCTACAAGGTCCCTTCCAACTCTGTTAATCTAACATGTTGAAATAGCTCTGTTCCAGGGGGTTTCTGTCACCGGCCCAGGTGTTTTTCCTGTCCATTTTTTGCGACTGTTTTTTAAAAATCCTTGCATGTAGAAAACCAGCATGTCAGGAACTGGGCGGCAGCAGCTCCCCGAGAGGCTTGCTTTCCAGCTGCGGGGCCCTCTCCATTTTCCAGCTTGAGGCTGCAACCCAAGCAGAGCCGATGTTTTTGGCCCGAGATGAGCTTCGTATTAATTTTTTCCTCTGCATGATTCATCGGGGACAGTTCCAGGCAGGCATTAGGCCATGATTTAATGCCGGTTCTTCTCTGCCAGGAGCCTCTCTCTGGTCACGTTTTTTGGTCCGCCCCGTTGCAAAGTCAGGGCCTCTTGGATGCCAACGGCTGCGGCTTCCTAGCCTTCTGCAGAAGGAAAGAGGCTGCAAGCTGCTTGAAAAAGAAAAAAAAAGCGGGGTGGTTTCCTTGGGGGTCTCTGCACATGCTCAGGGATGCCTTTCCCTTGGGAAAAGGGGATTTGTGCCCCTTGCACAAAAGCATTCAAGCACCCGAAAGGTCTTAAATGAGGGTTTGGGGCCTCTGAGCATGTGCAAAGGACTACAGCCAGCGCAAGAAACACCTTTTTTCTGGGCTCTGCAAAGAGTGTCGCTTGCAACCTGGGCTTTACCCAGGTTGCGATTGACACTCCCGTGGGCCAATCAGAGAAGACGATTGGATACGTCAATGCCCGCATGACTCAGGAATGTTTGATGTTGCAAGGCTGGGGCGGGGCTCGTCACAAAACGCTAGATTGGCGGACGGCTTATCCAATGGGCAATGCTTAGAGAAGGCACAAGGTGAACTATGATTGGAGCATGAGTGACCGAGTGACCGCTGTTGGGACGGACTGGCACTTCTAAGGGCCAATCCAAGAGAGGCTCATTAGAACTGAGGCAGCCCAACGGCGCCTGATTGGATACTTTGCCTTGATTGACTGACCCTGAAAGTCAAAGAAGACCTGGGTGGGATCGAGCGATTAAACGGCTTCAAAAATGACACGGGGAACAAAGGAGACCCCGTCACGTTCTCCGGCATGAAGCGGGGAGACATTTCCTTACCTCAAGGGGCCTCGGGGCGCGAGGGGAAAAAGAGCGAAGTGCGCACAGAAGTACGATCGCATCCCCCGCCTCCCGCCCGAAGGAGAAGAGCGTGACGCGCATGCGTCGGAGATAGCCTCAGCCCCCTCGCGTGACGTCAGGAGCGGCGCCTCGCGTTCATTCTGCCATCGAGAGGCGAGGGTGAAGCAGGTAGGTCGTAGGCAAGGAGGGTCGGAGGTCAGGGGTCACGCGGGGAAGGGGTCAAAGGGCAAGGGGTCATGTGTGGTTATATATATATATATATATATATATATATATATATATATATATATATATATATATATATATATATATACACACACACACACACACACATATATACACACATACATGTGTGTGTTATATACATATATGTGTGTATATATAATATATAATTTGTTTTCTTAAGTTTTTGCAGGTACTTACATGTATTCAGCTTTGTTCTGGTATTTTCCCACGTCATTATAGTTGTGCTTTTAAAGTTGTAGCAACATTTCGGCAGAATCTCATCTGCCATCATCAGGCTTCTGTTATATAATTTATATAATATATAATATATGTGTAAATTATATATAATAATATATAATTTACATATATATGTGTGTGTGTGATACAAATATAGATATGGAATGTATGTAATGACATGTATTGATGTTGGTATAACGGGCTGTGTGATGTCCTTGTGGGTTTTGTTGTGGAGATATCCTGGATCTTGTGCTGTAATCTCCTGGGTCGTTTGTTTTGTAGTGATCTTTTTTTCCATTAGCCTCCCGTGTTTTAACGGCTTGGGTAATGGGTGGTGTGATGACCTTGTGAGTTTTATTACTGTGGTATCCTTGGTCTTGGGTCGCTTGCTGTGTTGCAACTTCTTGAGTTCTCAAGAACTCAAGAAATTGCAACATAGCAAACGACCCAGGAAATCACAGTAGGCTAGCACCAAATTTAAAGCTGAAACGGCTGTGAAAGTCTGACTCACAGACGAACACAATACAGAAGCCTTATGATGGCAGATGATGTGGGAAAATACCCGAACAAAGCTGAATATCATACATACACACACACACACACACATACATACACACAAGTGTGATTAGACACACAAGGTATTTGTCTCCGATGCATAAGCTCTCAGTGAATATATGTATATGTGGAGTGTGTGTGTGTGTGTGTGTGTGTGTGTATTAGCTGCGTAGAGTAAGCGGCTATATAAATGTTCTAGTACACATATATTAAAATATGCCATTACATATCCAATGAGTCTGGGCAGCTGACAATATGCATATTGAATATATGCAGAATATATACAGAGAGAGAGGGAGAGAGAATATAAGTGTGTGTGTGTGTGTGTACAGGAAATAAAGAAACTTTGTACATGCAATTTTTTTAAAAAATCTAGAAATTAGGGGTGATTTCATGCCATGATATGATAATTATTGCAGTTACTGGCAACCAAGTCAGCCTTTCAAAACCTTGCTGGACCAGAATTCCTCTTAGGTTGCCAAATAAGCTGCCCTTTCCGAGACTGAAACTGGTGGGGAAAATTCAGGGCGCCCCAGGAATGAAAGAAAGGGCGACGGGTCAGGAGATAGAAATGAATAAACAAGAGACGCTGGAGAACCGCGGAAGTCCAATGTTTGCCATATTTAAGGTTCTGCCGTGTTGCTCAACTGCTTGACGATGCTGTTTGACCTTCACCGAATACCTTTTGCTATTTGGGCTTAGGATGCCCTCCCCCCCGCCCCAAAAAAACCCCACTGCTGTGGCCTAGATAGATGAGCTTACAGTCCCCATCAGCTCCCAAACATTGCACTTGTCCTACTGGCTGGGAGAAATGGAGACTGGAGTCTGTGACGATCCAGAAAGTGGGGGCAACTAAGGGGAGAGAGAAAGACAGATCTCTCTTGAGCCACAAAATTAAACTTTAAACTGTCACTCTCGCCTTTTTTTGACAGGTGGAGGTCTGATTTTTCCCCCTCTCGCCATCGTGGTTAATGAATGCTGAATTCCGCTGCCAAGAAGTGGGGTCCTTTGAACGCACCAGTCATGCTGAGGAACTGGGCAAGGTTAGGGTGGGGTCTCCCTTACTTTGTGACTCCTAGAAATGGGGCACTCCTCCAGCGTTTCTCCCACAAGCTACAAGGAAATTCCGCAGTGAGTATCCAGAGTTGCCAGTCCATCTTTTGTCCTAACCAACCCTGAGAATTTATTTTTATTTTCTTTTTTTGCGGGGGGAGGTTTAGTTGGGGGAGTAGCTTTGACTTCCGGTGAATTTCCCCCCCACCGTGTTCACGTAAAAGTCTGGTTTCACCCGGCCGTCTGATAAATGCTGTCACTTGTTGCATGCATCGTGTGGCTTGTTTCCATTGGGTTTAGCACACCACCCATCAAGCCAGTTTCGTGGCTCTTAAACCAGGGACAGGCAGCCCTTGACGCCCTGTGGACTTCAACTCATGAAGGGGCTTAAACCCCTGTTTTAAGCCATGTTTGGTGGGTGACCCAAGCTGACACCAAATGATCAGAGCAGGTGAACTCCAGAGATTTGTATTTGCTGGGGGGTTGGGCTAGTTGACCTCCAAGGTCCCCTCCGACCCTCTTGTTCCGTGTTCTAAGGTCCACTTTCTGTTTTGCAGGCTTGGATACTCATATCAGAGAAGAGTATAGATCTGGCTGTCCCCAACCCAAGCTGGAGCCAAGAAATGATGCTCCAGTTTAACCGATATATGGAGATGACGAAAGATGGTAGCTGGCAGAAGCTGCCATCTTACCAAAGTTTCTCTGATCACCTTCCAGGCAAGCTTTTCTTTCTTTCTTTCTTAGCATCGCATCTTGCTTGGCCTGGGCAGGGTTTGTTTTAAGAATGCTTTCTTTGGCCAAGTGGTGATTGGACACATTTTTTTTTAAAAGCTCCTGAAAATTCAGTGGGCCCTTTTCTCCCACCTTCTCATCCAGGAATTAAAATTATGTCTTGAAACTTTGCAAAAGAAACAAGGGAGAAGGCTTGGCTCATTGTTTACATTTGTTGGGCAAGAGAATGTGGTGGTTTCTCCACCTCCTTCATAAACATCCACCCTATGGGATTGTAATGGAGTCTCTTTTGGCCAGGAGTTATGGGTTTTCTAAGCTTTGGAGGGCTGGGTGTGGCTATTTCCTACCCAGAAACTCAAAAGTCTGCCTCGCCAGACATGAATTCTAGCCAAGCGCTGGAGAGGTTTCTAAATAGCCTTCAAGCTTTTCCAAGGACATCTTGCA
Organism: Notechis scutatus; assembly: GCF_049901735.1. NCBI lineage: Eukaryota > Metazoa > Chordata > Lepidosauria > Squamata > Elapidae > Notechis > Notechis scutatus. The sequence continues at coordinate 10,120,737 of NC_142022.1, forward strand.
AAGGTCCCTGCATGGTGCAGAGAGAGAAAGAGAGACAGAGAGAGATAGAAACACACACAGAGAAATAGAGTAAAAACAGTGAGAGGAAGAGAAGCAGAAATAGAAAAAGAGAGAAAGAAAGAGAGGGAGGGAGGGAAAGAAGAAAGAAAGCAAGGGAGACAGAAGGAGAAGGAAAGGAAGGAAAGAGAAAACAAAAAAAATGGAGAAAGAAGGAAGAAAAACAACAGAGACAGAGAGAAAGAAGGACATATGGTTAGATAGATGGATGGATGGATGGAGATGGATAGATAGATAGATAGATAGATAGATAGATAGATAGATAGATAGATAGATAGATAGATAGATAGATAGATAGATAGATAGATAGATAGATAGATTCCTATTTATGTTTATTTACAAACTACAGGTTTGCCCTATTTTTTGCAAAAATAACATGCCAGGGTTCAGGAGGCTGGGTCAGTCCCCCCTGGGAAGCTCCCAAGCTGGATGGAGAGAAAGTATCTTTCCCTCTCTGAGGTTTCCCAGACACTGGGAAGGTAGACTACTGCCGAAGCTGGGGGCTCCCTTAACCAAGGCAGTTTAACCGTTTTGCTGGCCCGTGAGCGGCTGGCTGAATAGAGGCAGTCAGCAAACATCGAGGGAATTAAGTAGATCTGGAAAGGGATGGGGTGGGCTAATAAACCCAGTTTTTTCCCCCCATTTTTGAATTATCTCAAACCACCAGCCTGCAAAACCATTACAGATTATATTACCTTTGGTTTGAGTTGGGTATGATTGACCCTAAAAGACGCCAAGATTATTTGTCAGAGATAAGACACCAAGATCCCTCCCTTGCTGAATAAACATTCTTAGCTTTGGACATTTTCCCCGTTGGAAAATGCACTCCAAGCAAGCGTGCATAATGTTTAGCTAAATATTCTCCTCTATTTGGCACCAATTGAGCCTTGTTGGTTTTTAAGGGACTGTCCCATTTTCAAAGAATCTGTTGGTTAGGTTTGGTGCCCTTCTGACTTCTGCCCCGGGTTGATTCCCCCCACTCCCCAAATCAGCCTTTGAAAAGGACCTTAGAGGTCATTCAGTCTAACCCCTGCTTGAGGTGGATTCTAGGAAACTTTCGAAACTTAAAACCAGCCATTTTTTGGGGGCATGGCTGCAGAAGGCGGGGTATTGTATAAATGGAATTTATTTTTCTGTTTTCTACTTGTGTCTATTCATGGATCCCAAACAATATTAAGCCAATATGGTGGGATTTTTTTACCTGGTTGGGGAACTTATGGCCACTAGACGTTGCTATATAATCCATGAACTCAAATGGCTTCCCGAAGAGAATTTGGGTGGAAAGAAAATTCCCGGATCGCCTCTGTCAAAGTTGGAGCATTCAGGGGTGCCCCCACGAATAGGCACAGTCTACCTTAAAGCCCCCAAATGGGGGGGAGGCAGCTGCAATGTTGTCTGATGCCCCATTTGCGGCTTTCCCACCAGCGAACCAGGGGAAAAGGAGCATCTTGTTCTAGCAGGGCGTGGCATGCCAAAGCGGAACCTCCACGCACGGAGGCAGTCTACCTCTAAGAATCCCCCCAAAAAAAAACCTGGAGGCCGGATCTGGCAGGGTGTGGCCACTCCAAATGGAACCTCCAGGCAGAGAGGCAGTCTACCTGCTAGCAACCCCTGAGGAAAGCTGGATTTATAGCAAGGTGTGGCAACTCTAGAGGAAACCTCCACGCACAGAAGCAGTCTACCTTTTAACAACCCCCCCATCTCCAAAATTGCAGGCTGGCTCCGACAGCTCGCTTGGGGCCTTTCAGTCCCCCAGATGGAGCAGGAAGGGGAAAAAAACATCCTTGCCCAAGAAAATGTGATCTTTCTTTCTTTCTTCCTTTTTTTCTTTCCTTTCCTTTCCTTTCCTTTCCTTTTTCTTTCTTTCTTTTTCTTTCTTTCTTTCTTTCTTTCTTTCTTTCTTTCTTTCTTTTCTTTCTCTTTTTCTTTTCTCTTTCTCTCTTTCTTTCTTTCTTTCTTTCTTTCTTTCTTTCTTTCTTTCTTTCTTTCTTTCTTTTCTTTCTGTCTGTCTGTCTGTCTCAGTTCATCTCCCTCCATCTCTCTCTCTCTTTCTTTCTTTCTTTCTTTCTTTCTTTCTTTCTTTCTTTCTTTCTTTCTCTCTCTCTCTCTCTCTCTCTCTCTCTCTCTCTCTCTCTCTCTCTCTCTGTCCTTCCCTTTTTTCTTCCCTCCTTCCTTCCCTCCTACCTTCCTTTCTTCCATCTTTCTGTCTTTCTCTCTCCTCCCTACCTCTCTCCTTGCTTTCCCTTTCTCTCTTCACAACAAACCTGTGGCTAACTTGACAACTCCAGGGTTCCGCTCAACAGCCGAAAAGTCCAGAAAAGTCATGAAACTGGGCAAGCCACCCTGCCTGGCTTAGCAGTAGAAATGTCGGGCTTCGGTTGCGTTTGTTTGAGGTTGTACTTCAACCTCAGCTGACGTTACCTTTTTTCGCCGCTTCTGCAGAAGGACCCTGGAAGGAAGAGCTCCGGAACCAAAAATACCGCATGTTTCTCCGAAGTATCGACGGGGAAGGCAAGGGCTTCGAGTACGCCATGTTTCTGAAGCCTTCGGAGAAGAGGGTGGTGGCCGTCTTCCAAATAGGGCCCTACCTCGAGGGGCCTTCGGGGTGAGACTTTTTAAAAAAAAAAAAAAAAATCCAGTGTAAAAAAATCAGAATATTCACAATAGAGTTGGAAGGCACCTTGTAGGTCATCTAGCCCAGGGATCGCCAACCTTTTGGGCCTCAGGGACCACCAAACTCATGATTTTAAACCCCGCGCGCCACTAATATGAATTTTAGACTGAGGGTGGCTTGCCGGCATTGGCGGGGAAGTCGGTCCCATATTCCAGAGCTGCAGTAGTCTCACAGGACTGGCCCATTGGTCGTCCCGGAGCAGCTGCTCCTCCGCCCGGGTGCACCGGCCTGCCATGGAATGGAGGAGCAGCTGCTCTGGAATGACCAAAGGGCCAGACCTGTGAGACTACTGCAGCTTTGGAATATGGGACCGACTTTCCTACCAACGTCAGCAATCCACCCCGGGGCGGATTTCCATCCCCCGCCATTGGTCTTACCTTCCAGTTCCACCTTGCGTGGCTCTACTCAAGGTAAGGTTTGCGCTCGGCCGAAGGGTGGGGACCAGCGGGTAGGCGGGCCATGTGGGCGGTGCAGCCTTGTGTTCCCGCGCAGCCTGGATTAATTGCTTTGTGGGGGGACATTTCTCTGCGGACCACCCAAATTTTCTCGCAGACCACCAGTGGTCCCCGGCCCATTGGCTGGCCACCACTGTTCTCGGCCAACCCCCTGCTTTGAAATCTTAACAGGACAATTGCCAGCGTAGTTCTAAGCTGCAAACGTACATACTTTACATCCATTAGTTCATTTCTAGCAGCCAGGAATTCTCCACTTAGAGCAGGGAAACTTTAAGGCTTGTGGACTTCCAACTCCCAGAATTCTCCAGCCGGAGGACGGGGAGGCAAATAAATGTAATAAACACAAGTTTAATCATTAATAAATATTGATCTCTTGGTAGTGTCCCCTGGCATTGAATCTTTCTGAAAACAGGCCGCCCAATTTTCTTTTCTTTTTTTACCCACACAAATCCCCTCCTCGTCTTGTGAGTTTGCAAGCTCCCTCTTTCTCCAAGCCTCCGTGGCTGAGTTCTTATTTTATTCTGCCTCTCAAGGTTTGCCCACGGCGGGGCCATCGCCACTATTCTGGACAGCACGGTGGGGGCCAGCGTCATCTACATCAGCCGCAGGGTGGTGACCGCTAACCTCAACATAAACTACAAGAGGTCAGTGCCTCCTTACGAAAGGAGGTCTGAATTGGGAGAAGGAGAATTGAAGTCGGAATTGGCCAGGTGTGCCGATTCCAAGGAGGCTTTTGGTTTTGTTTTATTCCAGGTTTAACGTTTTTTAATTGAGTTATCAGACAAGATACAAAATACAAAAGTAAATAGAAAAGCAATGGGGGAGGAAAGGGGGGAAGGGAAGTGAGGAGGGGAAGGAAAAAAGAAACACTGACTTCTAGCTCTCAGAATAGAATAAAGAATAGAATAGAGTATAGAATATAGAATATAATTCTTTATTGGCCAAGTGTGATTGGACACACAAGGAATTTGTCTTGGTGCAAATGCTCTCAGTGTCCATAAAAGAAAAGAGACATTCGTCAAGAGTCAAGAATCATCAGGTCCAACACTTAATAATAGTCACAGGGTACAATAAGCAATCAAATCATACTAGGAAACAGTCCATATAAATCATAAAGTTACAAGTGACAAAGTTACAGTCATACAGTCACAAGTGGGAGGAGATGGATGATAAGATTAGTAGTAATAGTAGTGCAGACTTTGTAGATAGTTGGACAGGTGTTGAGGGAATTATTTGTTTAGCAGAGTAATGAATTCTAACAGAGCTGAAAGTCAGTGCGGTAAAATAAGGCATTAAACATCAAATCACAACTTTTTTTTTTTTCATAAGAATATAAACAAGCCATTTTTGTAAGGTTTGGTTTTGTTCCAAAGTCGATCTCTCGGCCTCCTAACAAGATTGGGGGGATGGAGGAGGAGACTGACCACCAAACATGTTATTGTTTATATTTTTTATAGTATTTTATATGCATTGTCTAGGCAGGCCGTTGTCTTAAGGGGACGCGGTAGCTCAGCGACTAAGACGCTGAGCTTATCGGTCAGAAAGTTTGGCGGTTCGAATCCCTAGCACTGCGGAACGGAGTGAGCTCCTGTTCCTTGTCCCAGCTTCTGCCAACCTAGCAGTTCGAAAGCACGTTAAAAAAAAAATGCAAGTAGAAAAATAGGAACCCCTTTGGTGGGAAGATAACAGCGTTCCGTGCGCCTTCAAAGGCGTTTAGTCATGCCATGACCACGGAGACGTCTTCGGACAGCGCTGACTCTTCTTCGGCTTTGTAACGGAGACGAGCGGCACCCCCTAGAGCCAGAAACGACTAGCACGGATGTCCGAGGGGAACCTTCAGCAAGACAGGCTGCCCCTCAACCGTGAAACGTTTGTGAAGTCACCTACCTTGCCACAGTTGCTAAGGGAGGAATTCGGCGTCTCGTAACCATTCGCCTTTTTTTCTCCCCCTTCGTTCAGTCCCGTGGAGTTGGGCTCCGTGATCCTGGTGGACACCAGGGTGGACAAGATCGAAGGCAGGAAGATCTTTGCGAGCGGCGAAGTCTTGAGTGTGGATGGACAGACGCTCCATGCAGAGGCCACTGGTAAGTTATGGCTAGGGTAGGGTCTCCGTCAGGGTCACTTCAGCCTGCCTTCTCCAACCTGAATTTCCATCCCACCCCACCCCGAGACTACAGTTCCCAGAATTCCAAGCAGCGTGGCCGAAAGCTCTCCGGGTGTTGAGAAATATAGATTAAAAGTGGCCACCCTGATTGCCTGATACAATTTTCAGTAATATTCTATGTTCCTAGCCTCAAATTGTCTATATCTCCTTTGTTTCTCTCCTGTTTTTGTTTTTTTAAGCTGTCTTCATCGAACTGCAGCCACAGAAAGAAACGGATTCCAGCAGCTCCCCTTAAAACAGACAACCTGGATGCCCGCAGCACCAACTCCTGATCCGCCTTCCTCTTCCTTAACTTTCCCACTACAAGTCCCTCTCGGAGTTTCATCGGTTTGTTTCCTCCCTTCTTTGCACAACTGGGTGGAACATCAGTGTTTCGAAAACTGCAACCCACACCTGTTTGGCATGGCACCCTTTGTTGTGGAGGCGGGAGGCCGTGAATCCCAAAAACTGTATTTCTGGTCAGGTTGTCACCTGATAGATCTGTCCTTGGTGCCATGGTTCTAAAACCCAATGGGTGTTTTCTGGCTGCTTTCGAACTCGCTCCCCCTTTTCTTGGCCCTTCGAGGATATTTATATTTTACCCTTTCACGTGTGGTAGATATTTTTTCTTCTGAGGCGAGTTTCCGAACTGGTCGGAGTCGAAGAAAATTGGATCAGGATTGGACCGTGGGCTCATGGGGGCGGGCGTCTCTCAACTGGGTGGTTTCCTTGCAGACATTTTAGGACCCAACTTTGTAGCATCATCGGTTTGCGGGGTGGAGGAGGAAGAGGAGGACTCTCAAACATGATAATCTAAACCAGGGGTCGGCAACCTTAAAACACTCAAAGAGCCACAAAAGTCCTAACCGGAAGCTCCCCGGTCAATTCTGGAGCCGACCAGAAGTCCGGTTCCCCCATCATAGAGTCTCCTAGCGTGGCGTCCATTTTCCTCTACCTGTCCTAACCGAAAACCCTATCAATTGTGGAGCCACAGCAGAGGGATGGAAGAGCCGCATGCGGCTCCAGAGCCAGGGGTTGCCTACTCCTGATCTAACCTTATATCCAGATACACTTTTTGAGACCCGCTCTTGTTAACCTCGGAGATAGTTTCGGAGAATGAGGTTGAGTGACTTCAGGAAAGGAGGTGCTGAATTGTCCAATGGGGCAGTGTTAACATGGTTGCTCCCCTCCTTGGTCGCCGACACCTGAGGAGGTTTCTGCCTAAGTGACGAGAATCACAGCATCCCGCGTTCACCAACCTCTGGGCCTCTTCCCTGGGTCTGCTCACAGTCCGTGGGGTGCACAGCCTTGTGTCTTTGGGGTGCCTGTTAAATGCCTGCCTCTCTGCCCTGCCTTCCGAGTGCCTTACAGAAGGATTGTTAGCACTTACCCTACTTTTACACAATTATTTTACCTGTTGGTTTGAGTAACAGCGTGGTGATTGCCAATGAGAACCATAAATATAATTTACTCTGCGTGTCTTCTCTTGTTTTGTCCTTGGGAAACAGTTTGTGTAATTTCCTCCTTGTTCTTCCTGGTTTTTTTTTTTTTCCTGAAAGCTGGGGGCTAAGGAGGAAAAAAATGGCCACAGGTCAGGGATGGAAAAAGAAGAGACCATCTCCACATCCGTCAGGGTATATATATATATATATATATATATATATATATATATATATATATATATATATATATATATATATAGTCATTTGTTCATTTTAATCAAGGTCCCCCTGGGTGGAGAAATATTGGAAACACACAACATCTTCTCTGCTTGAACCACTAGGGTCTCACTCTTGTAACTTGAATACCAGTTGAGCAGCAGTATGCGCGTCCAATCTCCTGGGTGAAAATGTGCCCACGGATCTGGGATTAAGGCCAGATGAATGTATCCAAGTTTATCGTGGAAGGTTCTTGGCCCACATCATGGCAGGAAGAAAAAAAAATCAGCCACTTGAGGAAACTTCTCAAGTCCTCCTAGATTTTGAGGATGTGTCTTCACCGGAAGGAAGGAACGATAGGCTTAAACCCAGTTGGTCCCGGGTGAAGTTCCTCGCTGCTTGTTGGAAGGGAGGAACCTGTTAAAGCTGTTGTGAGGCTTTATGGTTCTGGAGATTTTGTGATGATGCTTGAGGGGTATTTCACTTTTATAAATATAGTTTGTGTTTATTTCGAGCACTTTGGTTTAACATAAGACAATAAAGAGTGCCTCTTAAATGCCCACCTCTTTGCCCTGCCTTCTTTTGGAAGATGAGTTGACCTTTACCTTACTTTTACCCATGTGTTTGATTACATGTTGGTTTGAGTGAACAGCATGGCGATCGCAAATGAGAGTGATCAATGTAATGGCTCTTGATGTGTCGGCCATTATTTTGTCCTTAGGAACTGGTTTGCGCAAATTCCTCTTGTTCTTCCCGATTTTCCTGATGCCTGCTGGGAGCTAAGGAGGAAAACGGCCACGGGTCAGGGATGGGAAAAAGAGAGAGACGATTTCCGTATCCCTCAAGTCATACGCGGTCATTCATTAATTTTAATTTAAGGTTCCCCTGAGTGGAGAACTACTCTTCCCAATAGGAAGGCACCACATAAACACAAGTCACAGAACAGCCCAAGGCACGTATTCCCATAGAGAGAAGTTCCCAGAGGATGGGTTCTAGCGTGAGTCCAAAAGCTCGGAAGAGTGCATCTTTCATCCCACTTCCGACCCAAATTCGATCTTGCGTCATTATCCTGGAACACATATTTGCCTTCATTCGGGAGATGTTTTTGTCCGTAATGGGAGGACCCAACCCAGGCCCAACTGCCAAGCTGAGCTTGATGGAGCTGTATGTCATCTCTGTTTACGCCTCTGGGAATATCTCTTGTAACTCTGGATATCTGAAAAACCTGCCAAGAAACAACGTGCTCTTTTGATCTACTCAGTGAAAAATATGCTGACGGATCTGGAACTAAGACCAGGTGACTGGACCCATGTTTATCGTGGAGGATCTTGGTGTGAAATCAGCCACTTGAGCAAACTCCTCAAGTCCTTCTAATTTGAAGGTGTGTCTTCACTGGAAGGAAGGAACGATAGGCTTAAATCCAGTTGGTCCTGGGTGAAGTTCCTCACTGCTTGTTGGAAGGGAGGAACCTGTTAAAGCTGTTGGGAGTTGAGTTCTGCCTGAAGAAGAGCTGCTGAGAAGAAGAAGACACCCTTTCCAAGAGCTCAGCAGGTCAGAAGATTCAGAATGCATGGTATTCTGAGGAGCATCAACCGGACGGTCAAAGGGTTGGCCACCGAGATACCTCGTCTGGCAACAATGAAAGAGCTCTTGGCACAGCATCCTCGTGTGCTCTTCAGAAGGACCTCCACGGTGAGTATTGGGGAGGGCTTAACAGGAAGGGGAGGACACCCTCCCCAAATAAACTATCCCTGGTTTTGGAGGACCATCTAAAAGGTTCTGAGATCCTAAGGAGATTCTGGAGGATATAGAGAAGGTTGAAGCTCCTGCATTCATAGAGGGCACTCGGAGCCCAAGAGATCTGATGAGATGGACAGAGAAGATTGAAGACTTCCAGTAACCCACCCATGTGCCTTGAAATATCTTGTGGGCGTGAGTGGGGTTCCTCAACACAGATATCCTGCCTTCCTTGTTTCCTAGCAAGAGCCCCACCAACTTCGCAGGGACCTTGGCGTCCCCAACCCAAGTTGGAGCCAAGAGATGATGGACCAGTTTGAAAAATTCACAAAGATGTCCGAAGATGGATCTTGGCAACGCATCCCGAGTTATAACAACAGCGTGGACAGCATGCCTGGTCAGTCTTTCTATCCCACTCCAAGCATTTCCTCCCAGAGTGGCCTTCCTCCGGCAAATGTCCGCTTGTTAGAAAGATGGCAAGTTCTCCATCTTCAGGCCTGCCCAAATAATCGTTCTTCTAGATCCTTCCCTCTGCAATGTCGCTCAACCTCGCGAAGATGGGTGGCCTTCCAACTCCCCAGATTCTCCCCACCAGCTGGACTTCTGGGAGTTGAACGCCACCCATCTTCAACTTGGCCAGCTTGACCAACAACACCTTAGATGTCTTATCAGGTCGTAGGATGAAAGATCTGGCTCTCAACCACGTCACAAGTTACAAGATCTGCCCATCTTTGGAAGGAAGGTGTGGTAGTCTGGGGTTGTGTTCCTCGACTCGGCAACTTGGCGATGGGTGGATTTCCAACCCCCAGAAACCTTAACTCAAGTTATGGGTGTGTAAGACCCTGGTTGAGGGGTCAGACAATGTCGGTGCAATTAATTAAAGCCAACAAGACTCACCTCTGAAGTGGAAGCGAATTCCAGAATCCAAGTTCCAGTTTAACGCGGGGACAATTTTGCACCAACTTTTCTCCCATAGCCTGGTTCCAAAATTAACTCCCAATTGCCACCCTTGTGACCTGCCCCAAACAAATCTATTTCCCAACCCCCCCAAAAAATATTCTAGATCTGGATCATTTTTCCTCCTCTGGGGGTGGGGGCAGCATTTCTTAGCTCTGTTTTATTTTAGCCCAAACTGCAAATCGAATAAAATAGGGAATTTCCTTTTTCCAATTTTTAATGTCCTTGTTTTCCTTCCTCGCTTTTTTTTTTCCTCCCCCACCTCCATTTGTAGTTCTCAGCAAATTGGGCTACAACCCGAAAAAGCATCCAGATGCCTGCTTGTTCGTCCGAAACGTGGCTGCCGAAGGCCGCGGGTTCGAGTTTGCCATGTTTTACAATGGCTCGGAGAGACGGATGGCAGTTCCTCTCCAAACTGGGTCGTATTTGGAAGGGATGATCGGGTGAGCTCGGATGGGTTGATGGAGCCTGCGTCTCCCCCTCCGGTCGGATATTCTTCCTGTCTTTTCTAACATCTAAAAGATTAACAGAGTTGGAAGGGACCTTGGAGGTCTTCTAGTCCAGCCCCCTGCCCAGGCAGGAAACCCCAGACCATTTCAGACAAATGGCAGTCCAGTCTCTTCTTTAAAAACTGCAGGATCGGGGGAAGGAAGGAAGGAAGGAAGGAAGGAAGGAAGGAAGGAAGGAAGGGAAGGAAGGAAGGAAGGGAAGGAAGGAAAGGGATGGGAATTAGAAAGGAAGGAAGAAAGGAGGGAGGGAGGAAAGAAGGAAGGAAGGAAGGAAGGAAGGAAGGAAGGAAGAAAGGAAAGGAAAGGAAAGGAAGGAATAGACGGGAAGGAAATGAAAGAAAGGAATAGACGGGGAAGGAAGGAAGGAAGGAAGGAAGGAAGAAAAGAAAGAAAAGGGATGGGAATTAGAAAGGAAGGAAGAAAGGAGGGAGGGAGGGAGGGAAGGAAGGAAGGAAGGAAGGAAAGGAAGGAAGGAAGGAAAAGGGATGGGAATTAGAAGGGAAGGAAGGAAGGAAGGAAGGAAGGAAGGAAGGAAGGATATCAGAATAACAGAGTTGGGAGGGACCTTGGAGGTCTTCTAGTCCAACCCCCTGCTCAGGCAGGAACCCTAGACCATTTCAGACCAATGGCAGTCCAATCTCCTCTTAAAAGCCTCCAGGGATGGAGCACCCACAAAGTCTGGTGGCAAGCTGTTCCATCGGTTAATTTGTCCTCAATTGTCAGGAAATTCCTCCTTCGCTCCAGGTTGCTTCTCTCCTGGATGAGTTTCCATCTGTTGCTTCTCATCCTGCCTTCTGGTGCTTTGGAGAAGAGCTTGACTGCCTCTTCTTTGGGGCAGCCCCTCAGATATCAGAACCCTGCTATCCTGTCACCCCTTGGTCCTTCTTTTCATCCAACGAGACGTCCCCAGTTCCCGCAACCGTTCTTCGTATGTCTTCCAGTCCCCTAATGGTTGCTCTTCTCCTTCCCGCTTCCGCCTCTTCCGATGTCGACTCCCGATTCGGTCCAGATTCGTGCACGGGGGGGCCGTGGCCGCCATCCTGGATCACACCTTTGCCAGTTGCGGCATCTGTGCCTCGGGGATCGTGGTGACCGCCAACCTCTCCGTGAGCTACAAGAGGTGAGCAGGGATCGGGGTCTCTTTGCGCGCCCAATTGAGGTGATCCTCGGCTTACGGCCACAATGACGAGCCCCAAATTTTTCCCATGGCTGAGCGAGACGTCGGCGCGGTGAATTTTGCCCCATTTTAGGATCCCTTCCAAGTCTGCCATTCTGTTAGGCTGTGATGACCCAAAGGGGCGTGGCACAAAGGCAACACAGTCGGATAAGCAAGGAGAGTGCCTTTAATACCTCCAACTTTGCCCCCAATGTCCAGTTACCTTCGGCTGGAGAAAAAAAATCTCACAAGAACAGCCTTTAAGTGGAGGAAATTCAGTCCAAAAACAAAATACATACAATCTGTAAATAAAAATCCACACAAACCACACGGCAGTAATTAAGATGACAGGGCAGGATAAGGAATTGCAGACTTGAAAGGCCATCAAAACACACGCAGTTGGGAAGACGCCAGGAACCCAGATAAGCTTCTACGATACCAGATAAATTCACGATTTGCTCCCAACAACTTGCTGTGTGCAGCTTCCCTTTTTAAACACTGTGTTTCCAGCTGCAGCTAATTAAGGGAATCAGGGCCCTTTCCTCCCCCGTAAGTCACGCAACCCACATTGCTCCTTTCTCCGTTCCTCCCTGTGTGCCCTAGAATGAAGAGTGGGTGGGCCTGGCTCTTCCTCTGAACTCTCTCTCGGTCATAAGTATGAAAATGGCCCCGAGTCATGTCATAGCTTTGAATGGCCACTAAATGAACTGCCTGTATTCTTAGCCTGTATTTCTGCCTTCACCTTGGGCTGACAAAACCAGACCAACCAGCCTGGATGCTTCAGAAAGAAGGAGAGGGAAGGAGGGTGGTACTTGAGATGACTTTGGCTGCAGGCAGGGGAGAAACCCACAGAGAGGTTTAGCTGCCAAGAACCATCATCCACTGCCCTTGACAGGCCCATCCTTCCCCTTCCAGCCCCATCCCGCTGGGCTCTGTAGTCCTCGTGGAAACCAAGGTGGAGAAAGTAGAAGAGAAGAAGATATTTCTGTCCGGGTGTGTGCAGAGTACCAACGCGCGAATCCTTCACGCAGAAGCCACAGGTGAGTCTACCTGTGGGATCCAATTGGACCCTCCCATTGGCTCTCCTTCTTGGGAAAACTCTCTTGGAAGGGGCCTTCTCCTCTCCAGCCTCCTTTGGAAGGAAGAATAAGACACAAGGGAGCCATCGCCATTGATCTCCTCGGCTTTCGATTTTCCTCTCTTCCGTTTCTCCTCATCTTCTGGGTTTCTCTTCCCTTTTGGCGCAGATGGGCTAGGTGGAGGGCAGGTGTCTCTTGTTTCCTGCAGGGCAGGTGTGGTTCAACAGGTGTGGTGGAAGCTCTTGGAGAGACACGATGGACGACTTAGCCAAAAGGAAAGGCATCCACATCTCCTCGCCCCACCATTTCGTCTTCCAATCTCAACTCTTTCTCCATCTCTTTGTCTCTCCATCTCCCTGGCTGCAGCTCTCTTGATCCATCTGGACGTGATGACTTCTTCCCATCCAGTGACCGGCTGCAACTGATCCTTCTTCCAGCCAACAGCAATCCTTTGTGGGCTTCTCACAAAAAGATTCCTGAAATCTCATTTTTATTTTTATTTTTGGAAAAACAGACTATTTGCACGTCCTTGAAGGAGAAGTTTGAACTGGCTTCTGGCTCTCTTCGGAGACCGAAACCCTTTTTTTCCTCTTTGGATCTTCCTGCGGAGTGGGGCAAAGAAAGAATTCCAAAATGATTCATGATCTCTTCTTGATTTTGCAAGGGGGGGGGGAATCAAGAATCTTCTCCGGTTCTCCCAGAACCCCAAATCTTTCAGGAATGGGAACTGTTTTTCCTGCCTCCCCAAGTTTCTAAATATATTTATAGTTCAGGGGATGAAAGCTTCCCTTTACAAAATAAAATAATAATAATAATAAGGGAATGGCATGAATTGTTCGAAGAATGAGGTGCCCTGAATCCATTTCGTTCTCAAAGTGGTTTTCCTGTGATCAAGAAAAATGGAGTCATTACCCCCCCTTTAAAAAAAAAAAAAACTGGTGTCACTTAGCAATGGGGACTCGAGCATTTTTTTCCCTGGAGAGGGTCTGGGTTCAAGAGGAAGAGGGTTAAAATCAGATCTGGAATAACATCGTCTTTGATGTTGGTGTATCTCTTTGGCTCCTGGCTAAATGGGGAGCTGTCCAGGGTCCTGATGCGTTCAGGAGCTGTCCCTGGTGCTGAAGTCAAGTAGAGTGTGGCCTTGTGTTTAATGGAATAAATAACAGAGTTAGAAGGGACCTTGGAGGTCTCCTAGTCCAACCCCCTGCTCAAGCAGGAGCCCCTACACCATTCTGGACAAATATCTATCCAACCTCTTCTTTTTAAAAACCCAACTTCTGAAGGCAAGCTGTTCCGTTGTTGTTCGCTGTGAGAAATTTTTTATCTTAGTTCTAGGTTGGTTCTCGACCTCGAATTAAGTTTCCATCTGTTGCTTCTTGTCCTGCCTTCAGGTACTTTGGAGAATAAGTTGACCCCCCCTCTTCTCCTCAACTATCAGAACATTGCTATCCTGTCCCCCTTCTTTTCGTTAAATTGAAACGTGCCCAATTCCTGCAACCATTCTTCCCATGTTTTGGCTTCCAGTCCCCTAATTCTCCTGATTGCACTTCTCTGCACTCTTTCCAGAGTCTCAACCTCTTTTTTTTTTTTTTTTTTAATATTGTGGCTGTGATGACCCAGAGTATAACACAAACGTAACAAAATCCAAAATGTAAATAAATGTCCTTTAATGCCTCCAACTTGGCCCCACTGTTCAATAATACTCAGTTGGAGATAAAACGTACTCAAAAATAGTCTTCCAAATAAAGTAATCCAGTCTGAACTTAATGAGCAAATAGAGGTGAAGTAAAAAAAAAAACTAAAACAAACTACAATGAAGGAATTTCCACAATGGACCAGGATAAGTAATTACCAGCTTCAAGGAGATAACAAGGCACAATCTGTTGAAAGGACGCCAACCAAGATAACTTCAGCCCAAAATAAAACACACTTTGCTTCTGGCAACACTGTGTTTTAACCATCTCTCTTATATACTATTCTCCCCAGCTGCAACCAATGAGGGAGATCATGGCCGCTTCCTCTCTCGTAAACCAAGTTGTTTCCTTCTCCATTCCTCCCTGTGTGTCCTAGGATGAAGAGGGGATGGGTCTGGTTCTTCCTCTGACTGCCCAACTGGCCTCTGCCCTTCCCCAGCCTCCTCCACAACCTCTGGAGCCACACCTCCACTCGCTGTTGGCTGTTCCTCCTCTCCCTCAGAATCCGACCCTAACAAGGCCATGACAGTGGCAACTGGATGGCTGAGAGAATAGAAGCGTTCAGCATCCTGAGAGCGATTTAATGGGATGTGGGAATGACCTTGAGGAAGGAGGGGAAGGTAAGATAAGAGATAGATAAGAGGCAGCTTAGCCCTCAGCTGCATAATGGGTGGGAAAAAGAGACTCCAAAAGGAATTCCCGTAGCTCGTCAGACCATAAAAGACACTGAAAGAGGCTTCAACTTACGATAAATGAGCCCAGAATTTCTGAGGCTAAGCGAGACGTTTCTTAGCAACGGCGCTGTTTGTTTTCTACTGGTTGTCGCTGAACAATGTTAGGTTCATTAAAAAGAAAACACCACGTGGGCCAAACTTAAGAGAGGCCAGTCCATCAACGGTCCGCCTGGAGGATTGCAACAATGGACACACCTCACAGTAAGGAGGAGGGCTGCGTTTTGTTGGCTTGCCACCATCTGCAAACATCTACCCCGGCTTCAAAGAATGGTCCCTTTGTTCTTGCTCTGTGTGCCAAACCTGATCAGAGAGGGGCACCCTGCCAACAGCAGGAGGAAAAGGCTTTTGCTGCCCCATGGAGACGCCGCCGCAAAGGTGTCTCGAAGCCGTCCAAATCCTCCGGCTTTCTTTGGGCCAAGCCCAGCTTCCGATCGGATGGCAGCCCATTTTTGAGCCGGGATGCTTGTCCCCCAAAAACAAGCTTTGAACTTGACCTGCTGAACACGGCGGTGGCTTGCTGGGGTGTGACTCCCCCCGACCGAGGCCAGGTCGTGGCAGCCGGAACACAACAACATGGAACCCGCATGGTGACGTTGAAAGGCTCTGGATGGTAAACAACAACATCGGAAGTTTGCCTTGTGCCGGTTGGCGCGTTGGAGGGCCACAGAGGCAGGTTGGGAAGGGGTGAAGGAAGAGAAGAGGAGGAGGAGGAAGAGGAAGAGGAAGGATGCCAAGGTATTTAGGGGGGGGTCTGGGGTGAGTGGGTGTGGGGTCATTTGGCAACTGGAAGGGTGCACAGTTTCTCGTACAAGCAGATACGATGTGCCCCGTTATCCTTGTGGGGAGAAATCTGTATTTTAGCTGTATGGATTTGCAAGGAGGGGGGAAGGAAAAAAATGCAACTTTTGCAATCTCGCTAAACTTTTTTGGGGGTATTTTTCTTCTCGTTCTGCTTCTGCCCCAAAGTTTATTCCTCCTGATTATCTATCATCTATCTATCTATCTATCTATCTATATCTATCTATCTATCTATCTATCTATCTATCTATCTATTTACATTTGCGCAAAGCGGTTCTCGCCTCAGATGTGGAAATTCAATCAATCAGGAAGCTTGGGAGATTTTTTTTAAAAAAGCTTTGATTCCCCCCCCCTCTTCCCGGTCGTTTCTCCACTGCCCCCCAAAAAAAAATCTCCCACCCAAAAACACCTCTCACTCTGCCCACCTTGGCTTCTATCCAAGCAGTGGACTCTGCGCATGTTCAGAGACCCTGCTCTCCTCCTCCTCCTCCTCCTCCTGCCAAATGGGTCAGCGGGTTTGGAAGGGAGGGGAGGGCGAAGGAGAGAAACAAAGGGAAGTGTGGGTGCATCTCACACACACACACACACATACACACTTGCCAGTTGTTCGTCTGGTTTTGCCGTGTCCGGTCTTCCACACCTCCTGGCATTTCTTCCCGGGGACATAATCCCCCCGTCAACACCTCAGAGGTGTTTGAAGCCACACCTGGGCACGAAATCCCCCCGTTGGGTCTGTTTCCAAAATGAAAAAAAGCTTGGCAAGTCATTTCGGACATATTTTTTCCCCTCTTCCTTCTGCGAAACACAGGACGTTTTGTCTCCGTTGCCAAATTCCTGGAACCATGAAAGGCAGGAGAGCGGGGTTGCAGGTTTTTTTTAATGAGTTGTCAGTGTTTTAATTTATTTTGTTCCTCCCGTGGCCAAAAAACAAACCAACAACCCTACATCAGCAAAGAAAAGTGGATGGATGCTCACCTTTGAAGAATTAATTGTGGGTTCATTTTAAAAACTTTCTGGTTGTTGTTGTTTTTTCTATTCACCTGCAGGAGGTATTTGGGGAAAATCTGATTTTTATTTTTATTTTTTTGCATTTGAGTTGCAATGTTGTTGTTTCCAAAGTAAGCCGCTAGTCCTCAAGAGGTCTGAAAACCTCCAGGATGGTGGAAGGCGGTCGAAGGAAGCTTGAGTTGATGATTCTAACGCTGCTTTGCAGGCGGAGCGATGGGTCTAACTGGTTCTAACTGGTTTTCCTTCCATTTCCTCCCAGATCGACGTGAGAGCATTCGTCCTCATGGCTCTTCTCGCTTGCGTCTTGGGCCGACCTTATAATTTTTGCTCCGCCGGCCGGAACTGAGATGTTCTCCAAGCGAAAGACTCGCAACGTCCAAGCCACTTGTCCCAACGTGCTGACCCCTGACACAATCCCTTCCTTTTTGATCCCACCCAACCTCGCCACCCTCCAAGGCCGCCGGGCAGCTGGGAACCCCAGGCTGGGTGATGCATCAGCCCTGCCAGTCAAAAACAAGGGCGCTGCGGTGCAGGAGGAGGGACCGCAGGCCGGGACGCGACGCCCAGGCACTCCCGCCACGATCCAGCTCCCAACCCCGATGGACTTGGGGTGCCTGCCCGAAAGCCCCAACACCTGGCGGCGGGAATCGCTGTTCCATAGCAAGCCCCCGCCCCACCGAGGGCAAGTTGGCTGCTTTTCCTCCCCACGGACAAGGCCCCTTTCGCAGCCCACTCCGGGCCCGGACAGCGACACTGCCTCTTCCGCGGAAAATTCCCGTACAATTCCCCGTGCCCGTGCGTCCTCTCGATGGGCTCCTGCCGGGCCACGGCTATGGGCACCGGCGGCGTTTGGCATGCCGCTCCCCGCACACCCTGCGTCCCAGCTCCTTCTCCACGGAGGACACCAGTTCGACAGACACCAGTCCCTGCTGCCTGCGCCGCGAGGCCGACCCTCCTGGATCTCGCCGGGTGCTTGGTCCCTGGCGCCGCTCTTCCCCTGGGCTTGATCCGCTGCCGCCAGCGGCTGACCAAAGAGGTCACGTTGACGGTCAGCCAAGGCGGGCAGCTGCGTCTCTCCAGCGAGTACCTCCAGCCGCCGGGCAGCCTGCGGGTACGGCTGGTGAGCGCCGAAGGCTTCTACCCGCCGCAGGGCAACCCTCGCCACCTCCACTGTTGCGTGGGCCTTCAGCTGCGGCCCGGCCCAAGTCAAAGGCAGCGCAGCGCCATCATCAAGAGGACACGCAACCCCATCTTCAACGAGGACTTCTTCTTCGAGGGGGTGACCCCCGAGGAGCTTCCCCGGCGCAGCCTGAGGATCAAAGTGCTGAACAAATCCTGCAGCCTTCGGCGGGACGTCGTGTTGGGCGAGTGTGATGTCCCACTGGATTCTCTTCTGCCCTGAACCAGGAGGGGCGGTCCTTGGCAGAGAAGTGCCGGGGGTGGTATGGATGTCCTCACGGGCGGCAGGAGGGGCAATGGCTGCCCTTCAATGCCCCTCTCGGTGAATTTGCTCCTTCATTTACTCCAACTAACAAAGAAGCTAAGGATGGACTTCCATCCACTCCTGGAGAATCTACACCTCAATGCAGGTGGTCCTTGACATGGCAACCGTTCAAAGTGATGATGGCACTTCCAAAAGAGGTGTATGGCCAGTCCTCGCACTTACAACAGTCACAGTCTCCCCAGGGTCACGTGATTAAGATGAAGGCACCTTGGGGGGTCACGTGATCGCCATTTAAAGCCTCCCCGGGGCAAGCAATGTCAATGGATTCAGTACACGATGCACGGTTTGCTTAAGGACACGATTCATTTAATGGCCGTGGCAAGGAAAGTCCACAAACCAGAGCACAACAACCGTATCCATTACATCTCCATCCCAGTAGATGGGTCATAAGCGGAGTACTGGTGTGTTTGATCCAGGCAGCAGCCACCAGAGGGAGCTCTGCCACCCTGAGTATCACTGCCACCTTGAGGCAGACGGTGGTATAGCAGGAATCGGTTAGAAAACCAACCAAATTCCACCAGGTTTTAATTCAAGCCATGTCTGCTTGGAAATGTCTGCACCCCGTCTTTCTTAATGGTGGGGGAGCCCCCCATAATTGAAGACAACCCCAGAATTGCGGTGTTGCCGCTGAAGGATTCACACCAGCTTTGCAAGGGGTTGAACTGGCATTAAACCAGGGGTTGGACTAGATGGCCTCAGCATATTCCAAGCCTGCAATTCTCTCATTGTTCTTCCCAGAGAAAGAGGCTGGCTAGAAAGTTGAGGGAGCCGCTTCCTTTTTAGAAATGCCATCTTTGGTTGAAATCCCTTTTGTCTAACTTCACACCAAGTTGTTTTAGGTGTATGTCGGGTTTAAGTAACAAAATTGCCACTATGGATTCCATTAAAAATATAAAAGTATAAAGTTTTTTGGGTTTTTTTTTTTTACACTTGGGCTTTGTTGTTCAACTGGGATACTTAATGAAGTTGGTTTGTTTTTAAACTCTTTTTATACAGCTGCCCCAAAGATCTGGTTTCTGACTTATCCAAATTTTTCCACCAGAGGGCAGCATTTCTTTTCACAGTTGGAAAAAACCACTTGCAGCCACTGGAGGGAGCTCTTTACTGCTTAATTACTTTTTTTTTTTTCTACCCTGTATTGTAGATTCCCAAGTCAAAAGTTGCACTAAAATAAGTGAATCGCAAATTAACTAATAAAAAAAAATGCACATCTTTTTAAAGGGCATTTTTCCCCCCTGCTTTTTCCTGTTGCAATGCCCAGTTCAGCCACAAGAGGGCATCTCTTGGCACCGGGGAAGCTTTACAAAATTTAAAAAGGGGATTTCACTGCAAGCTTTGGCTTCCCTTTTTAATCCTTTTCATACTTTTAGAGTTCTAGTTTATTATTAATTTAGATGATGCTGGCCATTCCTGGTCCAACCACATGAGGGCCGGCTAGGACCAGCATTCTAGTTTGTCCAACTTTCCTAGAAGGAGTTGAAACAGTTTATGTCCAGGATGTGAGGGGTCTGTAAATATTTTCACAGCCCTCTTTTGGACTCGTGCAGGATATACAGGTCCCCCATGGAAGGCAGGTGGTTAGTAATTAATTCTTTTTTTTTTTTCTGCAGTCCTAATTACTCTCTGGAGTCTGTATCTGTCCTATTGGGTTGCAGAGCCAAACCAGACAGTTATAGAGGTGCAGATGATAGACTCAAAAATAAGTATAAGGTCTACAAGAAACAAAAACCACAGTTAATATTATAAAATATATCTTCCCATTTCCTAATCATAGTACTAATCATTTAATAACACATGAACACATTTCTTAATGTTTCACTCATTCATATTTTTAGAGCAAAACAATATTTGGGAGAAAACAGAGAGCTGGCTGGAAAAAAAAATAACCAAAGAAGACTGGAAGATAGAATAAAATAACCAAAGATAAAATAAATAGAATATAGAATATATAGAATAAAATAAAATAAAATAATAGAATATATAGAATAAAATAACCAAAGAAGATAGACTGGAAGATAGAATAAAATAACCAAAGATAAAATAAATAGAATATAGAATATATAGAATAAAATAAAATAAAATAATAGAATATATAGAATAAAATAACCAAAGAAGATAGACTGGAAACCAGGAGTATACCTGCTGGGCATAATAATCCCAGAGGGTTAATGATAAAGGAATTGCATACTTAGTTTTACATAGACTGACAGCAGCCAGGATTAGCTACGCAAAATTCTGGCAAAATGAGACTACCCCGTCAGATGAGGAGGTAATCAGGAAAATTCTAGGTCTTGGTAATGTCCTAACCCAGAGGTCGCCAACCATTTGGACCTCAGGGACCACCGAACTCATCATTTTAAATCCCGTGGACCAGAGACGCTGGGAAAATCCCAAAAAAAGTCTGCAGGAAAATCCCCCACCCCGTTTTCCTACCGATCGATCGTTCTTTACTTGGGATCGCAGGATCCCATCTCCAGCTCCGTTCTCGGGGGGGGGGAGAGGAGAGACTTTGGGCTTCATGCAAGGAAAGCAGCAGAAGCCGCAGAAGTCTTTCTTTCTCTCCCCCAAACTCCACCAGAAATGAGTCTTTGCCTCTCTCCAGCCCTTCCTGTCCGCTCTCAAAGGCCATTTCCTTCTGCTCAAACCCTCCTGCGTGGTTGTGGCTGTCCCACCCCGTGGATTTCCGCCTGCAAGCACGCCCGTGTTGGTGACGGAAGATTACTTTTCCTCTTCGTCTTCGCAGGCCTTGAGGACTGGCTCCTTGCAACCTTTCCTCCTGGCACCCAGACTTCCAAACTGTTCTCCTCCCTGGGATCAAAAGCCGGTGAGTCACTCCAAAGTTATATAAGCAGCTGGCAGGGCTTGCTTGCTTGGCACCCGGAGGTTGGGCAGGACCCAGCCTGCTTTTGTGTGGGGTGGCAGGGAGGGACTCTCCACCAGGGGGCAGCACAGCCTGGGAGGCGCCACACACACCCCCAGGGAGAACCCGGGTAGGAAAACAAACCAGGATGCGGCAAGAAAAACCGTAAACACGGGACAAAAATCCACCCTTCCCCAATGTTGGACACCATCGGGGGTTGTTCAGTTGAGGATGATCTGTTTTTCCAGAGCACTGAAAGAAGGTCTAGTCAGTTTCACTGCTATTTTATTTTTCTTTGGGACGAAGATTGGTTGGGGAAATTTAAAAAAAAAAAACACGCTTGTTTTGTAAGCAAATCTACTTCCTTCCCTGGATAGAGAGGCCAAAATAAACCCAGCTAAAGGGTTGGATTTGGGTCTTTTGGGTTGTTGTTTTTTTGCAATTTCGTAGCCTCGGTGGCATCTCCTCTTGGCCCCCTTTCCTTCAATCAGAACCCGGATTTTTCATTTCCCAAGCTTTTCTCCAGGGAGAAACCGGGCAGCTGGCAATCCTGAGACCTGAAACCTGGTGCGGGTGACGGAAAAAAAGGGCGGGTTGAGAGAGAGAGAGAGAGAGAGAGAGAGAGAGAGAGAGAGAGAGAGAGGAAATCTGTAATCTCCCAGCTGCACCTGTCAAATTGCTGCCTTCTAGCCAGCTGAGATTCATAAGACCAGCAGCCCCTGCAGGGCGGGGCGGATCCCCAGGTTGGCATTTCAGGAAGGTGGTTGGCATCTGGTACAGGTGAGATGCCACCATGCCGCCACCCCCGCCCCAAGCCTGTCTCGCGCTGCCTGAACCGCCCCATGCAGCAGCCCTGGGCAAGGACCCATGTTCCCCAGCAGCCAAGCACGTAAACAGTAATTATCCCTGGGGACTGGCGAGGGTGTGGCCGCCCGAAGGGGTGGGGGGAGGGGAGGACGGTGGGGATGCCAGCCCCCCCCTCCTTCCGGGACAGGGTTGACTGGCGCCCTTTGGGAGGGCTGGGAAGCGGCACCCATCATCCCCTGCCTTTCCTTTTTGGAGGACGAGTTCTGTGTCTTCTTCCAAGAGTCTGATAGATTGCCCTTTGCGCAGGGAGCTCACCAGGGAGCGCAGTTTTTCTCTCTTCTTTTTTTTTTTTTTTTACACACACAGACACACAGATACAGATCATCAGAGTTGGAAGGGACCTTGTAGGTCATCTAGTCCAACCCCCCCCTAAGCACATCCGTGTATCACACTTGGCGGTGCAAGGACCCCGAGCGTGTGTAACAAAAGGGGCAGAGTTCAAGGACGGGAGTTTTTTGCACATCCTTTAACTCTGCCCCTTTTGTTATACACACACAAACACACACCCTTCAGGCCTCGCCAAGGACCCTAGGGGCGTTTTTTGCAAGCACAGACACACACACACACACACACACACACACACACACACGTGTGCCTGCCTTCTGTCCTGCCGGGGCGCACACCAGTGGAGTATTGTTTGTTTGTTTGTTTGTTTTCTTTTGCACGCTCTTGACTTCTCCCTTATTTTACGCGCGCACAAAATCACGGCTTTTCTCGGTCTCGGCGTGCAAGGGACTCGGGAGAATTTTGCACGCCCTTTCTCTCTTCCCCCACCAGCCTTTTATTTTTATTTTCTATTTTTTGGCACGCGCACAGTCCCTCCTCCTCCTCCTCTCCGGCTGGGCGTGCAAGGGACCCCGAGCGGAGTTCTTTTGCACGCCCTCTAACCTCGCTCTCTCTCTCTCTCTCTCTGGATTTTACACACATACGCGCACACACATACCGTCCCTCCTTCTCTCCGGCTGGGCGTGCAAGGGCTTTTGCACGCGGGAGCGCACGTGCGGGGGGGCGGCGGGCGGCTCACGCGGCCTCGGCGTGGAGGACGGAGGAGGGGCGGCCAAGGCTGGGGAGGGGGGAGGGCTGGCCCCGATCCAGCGGCGCCGAGTTGTGTAACGCGGCTGGGCGGCTGCTTGCAGCCTCGGCTAATCGAGCGCTGTCGGAGGGAGCCCGGGGGGGCGGGGGCTGCCCCGGTGCCATGGCTGCCTGGCAGGCCAGGGAGGGGGGAGGGAGGGGGGGCAGCCACAGAGGCCTCTGCCCTGCCGCCCCCTTCCTTTCTGGGACCCCCGCGGGACCCCCGCCGCCCTCTCCGCCTTGTTAAAGCGAATTACTAGCGAGTTTAGGAGGCGTTTTTTGCAGCCCGTCCCGGGGAAGTAGCTCCACTGCTGGGCAGCAGTTCGTAGGGTAAAGCCGGACATTTTGCCCCAGGTTTCCAAGCTCACCTGGGTGCGTTTCCTCCGGGCCGAGAAAGCTCAGCCAGGTAAGGAAGGCGGGCGCGGAAGGCAGGTAAGGTACTTCAGGTGAAGGTTCTCAAGGTATTGGGGCAGAACTTCTTTTGGATGGGGGGAAACCTGTGGGTGTTAGGGTCTCCTGGGGGGTTGGACTAGATGACCTCCAAGGCCCCTTTCCAACTCTTACCTGGTTCGGGGCTCTTTTTAGGGCGCTTCACCGGGTGGCAGCCGGCTGCGGTGCGCCCGGCCGACAGGTAGAAATAGGACCCGGAGCGATGCGGCGTCCCCTTCTACCCACCCACCCGCCGGCCGCTCCGCCTTCCGGGAGACCGATCACAGATAACCCGAGTTGGAAGGGTCCATAGAGGTCATCTAGTCCAACCTTCCTCCCCCACCCACCACCACCACCTACACACCATTGTTTCCGAGACGGCAGCTTCACCGGTTGAATGACCGGTTCAAGGAAGGAGGGGCGGGGTCTCTGGGGCGGGGGAATCCACCCACCCCTTGTCTGCCTAGCACCACAAACCCCATCATCCCCGGCCAGTGGAATAGGGTCCGGCGGGGTTCGGGATCTGGAGGCGAACTTGCCCGGTTGAATTCCCGGGGAGGGGAGGGAAGGGGAGGGCGCGGGGCGGGACGGGGACGGGCCAGCTTCGGGGCGCCCCTGCCGGTTGCGCGGTTGCCACTGGTGCTGCCTGCCGCCGCCGAGGCGCGTCCCCGGACCGGGACCCTCCCCAGCCCCCCACCCCCGATGGAGGCTGGCGGAGCAGGACCGGCCAAGCGTGGCCGAGGCGCCCCCCCGAGGTAAGGCCGACGGGGGCTCGGGGCTGCAGAAAGGGGTGTGTGTGTGTGTGGCTGCGCCGCATGGGCCATAGAGTCCTGCGCGCCTGGAAAGCCAGGACAGGGAGGCGCTTCCCGAGGGATTCGCGACCCCCTCCCCTGTTATCTTGGGGTCCCCTTCACCCTCTACAACACCCCCAAAGTGTCCGGTCAGGGCTCTTTTCTGCTTTTGTTAAGGGGGCTTTTAAAAACTTTGAAAACTTTCTGAATTCTCTCTTTTCCCATCCCGGCCCTCTTCTCGCCTCGCTAAACTTTCTTTTTTTTCCCCCTTTTTTTTCCTCCACGCTTGGAGAAGAGGGGGGGGGGTCTTTGGGGCTCTCTTCTCAGCCCATGGCGGGGGGCGCACCCATTTGCAAGAGGAGGGGCGGAGGACAGGGGAGGGAGGGGGTTTTTCCCCCCTTCCCGTTTCACACCCAATAAGAGTCGCTTCTTTAACCTTCTGCTTGTGGCTAGGCTGGGCCACCAATTCCCATCGTTCCCGGCCTGCTGGGTGAGGGGAATCTGGGAGTCTGGCAAGGAGGGGATCAGCCAGCTGGCTGGGCCATTATCTTCCTTGTGGGGGCACGACACACACACACACACACACACACACACACACACACACAAAGGACCACTTGGATTCATCTCAGCAACCTTGTGTCCTAAAGCCTTTTCCCCCACTTAAGGGAGGACTACCACTCCCATGTGGCTCCCCCTCCCTTGCCAGGAATCCCAAAATACCCCCCTCCACAATCCACTTCTGCTTGATTTTCTCCCCTCCCCCCACTTCTTTTGTGCACCCTCTTAGCAAGCTTGGCTTCCCTTCCAGGTTTCTAGTCCTCATGAAGGAGCAGAGCTCCCTGGAGATTGTTGACAAACTCGTCTCCAGCTGCCCAGAATCCCAATTAAGTAATTTGCAGCACTTTGGAGCCCTGGCTTTGTGGAGAGAGAGAGAGAGAGAGAGAGAGAGAAGCAAAGGGAGAAGAGAGAAAGAGAGACTGAAAGAGAGAAAGAGTGAAGAGAAAGGGAGAGAGAAAGAAAGAGACACATAGAAGAGAGAGAGAGAAGAGAGAATGAGTGAAGAGAAAAAGAGAGGGAAGAGAAAGAGGGAGAGAGAGGAGAGAGAGAGAGAGAAAGATACAGAAGAATGGAGAAAGAGGGAGTGAGGAAAAAGGAGAGAAGAAAGAGACAAAATTGGAGAGAGGAGAAAAAGAGTGAAGAGAAAAAGAGAGAGAAGTGAAAAGAAAGGGAGAGAGAGAGAGAAGAGACAGAGAAAAATGGAGAGAGAGAGGGAGTGAGAAAAGGAAGAGAGAGAGAAAGAGAGCCAGGAGAGAGGAGGAGAGTGAAGAGAAAGAGAGAGAGAGAAAGAGAGAAGAGAGAGAATGAGAGAGAGAGAGAATGAGAGAGAGATGGTATCTGGCTTTGAGGCAGAGAAATAGGCCAGATTGCAAACTGCGCCCTGCCAGTTTCTGGTTTCGCTGCTGCGTGGCATCCATGGCCTCTTTCCCTAATCCCCCCTTTTGCCCTTTGACCCCCAGCACAGCCCCTCTTGGGAAAGGGGGGGTGCAGAGAGAGGGGGGGGGAGCTTTTGCTGCCTGGTTTTTCTAAATAATAAATCTGATTCTCTTCAGAAAGGAGCTTGCGTTTCTTTGGCTGAGCTGCAAGGAAAGACTTTTGGCTTGGCATTCAGGTGAAGACCATAGCAAAAAAAAAAAAATAGGTGTGTGTGTATGTGTGTGTGTGTGTGAAAGGGGGAAGTTCAAGGTGAGATAAGTCAGTCTTCTCTGGCTGATCCTGGGCAAGGGTGGAGGTTGGAGCGAGGTGGGGGCAGCCATCCTGCGTGGATCTCTCCCCCACATGCTTATATATTTCTATTTTTGCAAACCATGGGGTCTCCAGGCTGCCAGCTTTCCCGACAAATAGATGCTTTGGGTTGTTGTTGTGGTGGTGGTTGTTGTTGTTTTTAACCACGCAGGGCCCGAAGCGAAGGGGTTGGGGTAGACTGCGCTGACCTAGGGAATCTCTCTCTGGCTCGCACCCAAGGTTTGCCCCTCAGAGTCGAAGCTTCCCTGTGCAGAGGATTTGGCAGGCTTGCAGAGAGCGGAGTGGGCTGTGTTGAATGCTAGAAACCTGGGGAAAAATTGATGATGATGATGATGATGATCTCTTTTATTCATTAAACATGAAACTCTGTCAACTGAACATTTAAAAATGTATCACAAATATCATTGACTGGCGCTGATGGTTGTTACGGGTTGTTATTGTTATTATTATTATTATTATTATTATTATTATTATTATTATTATTATTATTATTCATTATTATACAAATGACAGTAACAAAAATGAAATAAAGGTTCATATCACAAAAGTACACTTCCAAGCATTATTATATTATTATTATTAATATAATTATTATTATTATTATTATTATTATTATTATTATTATTATTATTATTATTATTATTATTATTATTATCATTATTATACACAAAAATGACAGTGCACACAACAAATGAAATAACTATGCTAGGTTTCATATCACAAATCCCTAGTCGAACACTTCCCAAGCATTTATTATTATTATTATTATTATTATTATTATTATTATTATTATTATTATTATTATTATTATTATTATTATTATTATTTATATGCATAATATAAGAATTGCATTGGGGAAATTTCTGTCCCTGCAGGCAGCTCAGAAACATTTTTAAAAAAGGAAAAACTTCTGCTACTTGCTTAATGTTATGGGAAAGCCGTCCCTTTTACCATGCCAGGAGCTGGAGAAAATAAAATAAACTTCTTTCTTTCTTTCTTTCTTTCTTTCTTTCTTTCTTTCTTTCTTTCTTTCTTTCTTTCTTTCTTTCTTTCTTTCTTTCTTTCTTCTTTCTTTCTGAGAGGTGGGCTTTAAGCCAACCATTATTTGAACCCGAGGGGGCTTCAGACCTGGTTGAAACCTGGGTAGCTTCATCCTCCTTGAAGGACCCTTACCTGAACTTAGCCACAAAGATGCTTTTTTACAATCTCGTCACCTTTTTATCTACTCGTTCCTCTTTTTTTTTTTTTCCTTCTTTCAAGGCCTGGAAACTGACCGGGCTCAGGTCAGTTTGAATGGATCTTTTGCTTCTACGGCTGTTGCCAAACAACCTTTTCTTTCTGTCTTTGTTTTCTGTTGGGAAATTGAGTCTAACTAATAATAAGTCCCGGTTGAAATGGCTAACAACTGTCTTTGGACCGGTCTGTTTCTCCAGCCCTAAGAAGGAATCCGAAGTTGTCCTAGTCAGTTTCACTGCCTCTCCTTCCTCCCGTCCTGCCTGGGAGTTTCCTTTCTTTTGAAAGCTTGATCCGTTGGGAAGCCAAGCGGAGAAGCAGGCAGGGCTGGCGAAATCCTCACCCTTCCAGAAGCTTCCTCGCGTTGCCATTTTATTTCTTGCCAATATGAATTGCACGCAGGGCCCCGATGATGGGTGCAGGGGAAGGAGTCGCGTGTAGTCCTCGACATAGGACCGTTAGCGAGCCCCAGATTTCTGTCGCTGGGTGAGAACACCCCTCAAGCAAAATTTTGCCTCCTTTTTACGACCTTCCTTGCCTCTGTCATTAAGCGAACACCCCACCATTGTTAAGTTAGTAACACCGTCATTAAGCGAATGCAGCTTCCTCGTGATACCCCACACACACACCATAAATACGAGTCAGTTACCCAGACCGTCTGAATTTTGACCACCTGACCCTGGGGCTGCCACGACGGTCATAAGTGTGAGAAAGGATCCTAGGTCCCTTTTTTTCAGTGCCGTCATAAGTTTGAATTTGCTAGCATGGGGCCTGATTTTCCTCAATATTCCTCCCTCGCTCCCTTCTTTCTCTCCCTCCAATTCTTCCTTCCTTCCTGCAACTTCTACCCACCAACTCGTCACCTTTTTATCTACTCGTTCCTCTCTTTCTTTCTTTTTTCCCTTCTTTCAAGGCCTGGAAACTGACCGGACTCAGGTCAGTTTGAATGGATCTTTTGCTTCTACGGCTGTTGCCAAACAACCTTTTCTTTCTGTCTTTGTTTTCTGTTGGGAAAAAAGCCCAGGGGGAAAAAAAAATCGGATTTTCTTCCTTTGAAGCCACCGCTGGCCTGATTGCAGGTGCAAAGAACTCTTGGGATGCTCAGAGAATCTGAAGCGGGACAGAAAGGATGAGGAAATGGGGCTTAGCTGAGTGTTTCTGGGAGGGTTAAAACCGGTCCCAGAATCCCCTCTGCTCCAGCAGGGCCAATCAAGGAAGGCTGGGGGAGGAGTTATGCAAATCAGGCCCCTTGCTAGCAAAATTCCCACGGGATCCCTGAGTGGTCTCCTTTCCCAGCCTGGTATGGAAGGGATGCCTGATAAACCTTGGCGATTGGCTTGCTCACCTTGGACAACAATAGTACCCATCATCCCCGGATCATTCTAGGGATTTGTGAGGTGTGTGTGTGTGTGTTTGAGGCCCCCCGTAATGGGACAAGCTGCCGGTTCTGGGTGCAAGGCGAGATTGGTGAAGCACCCCGGCGGGGTTTGGGTGTTTGGGCCTCCTGGCACGTAGGGCACCCCGTGCTTACATAATCTCCTTCCACCGGTCTGGGTGTGTGCGGAGTTGCGAGCCAGCTCGGGCGGGGCCTGGAGTCTCTTCCAGGGCAGGAGTGGTGTGCGGCGGTGTGTGGTGCGTCTCGACGTGACGCGTGTGTTGCACGGTGGGTAGACAGCCAATCTGGGGACGGAGGCATTGCGCGCGCCTTCGAGACGCGGCCTGGCATCGCTTACCGACTCGCCTGGGTAGGTAGCGTTGCCACTCTCTGGACCTCCTTGGCTCAACCCCCCAGCCCCGTCCCTCCTTCCCCGTCGCTGGTCCTCCCCACACAACCCTGCGAGGTAGGACAGCCCAGGGAAGGCAATGAGATGCCAACGGGCTTCCTTGGCATCGACGCAAACCCACTCCTCGCTTTGCGCACGCCAAGCTAAGGGGAGCAGAGCCCGGGCGCATGAATCAGCCAAGATCTTCTAATCCGTGGTGACTCGGGGTTGTTTGGTGTGTCTTTGGAACTCCTTGCCACTAGATGCCTCTGCTTAAGCGAGCTCTTGGAGAGGGCTGGCTTTGCGTTTAGCGGGGTTGGTCTAGATGTCCTCTCGAATCCAGGCGGGGTCTTCAAACTGGGCCACTGTGGACTTCCAACGCCCAGAATTCTCTCCCCCCCCCCCCCAGCCTTTTCAGAAGCGGTCAAGAAAAGTGGAATCGCTTTTCCAAGAGTCGCCCATTGGCTGGCTGGCTGTGATGTCACGGAAGGATTCGACCAATCAGGGGGGCAGATCAGCAGGAAGTCCAGACCAAGCAGAGATCCAATATGATTTAAAAGGGGAGCGTGCAAATTAAATAAGGGATATTACTTTTAATTTTTTACCTGTTTTTCTAAGTTTTCTGCCCCATCGGAAAAAAATCTCCCATTTCTCTGGAAAAAAAAAATCAAGCAATTTTTTTTAAAAACCACCAACTCCCCCAAAATCTCCCCCCCCCCCGCCCCCCAACTGCAGGAAAGCCCCCAATTTTCTTAATCCAGTTTGAATCCGGTTTGAAAAAACCATCCCTGAACCAAGGATGAAAGTTTCCGAAAGGGGATTTGGAGCGCCTGATTTAATCATCATGGCTTGGAGGAATGGGGTTGGCATGCTCGGCTAGGCTCAGGGTGGCCTGGCACTCTGCGCATGGGCAGAGGCACCCCGGCTGAGCATCGGAGGTTCAAGTGCTCCACATCACGGAGGGGGGATCCTTTTTTTCACAGCTTTCGGACTGGCCACCCCATGCCGAGCCAGAGGGCCAAAAAATACCCCTTTAAAAGGGGCCAGGAGCCCAAATATCTATGTCTTTGTCTCTCTTTTTCTTTCTCTCTTTCTGTCTTTTCCTTTCTTTCCTTTCTCTCTCTCTCTCTTTCACTCTCTCTCTCTCTCTCTCCCTCTTTCTCTTTTTCTTTTTCTTTCTCTCTCTCTTTTTCTTTCTCTCTCTCGCACTCTTTCTCTCTCTCATTCTTTTTCATTCTCTCTTTCTCTCTCGTTCACTGTCTTTTTCTTTCTCTTCTTTCTCTCACTCTCTGTCTTTTTTCTCTCTTTTTCTTTCTCTCTGTCTTTTCCTTTCTTTCCTCTTTCTCTCTCTCTTTCACTCTCTTTCTCTCTGTCTCTCTCATTTTCTCTCTCACTCTCTCTTTTTCTTTCTCTCTCTTGCACTCTCTCTCTCTCATTCTCTTTTTCATTCTCTCTTTCTCTCTCTGTCTTTTTCTTTCTCTTCTTTCTCTCACTCTCTCATTTTCTCTCTCACTCTCTCTTTCTTTCTCTCACTCTCTTTTTCTTTCTCTTTCTCTCTTTCTCCCTCTTTTTCTTCCTCCTCTTTTTCTCACCCTCTCTTTCTCTTTCTCTCTCATTCTCTTTTTCTTTTACTCTCTCTCTCTCTCTATCCCATTCTCTCTTTCTCTCTCTCTCTCTCTCTCTCTCTCTCTCTCTCTCTCTCTCTCTCTCTCTCAGTTTTGACTTTTACAGCCTGGAGAAGAAGCTTTGCAGCTGGCTGGCGTTGGCTCCGCGCCCCGGGACTGGCTCCCTGCCAGGACCTGGTAAGGAGTTATGTAAGTGCCGAGTTCAAGTGAGGACGGGCTGAAGGCAGCTCAGCCACCCCAAGCCGATTTCCCCAGCAAAGAAAAACTCTTGGAAGGAGAGGATTCGGGGTTTCGGGGGGAACAGTGGGTGAGGGCGATGCCCCCCTCCTCCTCCTCCTCCTCCTGGGCTGTTTTTTTCCAGCCACGCTTTTTCCTCCAGGCCTTTGCCAGCTCCTAGGAAGCTTTTGGGTGGGTGGGTGGGGGCTTTGAAAGGGGGTCCCCAAGAACTAACCTCGGCCCCCCCTTGCCTCTTCCACACCCACCCACCAAACACACACACACACACACACACACACACACTGGTTGCTTGCAATGAGCCATGGCTGCAACCGGTACTACGTTTCCCATCGCCTCTTCCCCGGCTGTGCTCTCTCTTTGGATCTGAAGGACTGGGCCAGGTGGGGGTGTGGGGGCACCTGGAGAAACCTCCAGAAGACCACCCACCCCCTTTGGGCAAGAGGAGGAGACACACCTAGTTGTCGAATGGGCCAATCCAAAGAAGTTTTTTTTTTTTAAGTTTGCAAGGAGCTGGTTTGGTTGTGGAGAAAGGCTGCGTCGCTGAGGATGGGGTGAATTGCTTGGTATGTTTTCTTTTTTTTTCTTCCTTCCTTTTCTCCTTTCCCTCCTTCCTTTCCTCTCCTTTCCTTCCTCTCTTTCACTTTTCCTCCCTTCCTCCTCCCCTTCCTTTGTCCTTTCTCCCTCCTTTCCTGCCCCCCTTCCTTTTTCTTCTCTTCCTTCCTGCTCTCCTTCCTTTTTTCCTCCCTCTTTTCTTTCCTTTTTCCTCCCTCCCTCCTTCTCTTCCTTAATCTTTCCTCTGCCTGCCTCCCTCCCTCCCTATCTATTCTTTCTTCTAATCTGTATCTCTATCCTGTCTGTCTGTTTATCATCTATCTACCTTATTTTTCTTCTAATTTCTTTTTTTCTATCCTGTCTACCTATTTACCTATCTGCCTGCCTGCGAATCATATCTATTTATCTATCTATCTATCTATCTATCTATCTATCTATCTATCTATCTATCTATCTATCTATCTATCCTATCATTTATCTATCCTGTCATCTATCTATCTGTCTGTCCGTCCATCCGTCTGTCTGTCTCTCTCGTGTCATCTATCTTTCTGTCATCTATCTATCTATCTATCTATCTATCTATCTATCTATCTATCTATCTATCTATCTATCTATCTATCTATCTATCTATCCTATCATCTATCTATCCTGTCTATCTTTCTGTCTGTCTGTCTCTCTCTCTCTCTCTCTCTCCTGTCATCTATCTTTCTAGCATCTATCTATCTATCTATCTATCTATCTATCTATCTATCTATCTATCTATCTATCTATCTATCTATCTATCTTTATCCCTATCTATCTCTATCTATCTATGATCGGAAAAATTGCCTGTTTGAGGATTAAAAAAAGAAGAAATTCAGATGAAAAAGGAACAGTTTTGTTTGTGTGTTCCTCATGCTCTCTCTCTCTCTCTCTCTCTCTCTCTCTCTCTCTCTCTCTCATTTCAACGTGCATTGTTTTGGCAATCTTTTCATCTGTTATAAAAGCCGCAAACTCCGATGTGTTGATGTATATCAAGGAAGATCAATGCTGAAATTCAGCAGCAGTCACCCAGGAGGTTTTGATATTTGCCTGCAAAAAAAAACAACAACCCAAAAAGCAAAACTCTGGGCTCATGAGGACTAGCAGCCTTATTTTCTGGTTTAGTAGGAAGGCCTGACCCTTCTAGGTTGGCTGATTCCTGCAATGCAGTGGCCGATATGCAGAATGCATTGGGAATAACCCAGGAGAGGCGATTCAGAGAAGCACCAAAATAGGGAAATAGGGGGGAAAATTAAATGTGTTGCATTTCAGGCGTTCCATTCATTCCTAAACATTTGCAGGGAAGCAGAAGTGGCTTAGCTGTTGTTGTTGTTGTTTCTCACATGCACAAACAAGGACGGACACACAAACTCCCTTTGGTGTGTGCACAGAAAAGTTCGGGTTTTTTTTTAACACTCTTTGGGGGTTGATGAATTCGCACTCCTGACCAGTCGATTAGAGAACTGTGAAGAAGCTGTGGGATTCTCCTCACTTTAAAACTGGGGTAGGGGAGGGCTGGTTATTGTGCCCTCCCTCCCCTTCCCTCTCTTTTGGTCCTTCCTCCTCCTCCTCCCCCCCACAAAACCCTACTCCCTTCTAGCACTGATGGTATTACCTAGTTGGGTCATGAAACGTCTGCGAGGAAACCAACCAGCTCAGAGAACCCCAAGGACCCCACAGCCACCATAGTTGTCATCCTCCTTGTCTTCTTTCTCCTCCTCTTCTCCACAATGCCCACTCTCCTGGTGATGTTCCCTAGTTGGGCCATGAAACGTCTGCAAGGAAAGCACCAAGGAGCCTACAGTCCTCCTCTTCCTCCTCCTCCTCCTCCTCCTCCTCCTCCTCCTCCTCCTCCTCCTCCTCCTCCTCCCAGCAAACCCCACACTCTTCTAGCACTGATAATGTTACCTAGTTGGGTAATTAAATGTCTGCCAGAAAACCACCAAGCTCAAAGAGCACCAAGGAGGAGGAGGAGGAGGAAGAGGAAGAGGAGGAGGATGAAGATGATGATGGTTTTTCTCTTCCTTCTCTAGTCCTTCTCCTCCTCCACCACCTCTTCTCCTTCTCCTTCTGTTCCTTCTTCTCCTTCTCATCCTCCTCCTCCTTCTCCTTCTCCTTTTTCCTTCTCCTTTCCTTTTTCCTTCTCCTTTCCTTCTTCTCCTCCTTTTTCCTTCTCCTTCTGCTTTTCCTCCTTCTCCTTCTCCTCCTCCTCCTTCCTCCTTTGTCCTTCTCCTTCTCCTTTTTTCCTTCTTCTTCTCCTTTTTCCTTCTTCTTCTCCCTTTTTCCTTCTCCTTTTCCTCCTCCTCCTCTCCTCCTCCTCCTCCTCCTCCTCCTCCTCCTCCTCCTCCTCCTTTTTCCTTCTCCTTCTCCTTCTTTCCCCCCCGTTGCATCAGGTGGACCATTGGCTAACCTCCCATGGCTCCTTGTGAGAAAACCTTCCATGACGTCGTCATCGCAACATCTTAGCCAACAGCCTGGCTGGGAGGGATGTGGGCGAGAGGCAACAATCCCAGGATTGATGCTTAGGGAAGGGCAGTTTCAAAGCTGGAATCTCCGTGGCCCCAACAGGCCCTGGTTTCATCTCTCCCTTCTTCTTCTTCTTCTCCCTTGCAGGAGCTTTGGCCATGAAGAAGACGCACACGTGTGAGTACTGATGGCGACGGGGGCTTCTGGGTTTGGGTGGGTGGGTGGAGATGGTGGGAACCGGCGCTCGGCTCGATTCAGAGTTTGCAAAGTTTTCAAGACCAGGCAGACATTTATTTGGCCAGGATGATGGTAAAGACAGGATGGGGTTGGACTAGATGACCTCCAAGGGCCCCGCCGGCCCCAGGACCCTGTGATTCTATGACCCTATCTTTTTATTTATTTATTTTTTACATTTGCTTGCTGTCATCATCATTCAAGTATTCCAGCATTCTGCTGTTTTATTTACTTCTAAAACTGGTTGTCATCCATTCTATTATTCTATCATTTTATTTATTTTTTACATTTGCTCGCTATCATTATCACCTGATTATTCTATCAATCTGTCATTTTATTTCTTAAATTTGTTCATTGTCAATTCCATTATTCCATCGCTGTATTTATTCCTTAAATTTGTTTGCTATCGTTATTATTATTCCACCATTTCATTTGTTTTTAAAAAATTTGCTATGATTATCACTCCATTATTCTATCCTTCTGTCATTTTATTTGTTTCTTAAATTCATTATCATTATCATTCTGTTATTCTTTTTTTTTTAATTTTAAAAATACTTTATTGAAGTTCAAAATATTAAAAAGTTTACAGAAATTCAAAATATTAAATTTACAAAAATTTCTATAATAGAAGACATGTCAATATCTTTCAGCATCATTTTTTGACAGTACAATAAATACAATACATACAATTAATACTTGACAGTTATTCATAGTATTGGTAATACTAATTCACAGTGCCTTAATAATATTGATATCTATTATCATTATCATTCTATTAGTCTATCATTTTGTCATTCTGTCATTTTATTTATTTTTTAAATCTATTATCATTATCATTCTGTTATTCTATCATTTTTTTCATTCTGTCATTTTATTTTATTTTTTAAATTTGTTATTATTCTATTCTATCATTTTACCATTCTGTCATTTTACGTATTTCTTAAATTTATTATCATTGTCATTCCAATATTCTCTCATTTTAGCATTCTCTCGTTTTATTTGTTTCTTAAATTTATTAACTTTGTCATTCCTTTTGTCATTCGGTTGTTTTATGTATAATGCCTTAAATTTGTTATCATTGTCACTCTGTTATTCCTCCATCCTGTCTTCACCGTTCTACCATTCTGCGATCAGAAAAAATAAGGTTGCTTTTGAGAAGCTGGGGTTTTTTTCCCCATCATTTCGATTAGCGGCAAAATGACATTTTCTGCAGCTGTTTTTGACGGGCGCAAACCAAGCTCCACACACAGAGAGACCCACAAACACACTTTTCTATATGTGCAGAAAGACATGTATGTATGTATGTATGTGCAGAAGTTTTTTGTTTTTTTTTAATTCTGCTTTTTGGGATTGGAAAAGGAAAAGGGAAACTCCCTAACCGTCAATTAAGAGAATGAGGTTTTATCAGATTATTATTATTATTAGATTAGATTTTGAGTTGGTAAAAGGAAAAACTCTTCCTGGTTGTATTTGAAAATTAGCACTTTCGACACTAGTGTTGTGGTCAGGAGCAAAACTGGGATTTTTGGAGAGCCCAAAGGGGTCTGGCTGGATCTAACCATGGTTAGTGTTTGATCTTGGTCTCCTGCAATCCAGAAATAGGTAGAAAGAGGCAGTTGAGGAGGGGGGTTCCCTGGGGAGGGGGAATTATTTTGAGCTGGGGCTGAGATGTCTAGGGAGTGGGACTGGGTGGGGGGTCATCCCCAATTGGCATTGAAAGGCCGTTTGGATGGCCAAAAGCTGTTTCGGGACAAGCAAACTTGTGCCAATTTCTTCCGGTGAAAAATTTTTGCCAATTTTTATGCCCACTAGTTTCTAACCCTGAAATTCAGGGATGTGTCTCTGTGATCAGTGGAGGGTGATGCCGAAATTGCTTTTCTGGAGGGATCTATTCTAGATCTGATCCGGAGGGATCAAAGGAGGCTTGGTTGCCGTTGCTAAACTCGGTTAGTCTCAAACCCTGATTCGGGACACGTCTTTGAGCTGTGCATGCATTATCGGAAATGCAGGCTGCCCGTTTCGTCAGAGAGGCCCTGTTTGGGCCAGACCTCCAACCAGCTTTCCGAAGGGGCGAATTAGCCACCTTTGCACCAAAGTGCTCCGAAGCTCGATCTCTGTTCCATCCTGGTTATTCTTTGGCTTGGCAAGTTGGAAACGGCATTGGGGGGTGGGGTGTCCCGTAACCCGGTTCCTTTGCAAGGGGGTGACGATGGCCAACTCTCGGTCAGCGAAAAGGCAAGAATTCCCAAAGCTGTCGCTGTCTTGCCTTTTCCCCTAAATTGGCCTCTGCGGGTAGACTGCTCCTGGTTTGGGAGGCTCAACGGAGCCGCCTTTGAAACCTATTTATCTTCCCGTCTCTTTGTCTTCCTCACCCTGAAACCAAGAAGTGAAGCTGAAGAAAACAATGGCTTTTATTTTTTATTTTAAATTTTTATTTTTGTCTGTTTTTTTTTTTTTTTTTTTCAGAAATTTGGGGCCGCTGGGCGTGGGAGGTGGGCACACCTTGCCTGGCTTCCTCACTGCAGGGTGCCTGGCACAGTTTTCTTGTGTGGTGCAACCCCATCCTGTGTGCATCATGGGTTCTTGCATCCTTTGCTGGCGTGTTCAGTACTATGTGGCCCCCACCAGCACCCAAAAGAGGGGAAGGGGCTGTCCTGGAAATGGATGTTTCTTCCTCCTGACGTCAATGCCTGCGGGGCTGCGGTGACCCCCCCCCAAAAAAAATACCGACAGTCGTGTTTTACCCATGTATAGTCATCTCTCTTAGAAAAGCGGATGAAGTTTTTAAATTGGGACTATCCCACACCGTTCCGTGCCCAGATAGAAACATCGTACAGAAATCCTTTTGGGCTTTTTAAAATCCTTTTTTTTTAAAATAAATAAATAAACAGGGAACGAACCAAATTACTGGAATCTGTCCCCATTTGTTCACTTGTCTTCATTACAAAGCATCCCCAGAGTCTCAGCGATTGGAGGATTTAAATTAAAATTAAATTTAAAAATGTTATGATTAAATTTCCACATCGCCCATCTCACCTAAGCGACACTAATTCGGATAAGCGAGGGTCATTTTTTTAAAAATAATAACAATAACAATAATAATAG
Source organism: Notechis scutatus (assembly GCF_049901735.1). Classification (NCBI taxonomy): domain Eukaryota; kingdom Metazoa; phylum Chordata; class Lepidosauria; order Squamata; family Elapidae; genus Notechis; species Notechis scutatus. The sequence goes on from NC_142022.1 coordinate 10,157,957, forward strand.
TCCTGCTTTTAAAGTTTGAAAAGAAACATAATTTTTCATTGGATAAAACAAACGGAGGAAGTTTTAAGAATTATATAAATCATTTATAATTGGTTAAATAATTAAAAGGAACTGGGGTGGAAAGCCTTAGGTTTAACAAAGATTTTGAACAGATACCCCAGCAATCTTGATTTACTGTATAATTATTAAGGCACCTTTGGTTTTTTTTAAATATCTGTCTTGAAAGCTGCTGAAAAGCCAATTTATCTATGCACAATCTGGAATCACTGTGAGATCGGCAGTTTCTAAATTGGATAGACAGAAATAAATTAAAAGTGGCTCTTTGCAGAACACTAACATGAATTAAAAATAATAATAATAATGTACTGGCAGCTTTTTTCTTTTCTTTTCGGAGTTCAAACAGCAGTTTAATTGCTTAAATCAAGGTGTTTTCACCAGCTTTTGAATCTTCCAAGATCCTATCCAGAAGGGATCTCAAGGTTATATTTCCCCCCCCTTGCCTGTCTTTGCCCCCTACCCATTACCAAGTTCTCTTACCTGCAAAAAATGCTGGACAAACAAGATCGGCCAAAAACAGGTCGCTCGAATCAGTGAGCCAATCTGCATTCCGTCAAGACGAGAGAGAGAGAAAAAGCAAAACAAAAAGCTATCTTCAGCCCAAATCTTGAAAGACTTGCTGGCGAGCCCCTGTCTCTTTCTCTCCAAGTAGGAACATTCCCCCCCCCCCCCAAAAAAAACACATCCCTCCTTTTTTTTTTTTTTGCTAACGGAAACTTGGTCCTTTTTTGTGGTCATTCTGTTTCTCGTTCTTTTTTCGTCTTTGCGGTTTTGAAACTTTCCAGTCCGCTGCTGTCGGTTTCTCCCTTCTTTTTCCCCACCCCCAAAATACAGTCAGGGCTTCCGATTGGGCCCTGGGAATGACAGTCTTGAGGTGAGCAGCATCACCTGGCGGCTTGCTTTACTCCCAGGCGCTTTTTTTCCGAAACGAGAAAGAAAGTTGTAGAAAGTTGGACCGACGTTCGCCGAGCGGCCTCCGAGGTTTGATCTCAGCACCTGGTGTCCCCAAGCTGAACAGGTGTAGCAGAATCAAAGCACCAGCCTCTCTGAAGCTGTCCCACAACCCAGTGGCATCATGCGAGGTACCGTCAATGGGGATGGCATAGGTTGTGGCGGGCAGCTGCTTGATGCCCGGGCAGCAGAAGTTTGCAAACTGGTTCAGGCCTCAAAACATTAAAAAGAAAGAAAGAAAGAAGTTTCTTCAAACTTCTTGAAACTTTTAAAAAAAAAACGAAGTTTCTCCAAACTGCTTGAAACGTAAAGAAGAAAAGGTTCTTTGAACTTCTTGAAAGTTTTAAAAAGAGAAAAGTTTCTCCCAATTTCTTGAAACTTTTCAAAAAAAAAAAACTTTTCAAAAAAGAAACGTTTCCTTCAAACGTCTTGAAACTTTTTTTAAAAAAAGTGTCTTCAAACTTCTTGAAAGTTTTTGAAAAGGGGTCTTCAAACTTCTTCAAGAAGAAAAGTTTCTTCAAATTTCTTGAAGCTTAACTTGAAAAAGGGAAAGAATTTTTGTTCCAAACTTCTTGAAACTTAAAGTGAAAAAAAAAAAAAGAGGCAAGAAAAGTCTCTGCAAATTTCTGTTGAAGGGGCACAAATCCCATGGGAGAAAATTGGTGCTGTTTGAGCAAGCTTTCCCCCTTCCTTTAACCATCCTCTTGCAGAATCCCAGCCAATTCTCTCAGAATCTCAGTTTGGAAAAAATTCAGGTTTATTGTGGCATCCTGCCGGGTCTCGAAGTCATCTGGGATTGTGTCTGCTGGTGTGTGTGATGTGCCTGCCTGACGGCGCTATAGATGAATGTTATGGTTCTTGATTTCTGTGGTGGTTGTGTTTTGCCGGGGTTGTTCACCGTTTCGGAAACTCTGAATGCTTCTCTGGCTGTCTCCTGAAAATAAGATGAAACTGCATATGAGATAAGGGGAAGATGAGATAAGATAAACCCAGCAAGCAGAGGTTTAATTTTGTAAAATCAAGAGAAACTCTTTGAAATACTGGGCTTGTTAGCACCACGTTTTCATTGTAAATTGGAAGAAGAATGGAGGAAAAAGAGGAGAAATAATAGAAAAAGAGAATGAAGGAAAGTGGTAAGAAAGAAAAGAAAAGAAAGAGGGAGAGAAAGAGAAGAAAGAAAAAAGAAAAAGAGAGAAAGCAAGCAAAAGAAAAGAAGGAAGAAAGGAAGGAAGGAAAGAAGAAGGAAAGAAATAAAAAGAGGAAGGAAAGAAAAGGAAAGAAAAAGAAAGGAAGGAAAGAAAGAAAAGAAAGAAAGAAGGAAAGAAAGAAAAAGAAGAAAGAAAGAAAGAAAGAAAGAAAGAAAGAAAGAAAGAAAGAAAGAAAGAAAGAAAGAAAGAAAGAAAGAAAGAAAGAAAGAAAGAAAGAAAGAAAGACTCATCTCTTACGTGATTTAATAACTTTGGTAGTTAACTCAATTGGCCTGAAGGGTTAAAGGACGCCAAGAAAACCCACCAAATTTAAATGTGCAAAAAGGCAGAAATGGTACCCAATTAATGCAACCCTTTACAATGATTTCAGCTAAACAGAAACTTCTGTTATTCTGTCATTTATACATCTTTCTTTTATAACATCTTGCCTGCTTTCCACGCAACTGCTCAGGAAAACCTGGCCTAGACTGGGGAGATAGAAATTGGATAAAGAAATAAAAATAAACAGTTGCAAGACTTAAAAATGATATTACCTCCATTTGCAGGATTGCGTTGTAGCGACCTGGGAGAAATGGCACAGTTTTGATGTAAATTCGGCCCCAGTTCTCCTCGGAGAACAGATAAATTATTCAATTGCACCCAAAATTAACTAGAGTCTTTCTTTCTTTTCTTTCCTTCTTCCTTCCTTCCTTCCCCTCCCTCCCCTCTCTTCTTTTTCTTTGTTTTTCTCTCTTTTTCTCCTTTCTCTTTCTCCTTTCTTTTTTCTTTTTCTTTCTTTATCTTTTTTTCTTTCTTTTTCTTTCATTCTTTCCTTCCCTCCTTTCCTTTTCCCCCCAAATTGACTGTATTAAGGCAGAGAAGACACCCCCAAAAAAAATTTTTTTTTCACAACAACCACTTTTTAAAAATCTCACAAGGGATTTTAAGATCTGTCCTCAACCTGGCCTACATACATCCCTTTTTCCATCTTTCCCAGTAATTTTTTTTTCTTCCTAAAATGAGAAGGATGAAAGCATCTCTACGGTAAATTGCTCAAGTTGAAAAATCTGTCAGAGCAGTTGACTTATGAACTGAAATTCTGGATTTCTCACATTGCAAAACCGAGATTCAGAGGTTTTTTCAGGAAACCTTTTGGTGTGGTACGATGGGGGGCTTTTTAGTGGTGCGTTTCTGACTCTGAAGAGCAGTATGGTTTTGGGATCCTTTTTAAAGTTTTATTGTTCTCCCTGTGTCAAAATGCCCTTTTTTGTGTTTTACTGTTTTTATTAAAGTTTGTTCTAAGGCGTAAAATACGAATAGCAAAGAAAATTTACAGAGGGAAGAAGAAAGGAAATCAAAGAGAAAATAAGCACTTTTTCTGATTTTTTTTTTTTTCATGGCCAAATAGATCTTTTCAATCTCCATATAGCTGGAGATCTTGCTTTCAAATTCCTTCATTTTCCTTTTTCGATGGCAAAAATTCTGTCGGGTTTTTCTGCAAATTCGCAGCCGGGCGTAGCAAAACAGAACTGAAACATGGAAAGATTTATCCAATCCCTCAGAAAATTTTTTTGCCTCCTCAGAATTAAATTTGTAAAACGTGCCGTGTCTTCAGAATATTTTGAAAGATTTCTTTAAAGGTTTTGGCCCTTTTTCACAAGTACCCAGAGAAGGTGAATTGTTCACTCTCCTTTTCTGCATTTTGCAAAGTGAGGATGGATTTTTAAGGACGTTATTTGTAAATTTCTCCCTTTCTGGAATATGATTTTTTTTTCCCTTCCCTCGAGGTTTGGATTTGAAAATTTAGATCGTCAAAATGTTTTCATTCATCTACAAATGCCCACTTGCATTAGCAGGATCTTTAAAGATATTTATAAAATATTGTTTCTGTGCCTTGTTAATGCAAGGAACTGTTTTTAAACAGTTGAAAGAAAATATTTTTGCTCTAAATAATTAAAAAATAATTGCCCAGGAGTAGAACAGGAGAGAGAAAATATACAGAAGAGTTTATTTCTATTAGAGATTTGCAATGATTGTTTGTTTAACTAAGTGTCTATAAAAACACAAACTTCCCAAATTTGTAGCCAAGACAGCTGAGAAAATAAACAGCCAAACCTTCTGGAAGAGCCCAGATATGGTTTTTTACAATATTATTTTTTATATATTGTATATAAATATATAAAATATTTTAGATAGTATTTTGTGTGTGTGTGTGTGTGTGTGTGTGTGTATGTGTGTATATATATATATATATATATATATATATATATAATATATATATATATATATATATATAATGTTTTTCAGCTTTGTGGGTATTTTCCCATGTCATAGTAGTTTGCTTACTATGCGTGTGTGTGTCAAAAACTTAAGAAAACATTTATATATATATATATATATATATATGTATATATATATATATATATATATATATATATATATATATATATATATATATATATATATATATATATATATATATTTGTTTGAATACCATATATATATAATTGTTCCTACTGTTGTTTATATATGGCATATTTATCTAGAAATGGGAGTTGATTGGCAGGTTCATTGGCTGAAAATGTCCCGCCAAACAATAGAAGGAAAAATAATATATATATAAAATAATATTCTATCTTAAAACAAGGCTCATTTTAATTGACTCGATACTTTCCAGATTAGAATGTGATGGATTTCTTTTTCATTTTAATTGAGCAGAAAAATTGCAGATTGGAAAATAATGATTTAAAAAATAAAAGACAAGCAACAGTGGAAATAATTTTAAAAGACTTGTTAAGAGAAGGAATATGTAGTTCATGGAATGGACAGCAGCTTTTTCAAGCTAATATTCAGGTGATATCAATGTAATGTTCTCCAGACCGTAGACAATTCCCATCCTACAGAGTTAACTTTTTAAATATGCTGATAATCACATTTCCCCCCTCCTTCTGATGCCTTAGGTTTGATTTAAAACCATCCCTGAACAAAAGTTAAAAATAAAACTGATGATCCGTTTTCAAAAACAGCTCTTTATATACATTTCACTCCACTGTGTACCCAAAGTGTTATCTGAAAATGACTCGTTAGATTAATCTGTAAATTCTGCAAATATATTGGTTTTTGGTTGTTGGTTGTTTTTTTCTGTACCTTTGTTTGATTTTGGAGGGTGGGGGGCAGCTCACATTACTGACAACGCAGCCCCCTTAGAATACAGAAAACAGAATAACTTGAGTTGGAAGGGACCCTGGAGGTCTTTTAGTCCAACCCCCTGCTGAAGTAGGATACCTTACAGCAGGCCAGACAAATGGCTGTCCTATCTCTTCTTGAACAACTTCTGGAGATTAATTGTTCTTATTATCAGGACATTTCTCCTTGCTTCTCTCCTTGGTAAGCCTCCATCCCTTGTTTCTTGTCTTGCCTTCAGGTGCTTTGGACCTGGACCCCTCTTCTTTGACCCCCCACCCCTCAAATATTGGAAGATGCTATCATGTCACGTCTAGACCTCCTTCTCTCCATTAGACATACCCAGTTCCTGCAACCATTCATCCTGAAGTTTAGCCTCCGGGTCCCTAATGGTCTTGGTTGCTCTTCTCTGCACTCTTTCTTTTTCCTTTTTGAATAAATTGAGTTTATTGTGTTTTACACAATTAAAAACGACACAAACACAAAACAACACGAATGCAATCTTTGCAGCGTTGTGACATCGACTTTTCCAGTTTCTTCTAACTACACACACACACACACACACATATATACATTTAATTGTTTATATTATTTTTTTACTCCTGCTGTCCTACTCTCCAACCAATTGTACCATTTTTTTTCCAGACCGTATAGTATTCCTTCTCTTCCCTCTCTTGCAATTCTAACGCGAGTTTTGCCATTTCTGCACAGTCCATAATTTTGTTTATAACCATACTGCCTGTGGGAGTGTGCTATCTAATTTCCAGCTCTGGGCATAGGCTATTCTTGCTGCTGTTAGTGTGTGTATTATAATGTATTCAATATCTTTCTTAACTACTCCTCTAACAAAACACATCTCAGGCTTAAATTCTATTTGCAGTCCAATAATTTCTTGCAACCACGTTCTAATTTTGTTCCAATGTTCTTTTGCTTTGGGGCAAGACCACCACATGTGAAAGGAGGTACCTTACTCATCTTTACATTTCCAGCATTCAGGGTTCATATTTGGGTATATTTAAAGCTAATCTTGCTGGTTCTCTTGCACCTCTTCCTAATCTGAACATCTTCTTGGTATTGTGGTAATCGAAACCGGCTGCAGTAGCATTCCAAGTGTGGTCAGAGGAAGAGATTCTCGTGAGCTGGGACAGCACCAAGCAACAATTTTAACCTTGTCATTTGTTGTGTGCCATTTTGATCCCCTCCATCTGTGATTTTTGATCCAAGGGCTGCCCGGCTGGCTGGTCTCTGTGGGTTGGGCTGAGTCAATTCCTCACTGCTCTCAGGTTTGTCACTACACACACGAACACACAGACACACACACACACATGTTTAATTTGAGTGGAGAAATCTGCCAATTCCAGATAAATAATCCTGGCGCCATTTTGCTGGTTGCGATTTAAAAACCAAGACAAAAGGGGCTGTGGATTGTGCGTGTTGCAGGTCGCTGGACAGGGAGGGAAGCAAGCAGATATTTGAAAATGGTAGGTGGGGGGAGAAAGGGGGCAGGGTGGTTGTGTTTGGATCTCAACAATTTCAGCCGGATGGGAGTGACTCAACCCAGGAGTTATTGGTGACACGAGGGCAAGAAGATCAGTTGTGGCGATAGAATGAACTTGAGTTCTGATTGATGGCATCTGATCTACTTCTGGCTCAGCATCTTCCCATGCCAAGCTTTTAATAATTTTACTACTATTACTACTACTATTTATTTATTTATTTATTTATTTATTTATTTAATCTTTAGTGAGATTCACAGCTTTTGGGGCTGGTTGGTAGCTCAACAGCTCGAGTCCTAACCAAGGACCTAGGAACTGTTCAGGTAGCGTCGGAAGATATAAGCTGTTCCAAGTAGGGTGGCTTTTTTGTAGAATCAGGGTATTCAACTCTGATAAATTCAGAATTTCCAAATAGCGAGGCAGCTCTTTAGGTATTGCTCCAATTACAATTGGAATAACACACAATTTCTTTTTCCAAAGTCGCTCAACTTCAATTTGTAAGTCCCGATACTTTGTGGGTTTTTTTCCTTGCTGCGCGTCTACAATTCGTGCATCACCAAGTATTGCAATGTCAGTGAACCAAATCCTTTTTTTTTCTCAACTATTGTTATGTCAGGTGTGTTGTGGGCCAAGTGCCTGTCAGTCTGAATTCTGAAGTCCCACAAGATCTTGACTTTTTCATTCTCCAGAACCTTCTCAACCTGATGTTCCCAGTAGTTGTTACTATGCTCAAAATCCAAACTGTTGGCACAGTTTCCAGTGTATGGTTTTAGCAACTCGATTATAGCGTTCTAGGTAGTCAGTTTGTGAAATTTTGCTGCACCCACTGATTAAATGGTCAACTGCTTGGGGTGGAGTGGGGCCTCTGGGTGGCCTGGGAGGCAGGGCAGGGCAGGGCCCGAAACCAGGAAGGCCTAGAGGCTGAGGGAGGCGGATGGAGGCTTCTTCAGATCTGTATCGCTTTCAGCAGCTGGCTTTGAATGGAGAGAGGAGAGGAGAGGAGAGGAGAGGAGAGGAGAGGAGGGAGGAGAGGAAGGAAAGAAGGAAGGAAGGAAGGAAGGAAGGAAGGAAGGAAGGAAGGAAGGAAGGAAGGAAGGAAGGAAGGAAGGAAGGAAGGAAGGAAGGTGATAAAAGGAAGATGAATGGATGGATGGATGGATGGATGGATGGATGGATGGAACAAACGAACGAACGAAGGAACGGAGAGGGACAAGAGAGGAAGAAAAAGAGAGAAAGATAAAGATAAAAAGGAATAGAATAGAATAACAGAGTTGGAAGGGACCTTGGAGGTCTTCTAGTCCAACCCCCTGCCTAGGAAGGAAGGAGAAGAAGCAAGCAAGCAAGCAAGCAAGCAAGATAGGTAGATAGATAGATAGATAGATAGATAGATAGATAGATAGATACATGATAAATAGATAGATGATAGATAGATAGATAGATAGATAGATAGATAGATAGATAGATAGATAGATAGATAGATAGATAGATAGATAGATAGATAGATAGCATTGCTGGAGGGAATGTAGCAAAAAATGGGTATCCCATGTGTGTGTGTGTGTGTGAGTGTGTGTGTGTGTGTGTGAGAGAGAGAGAGAGAGAGAGAGTTCAGGGTGTACAGAAAGGAAAGGCCCACTCAAAACATAAAAGCTACTCCACCTTTCCGCGTGGGGCGAATGCTCAGAAATCTTCCCAGGGCCGCTGCCGTGAGAGGTGGGGGGTGGGGGTGTCCCAAGGTGGCCACGTAGGAAGGTAGGAATCTTATCAGGAGCCTATTTTGGTCGCCCGGCTGCCAAATTAGCCAGGCGGGAAAGGGGAAGGTGTCAATTAAGCGCCTGGCGTGGGCGCCAAGAAGGGCTGGGGTGATTTATAGGGATGGTTTCATTAGGAAAGTGGGAATTCTTGCACTGAATTGCTCGGGAGCAATTGAGGCAATCAAGTCCCTTGGAAAGGCCTGCATAGTGTACAGATCCTTCCTTCCTTCCTTCCTTTCTTCCTTCCTTTCTTCCCCCTTCCTCCTCAACTTTCCTTCCTTCCTTCTACTCTCTCCCTCCCTCCCTTCACCTCCCTTCACTTCCTCTGCCTTCTTTCCTTCTTTCTTTCCTTCCTCCTTCTCTTCTTCCTTCCTCCTTCTCTTCCACCTTCCTTCCTTTTTTTCTCTCTCACCTCTTCCTCCTTCTCTTCCTTTCATTTCTCCTTATCTCCTTCCTTCCCCTCTTCCCTCCCTTTTTCCCCTCTTTCCCTCCCTCCTTCTCTTCTTTCATCTCTTCTTCTCCTCTTCTTCTTTTCCTTTCTCCTTATCTCCTTCCTTCCCCCTTTCCTTCCTTCTCCACTCGACAGACTTAAACACTGGGACGTATCTAACAGAATGAAATTCAATGTAGAGAAAAGTAAAGTCCTACACTTAGGCAAAAAAACCCCAAAAGGACACATATAGAATGGGTGAAACCAGGCTCAATAGCAGTAATTGGGAGAGGGATCTTGGCGTCTTAGTGGACAACCAGCTAAAGAGGAGCCAGCTGTGTGCAGTGGCAGCCAAAAAAAGCCAATGCAATCCTAAGTTACAATAACAGAGGGATACAATCGAGATCAAGGGAGGTACTAATACCACTCTTTAAAGCCTTAGTAAGGCCACACCTAAAGTCTGCATTCAGTTTTGGTCACCACACTATAAAAAAGAAAAAAGTGCAGAGAAGAGCAACCAGGATGATGAGGGGATGCTGGAGACTAAAATATATTTATTTATTTAATTTATATTGCCGCCTATTCGCCCATGGCGACTTGAGGCGGCTTACACAATGTCAAACCATCTTTAAAATAAAATAAAATAAAAAACAGTAAAAACTAACAAAAAGAATCAAATCAATTAGTAAAGTACAATAGAACAAAATTTGGGGGGGGCGGGGAGAAATATGATGAACGGTTGCAGGAACTGGGCCTGGCTAGTCTAGGGAAGAGAAGGACCAGGGGAGACAGGAGAGCATCTTCCAATATTTGAGGGAGGGGCTGCCCCAGAGAGGAGGAGGAGGAGGGTCAAGCTATTTACCTGAAGGCCAGACAAGGAGCAACGGATGGAAACTGAACCAGGAGAGATTCAACCTGGAAATAAGGAGAAACTTTCTGACAGGGAGAACAACCAACCCATGGAACCAAAGTTGCCCTTGGAAGTTATAACCAAGTTTGTTCCTTTTTCAAAAGCTGGGGGGGGGGAGGCACCTTTGTCAGCACCCGAGAAAGCTGAGTAACTCAACCTCAGGTGGGGGCGGAGTTGTTGTACCTGTCTCAAAAGCTGGCGCAGCTCTTTGGTTTGATTCATGTGGGGAAAGTGTTAACGGATCTTTTTCTTCCCCCCATATTGTGGGAACCCCTGTGCCGTTGGGGGAAGGAGGGGGCTCCGACACAGCGCCGGTGCTGTTTGTTGTGCGGTGTGGTTTGAGGGGGGATGTTGTGCTCGCAAACAGGTGCAAAAGAGGCCACCGAGAAGCTCTCTGGCTTTTGTTTGGGAAAGGAGAAGGTCGAAAGGGCCGAAGGGGAGGGTGGAAGGGGGAGGGGGCAAGGTCAGTCCTTCCTGGCCTGGGTTGACCTTCTACCATCCCTTGGAACGAGGGTGAGCTTAGGGCCATTTTGCAACCAGGAGCAAACATACACCCCGCAAGCGCGGGAAAGTTTGTCCGCATGTAATTGACCTCTTGTGAGAACCTCCCCTTCACAGGGACTAGTGACATAACTGCACAATGATCAGGGCCCACGAGGACCAAAGGATGCCCTTCTTCTTCTTCTTCTTCTTCTTCTTCTTCTTCTTCTTCTTCTTCTTCTTCTTCTTCTTCTTCTTCTTCTTCTTCTTCTTTCTTCTTCTTCTTCTTCCTCTCCTTCCTTCTTCTTCTTCTTCTTCTTCTTCTTCTCCTTCCTTCTCTTCTTCTTCTTCTTCCTTCTCTTCTTCTTCTTTCTTCTTCTTTTCTCTTCTTCTTCTTCTTCTTCTTCTTCTTCTTCTTCTCCTTCTCCTTCTCCTTCTCCTTCTCCCTTCTTCATCTTCTTTTCCTTGAAATGCAGACCCCTCACAAATAAAACCACATTGAGGGCAGAGAACTGGCGTTGCCTGCCCTCCAGTGTCCGTGGACGCCGTCGTGGTGGTACCGAATCCGTAACCGGATGTGAAAACATGGGTGAAAAAAAAAAAAAATACGCCGATTCCTGACAATGCATTCTTCACTTCCCCTCCCCCTCTTGTGTGTGTGTGTGTGTGTGTGTGTGTGTGCTTCATTTCGATTTGCAGCACCCCCGTTGACCTCAGGTTGAAAAGTCGAAATTTACTGGCAGGACCCAATTTTTATTTTCTTATTTTTTTTATTTTGGCTAAAAGTGAGAGTAACTTCTTACTGGCAGCTCCATCAAGGAGGACCAACTGAGTAACTGAAAAGCTGACTCAACTCAACTCCCGAGGCTCGGCTTACCAGTAGCAGCTTTTGAAGTCGAAGGGAAGAAAATATATCTGGTCGTTGTGGTTTTTGCGATACCTTCTCTCTCTCTCTCTCTCTTTTTTTTTTTTGTCTTTCCGCTTGTTATTTTGTCACTACGAGGGAGAGAGAGAGAGAGCGGAGGGAGACAATAGCGGCGTGTTGAGACGGTGAGGAAGGAAGATTGGGGCGCTCATGGGTTGTCCTCGAGTTACGGCGGCTCGCTGAGTGACCGTCGGGACGTCACCACGGCACCGGGGGGAAAAAAAGGAACTTGTGGCCGTTTTTCTTCTCATGCAACATCAACGGTCCCGCGATCGGAATTCAGACGCTCAGCAACTGACTCGTGTTTACGATGATTGCAGGCTCCTGGGGGGTCACATGGTCCCCTTTTGTGACCTTCTGACAACCACAGTCCATGGGAAGCCGGATTCACTTCATGACCGTGTTACTAATTAGTAGTTAGAACAATTAACTGGTGGAACGGCTGGCCACCTGAAGTTGTGGGGGTTTCTGCTGCTAAATTGCACAACGGCCTTGCGAGGTGGGCTCCTCGGTCTGTTTTCCAAATAGCAGGCAGTACAGATCAGAGCCAAATGCTGGTGGGAGGGAGAGGATTTTCCATCCAGGTTCTGTACCAGTTGTACTCCTCGACTTACGACCACACAGTTGGGCCCAATATTTTCCGTTACTAAGTGAGACATTTGCTGAGTGCATTTTGTCTCCATGTTACGACCTCGCTTGCCACAGTTAAGCAAAGTTAGTCATCGGATTGTTTAAGTTTGTTTAAGGGACCTCAGGGGTGCTGCAACAGTCGTAAGTGTGAAAACTGGTCATAAGTCACTTTCTTTCAGTGCCGTTGTAATTTTGAATGGTCATTAAATGAACTGTTGTAAGTCAAGGAGTAGCTACACTGCCCTTCCCTCTTCCTGGCGTGGATTGTAGATCTGCTGCCTCCCTCCACAGGCTCTACCTCTGATTTACGCACAATTTTTGCTGGGATGCATCCCTTGGCAAGAGAAGGATGTTAGTTAAAAGGACTATTTGCTCCCAAGTGTTTTCTTTTTGGTCTTGTGAAAGGCGGTAACATCAAATGTGGGGTGAGGCTGCCCTCTGGTGGACTGTGATGAACACTGCAAGGTCTTTCGGCTAAGAGCTTGAGAACTACTGTCTAATGTCGGTAGTTGACTTTTTCCAACAGTTAAGAAAAAGGGCCATCTGCGGATCTTGGTTTGATCCCTCAAGAACATGGCTTGTCCACTTGCTGGTTCCCCCCACCGATTCACACATGCTTCTCTCAAGAGTTTCACCTCTTCTTGTCTTCTTTTCCCCACACAGCCCAGATTGAAGTGATCCCCTGCAAGATCTGCGGAGACAAATCTTCCGGGATCCACTACGGGGTCATCACTTGTGAAGGATGCAAGGTGGGGAATGGTCTCTATCAATCGCTGGGATCTTGGGTGTTGGCCTGAGACCCGTCGGCCATAATTGTTTCCTCTTCCTTGCAGAGGGTGGGGGTTGGGGGGTGGTTTTCCCTTTTCTGGAAGCAGATGCCCATAAATTTCTACTGAACCAATTTTGGCTCTCTTCACTGATGGGACCCTTGAACTGTTGGGCTTCACAAAGTCTTGGAGGCCACCAGTGAAGCTACCAAAGGTCCATCTTCTCAGTTCATCTTCTTGGTTTCCTTTCCAGGGCTTCTTCCGACGCAGCCAGCAAGGGAACGTGACCTATTCTTGTACTCGGCAACAAAACTGTCTGATCGACCGCACCAGCCGCAACCGCTGCCAACACTGTCGCCTGCAGAAATGTCTTAGCCTCGGCATGTCCCGTGATGGTAAGACCCATGTTGAAGTGCACCTCAGGGAGGGTTCCTGTCAGGGAATTGCGCAACTGGTGTCCAAATGAAATTAGAGACATTGACACGAACTTGTAATTTTATGTAAATAAGTATGTTTAAACATTTTAAATATATTTAAACAGCAGACAAGATAGTCAGGAACACACTAACATTATGAGGTAAATCACATGAAGTAAATTGTGTGAGGTAAATCCCGTGAGGTAAATCCCGTGAGATAAATCACATGAGGTAAATCACATGAGGTAAATCAAACAGCAATAAACACAGAAGAAAAAAGCGGGGAAAAAGAAAACTCCCCCTTTTACACCCAGAGCAACCAATCATAACATAGATTTCCTCATGCAGGAGCCCTCCAATCAATCAACCACAACTGTGTGTTCTGGCCCATTTATTGTTCCAGCTACTAAATTAAGTATCTTAATAGTTCCCAAGTCTCATAAGATTTCATGTTGGGAGATGTTCCCTCTGTCCCTTGCCTCACTTTGGTGGTGACACACCACAAAACAGGACGAGGGGGGAGAAGAACCAGGTTGGAGATGTTGAGGAGCTTCAAGCGACTACTGAATAAACCAAGTTGCTCATGTCCTGCATTATTTTTATCTTTAATTTGTTTTCTCTTCCAGCTGTCAAATTTGGCCGGATGTCCAAGAAGCAACGAGACAGCCTCCATGCCGAAGTCCAGAAACAGCTGCAACAACAACAACATCAAGGCGGAGAGAGTTCCACCTTTTCCTTGGGCATGGCCGATGGTCAACTCAAGCTGGACCCTTCTCCAGATCTCCGAGAAGGCTCCCCTGCTCTCCTCACTGGACAGACCCGCCTTAGCCAGTCTCCGGATCAGACGGCGGGCTTGGCCTACTCTAACGAACTCCCCAAGGCGCAGAGCCTCCTGGGTGGAGAACAGCAGGACCTCTTCAAAAAAGGGTACGGTCCTGGAGTCATCAAGGTAGAACCCAGGACCAGCGTCTATTATTCTTTGGAGACACAGGCATTGCCAGACCTCTTGTCCCCCAATGTCAGCCGAGCAGAACGGACAACAGCCAGCGAGACCCTTGACCTCTACACCAACCCGAGCTTCACCAGCTTCTTGGAGTGCCCACACCCTTCGCTGATGGAGATTGGTGAGTGAACGGGGGTTTCCAGAAAGGCTGGAAGAAATAGAAGTGTTCAGCGGATGATGGGAGTCTTCAGCAGAATAACAAGAGTTGGAAGAGACCTTGGACGTCTTCTCGTCCAAAGGGCTTTTAGCCCACGTCTCAAAATCAGGCTGAGGGAAAGCAATAGAAGTCAAGGCAGCTGAGACTAGATCCCAAAGCAGCTTCTGTGGGGTTCTGATTGCTAACACGGGACCGTCTCGTTGTCTTCTCCTGCAGAGCACTTGACCCAGAATGTCCTCAAGTCCTACCGGGAGACCTGTCAACTCCGCTTGGAAGACCTCCAGTTGCTGAGGTGGGAGACCTTCACCCGAGAAGAAATTGGGAGCTACCAGAAGAAGGTAAGATGGGGGGGGCACCCACTCTCAGAGAGGAAGACCCCAACTTAAAGTTCTGTTGGAGGAGGAGGAGGAGGAGTGTGGGGGGTCCTTGATGCTCTCTGAGCTGGGTGGGTTTTCTTGCAGATGTTTCATGACCCAGCTGGGTAACATCATCAATGGTAGAGGGGAGAGGGATTTAGGAGGAGGAAGAAGAAGAGGAGGAGGAGGAATGTGGGGTCCCTGGTGCTCTCTGAGCTGTGGCTTTCTTGCAGATGTTTCACTAAGAAGTTAGATAGCAACATCAACGGTAGAAGGGAGTGGGATTTGCAGGGAGGAAGAGGAGGAAGAGGAGGAGACGACCTCTGTGGGGTCCTTGGTGCTCTCTGAACTTGGTTGTTTTCTTGTAGACATTTCATTACCCAACTAGGGAACGTCTTCAATGCTAGTTCCTCTGGATCTTTTACTCCCTTCTGTTTTCTCACAATCCACCCAAACTTCTTCTTCATCATCATCTCTCTCTATCTCTCCCTCCCTCCTTCTGTCCCATTAGACTATGGAGGAGATGTGGGAACGTTGCGCCTGCCGCATCACGGAAGCCATCCAGTACGTGGTGGAGTTCGCCAAGCGAATGGGGGCCTTCATGGACCTCTGCCAGAATGACCAGATTGTGCTTCTCAAAGCAGGTAACGGGTGAGATGCAGTGGTGGGATTCCATTTTTTTTTTACTACCGGTTCTGTGGGCGTGGCTTGGTGGGCATGGCGAGACTTGGTGGGCGTGGCAGGGGAAGGAAACTGCAAAATCCCCGTTTCCCTCCCCACCCCACTAACCTGCTTTCCAGTTCCATTCTCCTGTGCAGGGCAACACAAGAAGACCCAGCCGATCAGCTGGGACTCAGTGGGAGGCGGAGGAGAGATGGGGTTGGTGGGGCCAGTCAGAAGTGGGATTGGCCGGTTCTCCGAACTACACAACATTTCCGCTACCGGTTCTTCAGAACCAGTGCAAACTGGCTGAATCCCACCTCGGGTGCGATGCCACACACAATTCACACAAGAGCTCCTTGTGGAGAACAAACGATACTTCCTTTTATTGTGTGATTATTATTTTTTTAAGGGCCGCCTTTATGCCGGGCGTCGTGAGATTCACATGTTTGCTCTTTTTTTCCTACGTCGTTGCGTTTGGCTTTGCACTTCACGTTTTCAATTTCCTTCTCCCCTCCCGTGTTGTTGTTTAGTAACCCAACTAGGGAACTTCTGATGGACTGGATTAGAAGTGTGAGAAAATTCCTAAACTTGTTCCTGTCCCAAAGACAGGAGAGACCAGGACAGCGGTAGAGGGGTGCAGAATGTACCCGTTTTGGTCTGAGCTGAGGATCTCCCCCCCAAAAAAGGAGGGGTTGGCCGTGCTAACATTATCTTCTCCCCTCGCTTCAGGTGCCATGGAGGTCGTTCTGGTGAGGATGTGCCGAGCCTTCAATTCCGAGAACCGGACAGTATTCTTTGAGGGCAAATATGCTGGCCCAGAAGTCTTCAAATCTCTGGGTACGAGACCGTCCTTCTACCTCTTGCATCAAGAAAGGTGGAATCCCCTCTAGATTCGGGCCGGGGTCTAAAGTAGGGCGTAGAAAGGGGTCTTGCAAGATGTTTTGGTGGCAGGGTGGAGGCCTGCTACTTGGGTGGGTTTGAGGAATGTCAACTGACCACAAAAGGTGGTTGCAACTCCAGGAGTTGATTTCCAAGATACATCTAACTTCCCCAAAGGGGAACGTTAAATTGTTATATCCTTCCTCCTGCTCTTTCTCCTCCTCATCCCATCTTCTTCCTTCTCCTCTTCTTCCTCTTCTCTTTTTCCTTCTCTGTCTCTTCCTTTCTCCTCGTCATCCTATTGTCCTCCTCTTCCTTCTCCTTCTTCTCTTCCTTCTCCTCGTCCTATCTTCCTCCTCTTCCTTCTTCTCTTCCACCTCCTCATCCTATCTTCCTCCTTTTCTCCTTCTCCTCTTCATCCTTCTCTCCTCCTCCTCTTCCTCCTCTTCTTCCTCTTCTCTTTTTCCTTCTCTATCTCCTCTTTCTTATCCTCATCCTATCTTCCTCCTCCTCCTTCTCCTCCTTCTCTTCCTCCTCCTTGTCCTATCTTCCTCCTCTTCCTTCTCTTCTTCTCTCCCTCCTCCTCATCCTATCTTCATCCTTTTCTCTTCCTGCTCCTCCTCCTCTGTCCTTCTCTGTCTCCTCCGTTCTCTTCTCCTTCTCTTCCTCCTCTTCTTCCTTCTCCTCTTCCTTTTCTCCTACTTCTCTTTCTTTGTCTCCTGCTCCTCCTCCTCTTTTGTGGGTGACGTGAACAATGAGCCTTGCTTTTCTCAGGTTGCAACGAACTGATCAACTCCATCTTCGATTTCACACACAGCCTGTGTTCGCTCCACTTCTCCGAGAACGAAATTGCTCTCTTCACAGCCCTGGTCCTGATCAACGCAAGTAAGACCGAGGTTTCTGGTTGTGGAGTTAAACTCCGGCCCTCTTGCAATTCCTTGCTGTGGTTTGAGGAATGTTGTGGATTCTTTAGTGAAAGAGAATACAAAATTGGGTGGTGGCTCTTTGCCTTCCCCCACCCCCCCCACCCGCATAACTGTATCTACAAATGTCTTGTGTTTTCACACACAAAAAAGCAAAAAGATTTTACACAAGAGCTGGAAAGGGCTGGTTGGATTGACCAGCTGATCCTATAACCCAGCTGCAAATCAAAGCATTCATTTAAACCAGGGGTGTCCAACCTTGGCAATTTTAAGACTTGTGGACTTCAACTCTCACAAGTCTTAAAATTGCCAAGGTTGGACACCCCTGGTTTAAACCATCGCTGAAGAACAGACGAATTAAAAGGCTCGGTCGCTGCCCCATCTAATAATAGCAGGCCTGAGAAAGTTTAAAAGAATAATTAAAAAGTCAAGCGTTTGCTTAAAGCCAAGCAGCTGCTCCAGGAAAGCCGTGGCGAAATCAGGCCGCCTTGAAACCTCGATTTTGGTGTTCTACCTAGTTTGAAGATTTTTATTTGCATAGCTTTAAAAGCAGAGGTCTGCACACTTGGCAACTTTAAGACTTGTAGATTTCAACTCCAGCTATGCTGGCTGCAGAATTCTGGGAGTTGTTGCCTTTTTATCATCTCCAAGCCACCAAGAGTCACCTGATCCAGAACATGGGAAGCTTATAAATGTAATAAATCAAAGGGCTGTACCCAAGCCTTGCTTTGCTTCTGCAAATGGAGTGAGGCCCCAGTAGGTTTTCTCTCTTCCTTTCGCAGATCGCCCGTGGCTGCAAGAGAAGAGCAAGGTGGCCTACTTGCAGAACAACCTTGAAGTGGCCTTCAAACAGATGTTGCAGAAAAACCACCGGGAAGGCATCTTGGCAAAGGTGAGTGTACCTGCCAGGGCTTCGAAGAGAGGAGTTAAAGAACAGAGTTGGAAGGGACCTTCTAGTCCAACCATTCAGACAAATGGCTGTCCAATAATATTGGTTATGAAGCACCTACAACTTCTGAAGGCAACTTGTTCCACTGGTTAATTGTTCTCACTGTTCGGAAATTTCTGGGTTGTTCTGGGTTGCTTCTCTCCTTGATTAATTTCCATCCGTTGTTTCTTGTCTTGTTTTCTGGTGCTCATCCAATTTATTTATTTATCTTGTCAAACATGTACAAGATAACCAGTGTAGGTATGAACGTAAACAAGAACAAAGGGAGTAAATATTAGATAAACGGAGACAGTAAGACAGGGGTGGTAGGCATGCTGGTGCGCTTCTACACGCCCCCTTTAAGGGCTTCTTAGGAATGGGGTGAGGTCCACGGTAGACAGTTTGAGGTTGAAGCTGCGAGGGGTTGAGGCTGTAATCACGGAGTCGGGTAGGGCGTTCCAGGCGTTGACCGCTCTAGGGCTGGAGTTGTATTTTCCGCCATCGAGTTTGAAGCGGTTTTCCGTGAGTTTGTATCAGTTATTTGCCCGTGTGTTATTGTGATGGAGGCTGAAGAAGTCGTTGACGGGAAAGATGTTGTAGCGGACAATTTTGTGTACTATGCTTAGATCGGATTTGCTGGCAGGAATAGCCAACACCCCTCAAAAGACAAGGAGATTCAAGCCGTTCCAATGAGTATAAAGATTTGTGGCAAGCTTAAGTTCTCTATGAGAATCGGGCCAACTGACGGCTAAGGGAAAAGAGCGGGAGATAAGAAAGGTATTCAAGATAGGCTGGACTTAGATATCTCTTGTGGGCATGCAGGGATTCGTGATGTCAGGGCTCCAGTAGTGACCCCCATTTAAATCATGAGTCTCTAGACAGATTTTCAAAGCTCAAAGAAGGTTTATCAGGAGAAGACATGCTGGTGCTGCCTGGGTGTAGCTGATTCTCAGGCACATCATTCATTGTCACCCTTGGCCCTGGTTTTCTCCCCACCCCCTGGGTGTATCATAACTCTCCAATGGGACACGTCCATAGCCAAGAGTCATCAATCATTGTTCTCCAGTTAGAATTTTGAGCGGCAGAAACTTTGGTCACGTGGAAACTATCTATGAAAACATTTATGGAATGCACTTTCGGTTTGCAAGCTGCCACACTGATCCCCCCTCCCTTTCTGTTGGCAACTCTAAAAAGACCAGAGAAATATTTTAGGAGTTGACACGTGACTTATGACACATTTGACACCCCACCCTGGGGCTCAGCCTGGTCGTCTCCTACAATGGGTCACCTTCCAGGTGAGCCAGACCAGGTGAGATGATCTCATTCTCTCCCGCTTTCTCTTTCCAGTTGCCGCCCAAAGGGAAGTTGCGAAGTCTCTGTTCCCAGCACGTGGAGAAGCTCCGCTCCTTTCGCCAGATGTACCCCATGGTTGTCCACGCGGTTTTCCCACCGCTGTACAAAGAGCTCTTCAGTTCGGACTCTGACCCTCTGATCCAGGGGCCCGCAGGAGAGTAACCCCCTCCCCACACACACACACAAGCTGAGGACAGGTCAGGTGTTGCCACCCGGTCGCTGGAAGCCGGACACAAAATGAAGACTGGGATCGAGGGGAGCAGTCAACAAGTGGGCGGGGCAGGACGAGGAATTGGTGATTGCTTGTGGGGGTGTCCCACTTCATTCTGGAGGAAAAACAGCATCCCCACCTCAAAGTGCTCCAGTTTACATTTTAAGGGTTAGCGGCCGCGGAAGCAAGAAGCAATACTGGGGGGATTATGCGGCATCGACAAATCCACCGGGAGACGGTTTCGCGGGAAGACAACATCGGATGTCGCTGCCAGCTTGGGCGATCCCCCCCCAAAATACCTCATTTGTGCCATTTTAACGGCAAGAGACTCGGCCAAGTTCAAAAGAAATTTATATAGATATATATGTATGCATCTAGAGAGAGAAAGAGATGGACAGATGCGGCTCTCTAAGATAGATTTTATTTTATTTTGCTAAGTCTGTATTTGATAACAAAGGCACCCCTCTCTGTTTTCCCCCACCTTTCTTTCTCTTTGCCCTGTCACTTTGCCAACCAGCTTCAACTTCTGCATTTGTGCAAAAAAGTGTGTTTGTGGGGAATACATCTCTGCACCTTGGACGCGGCTTTGCAGCCTCCGTTTAGAAACCCAATCAGTGGGTTTGCCATATTAGCAATTTCCCCGAAGCCAACGCCCGTTTTCTTCGGAGACAGCGGTGCTAATATAAAGTTCCCTGGATTGTTTTAAAACGCATAGAGCCGTGATGGTGAACCTATGGCATGCAGGTGGCACGCAGAGCCATTTGTGCTGGCACGTGAGCCGCAGGCAAACTTACTTCACTGCGCATGCCGGCTGATTTTCGGCCTGTTTGAGGCCTTTTTCAGCCTCCCAGAGGCTTGAAGAAAGCCTTTGCAGGCCGAAAAATAGGCCCATTTCATCCCTTCCTGTATTTACAGAAATACTGGAAGTGACGAAATGGGCCCATTTTTTCGGCCTGCGAAGCCTGCAGAAGCTTTCCTCAGGCCTCTGGGAGGCCCAAAAAGGCCTCAAACGAGCCGAAAATCAGCTGGGAGGTGCAGTGCAGGTAAGGGCCTTAGGGAAGCCACCTGGGTGAAGCAGTAAGTAAGCGAGGGGAATCCCGGCACAGCTGATCGCAGGAACAGCTGATTGTTGGGAGGGGAAAAATAAAGAAATACCTTAAGGAGTGACTGGGCGGGGTGAGCAAGCATTAGGCGGGTGGGGCAAGCAAGCGAGCGGCGACCAGGTGACTGGGTCGGGGTGTGGCCAGCCAGAAGTTACTACCAGTTTGCCGACCCACACCAAATCCTTGCTACCGGTTCACATCAACCGGTGCGAACCGGTTGAATGCCACCCCTGTGCAAAACAATCCATGTTGTTTGATATTTAAAATCCTTGCAAATGGTTCAGCTTTGCAGGAATAAGTTTAAGACACTCTTAGCTTTTCCGCCCATGACTTGTCGAGATGACGCCACTGTCCATTTTGCACAGAAAAATCCACTACATTGCGTCAGATGTTCGTGGATTTAACTCTAGCCCTTTCTTCTATTCTTCTAATCTTTTCCTTGGTTTTTTTTTTTTTTTAATGGTTTGGAATATTTAAAGAACGGGAGGGAGGGGAGGCCGTGTAAATACCGGTTGAAAAAAGTTTTATTTTTTATTTTTAAAACTAGAGAAGTTGGTCTTTAAGAAAGCGTACGCTGGAAACCGTTTAGTCTACTTTTTAATTTAATTAAACCACGGTGCATATTGGTACGATGGTTGGATTTTATTTGCTGGCTGGCTCTCTTTATTTCTGTTATTGCTGTGATAATTGTTTTACGAGTTTTCAGGTGGGAAGGTAACTGCTGAATGTTTGAAAGGTGACAGATCAAATCCACATAAGGGGTAGTTCCTATTTTCTGATCTATGGTTCTGGCAAACCATCTTTCAATTATTTTGATATCCATTTGTGAGCTTTGGAAGAAGTTGCTGAGATGGTCAGAATTCAGTGATCACCTTGACATCACTACAAATTAAATTTCAGAAATGGATGCTTCTTGACTTTAAGGGACACGCAGATTATAAATGTGCGGTCATTGGGAAAATAAAGAATTGCCCCACAAACCTTGAAGCCCCCAGACCTATCTTGAATACTGAATTAAGGGGGAAGATGGTACAAAACAGTTGTAGAAATGGGAGTTAGATTGTGAATAGAACAAAACAGATCTAACGGATTTATTTGATATCACGGTAGTTACATACAGGTGTCTAATAGTTGCATACATGATTTTCAAAGGCTTCAGGTCACCTATCGAGCTATGAATTCTGCAAGTACAGAACAGCAAGGCATTTAAGGGTTAAATGGAGTCTCCCTGTGCAGGGGCAGAGTATCTGTTAAATGCCAGGAGGTGGAATCGAGCACCGGATGGTTTTCCGTCCTAAAAACATGACCCATGATAAGGTGTCTTCCCAAGCACCAATATACATGCCATGGATAAATAGCATGATTTTTTGATAATTCCCTAGGCACGGAGTTCATTTAGCGACTGTTCAAAGTTAGAAATAGAAAAACTGAAAAAACGGATGTAAGTTGCTGGAAAAAAAGTGACTTATATCCGTTTTTCACACTTAAATCCATGGTTAAGAATCTGAGACCAACCTTTGCTGATGACATGCCCAGGACTATAAAATAAAATTAACTCATCTTTTAATGGTCTGCAGCTGTAAAATGCCCCTGTCAGAGTCTGAATCCGAGGAGGAAGACGAACAGCTGACAGGGAGTGGGAGTGTGGCTCCGGTGGCTGTGGAGGAAATTGGGGAAGGGCAGAGTCCAGCTAGGCAGAGCAGGGGAGAGGTAGAGCAAAGGAGAGGGAATTCGGAGGAAGACCCAGGCCCACCCCCTCTTCATCCTAGGGAATGCAGGGAGGAACGAAGAAGGGAGCAACGTGGGTTGGGTGGCTTATGGGGCAGGAAAGGGCCCTGATTCCCTTCATTAGCCACAGATGGGAAGAGAGTTTAAAAGAGATGCATGTTGAGAGCTGCGACTGCTGGGAGCAAATGTGAGTGTATCTTTGGTTATCTGCATTCCTGGCCTCCTCCTAACCAGGTTGAATTACTGCTGTTCCTTCATGTATAGAATTCCTTCTCCTGCCCTGCCGGACTAATTGCCTCATTTTGCCTTCATTGGACTTTAAGTTCGAGTTTTTGTTGACCACGTTTTGGACTTGATTCTCTGCAGCCAAAGGCTGTTCCTGGGAGAGTTTTTCTCCATCCCAGAAGGTAACCAGGACATTGGGGGCAAAGGTGGAGCTAATAAAGGGACTCCTACGGATCATCTGACTGGGTTGCCTTTGTGCCACGCCTCTTTGGCTCATCACAACAGCCTATCAACCCTTCGCCCCTCGGTCAGGGAAACGGTAGCCATCAACAGCTCTTTTTCTCCAGGGATTTTATTTTTTTTAATGGGGCCCCATTCGTGGGCTTCCCAGCATGGAAAGCCCCCTCTTCCCCCCTAAGTTGGGAATGAGAAGGCCGAGTTTTGACCTTGCACCTTCGATCCAATCGATACATTTCAAAGCGCTTTTTTTCGCTGGGTTGCCGGAATGAAAATTGGCGGCAGCTTCAGTTTGTGAGAGTGTGTGTGTGTGTGTGTGTGTGTGTTGTTGCTTTGCTGCTGTGTGTGCCAAGCAGCAGTTAAAAAAAAAAAAAGACCCAGAAGACAAATGACAAAGTGGGGAAGCGAATGTTCCCAAGGCAGGGAGGACAGCCAGTGAGGAAAGAGGACGGAAGGACGGGAGACGGACTCGTAAGCGGTGAGAGCAACCCCAGGTAAGCCGTTTGTTCCTTTTCGGAGCTATTTCTGGGCTATTTGCAGGTGAGGCACCTGCCTCGGGGCGACTTCTCTTTGGAAGGAGGAAGATGCTTCAATGTGGACATTTTTATTTCGTTCGGGGAAGGAGAGAGGGACGAGCAAACGTGTTGCACACTTGCTCATCCTGTCAAAAGAACGGTGTCAAGCAGGGTGTCAAGCTGAATTCACACGATCCACGTTGGTTTTTTTCCAACTTTCCACCCAGGTGGCTTCGGAGAGTGGACATCCCACCCAGGGCACCAAATATTCCAATCCAGGATCCTTTTGATGTCCTAGGGAGTCTGACCCTCCAATTACCAGCGGTTGGAGAAGGGGAGGCCCCCCCAAAAAACCGGTGGTAAGTTCGCAAGTTTGATGGGAACTCGTTGGCGTTAAGGGCAGGCTCGGCGTGGTGAACGTAACTCAATTGGGGTCTGGCAGGCAAAAGTCCCAGGTTCGAATCCAGGAACTTGGAATCCTGAAAGCTGGATGGAGGAAGGGGGACCTAGGCTGTGTTCTGCGGAATCGAGGGTCCCTGTCACAACCCTGCATGATTTCGGTTTGGAAAGCTGAACGATAAAAGGAAACTTTAAGCCCCGTTTCCTTTTGCCGGGTAATGTAACACACAAACGCACATCTCTCTTTTTTTTTTCCCCCCACCTTTCTTTTTAAATAAACTACAGTATCTAATAATGATTTCAGCCCACGCGCTGAAGGTGCCAAAGGAATGCTCTCCGCTCGGTCTAAAATTATAAAATAAAAATAAATGGGTTTTTAAGAGTCAGAATAGCAAACCTGGCTGGGGGAGACTCTCTCTTTTAAAATATTATTTTATTTTATTTTTTTAAACACAGATTTTTGGAGGAGTTTTGGGGAAGACGCAGCTCGGAGCCTTGTTCCCATCTGGTGTTCTTCTGCCCCAGATATTTGTGGGTTGTCAATTCCCACAACCAGACGGAAGACAAGGGACTTAAAGGCCACCCCTATAAGAGACCACCCCACTTTTTAAAAAAAAAAAAAACGGAGTTTATGAAGCTTTGAAATTTGGAGCTATTTCCAGCCATAAAACTGGCAAGGTAGGTTCAAAATATCTGATAAAATGTTCCGAAAGGTTGGAGTTCAACCGGGTTAAAATCCAACAGGTTCAAATCCAGCAGGGATTGCAAGATTTTGCCCCCCCCCCCAAAAAAATCTCCTATTTAAGCTTCTTTTTTTCCTTCTTTTTCCCTTGCTGCCTCTTCTTGGCCCACTTTGACCGCATCAGGTTAATTAAATGTTCCCATTAAGATTCAAATTCCGAGCCAGAGACTCTGCGGGAGCTGAAAATGTGCGAGGTGCCAATTTTGCATCACATTTTGTTCTCCATAAAAGGGTGAGGACCAAACAGGACTACAAAGAGGAAGGAACAGCTGCAAATCCTTCTCCTGCTCCCCACAAAACCCTTCAGATTATTTTCTTTTCACCCAGTTTCAAAGAGTAGGCGGCAGTGTGGAATCGAAAGTCCATTCCATTCATATTTTCTTCAAAGACCGATTAGATGACTGAAGCTTCTGCCGCGAAAAAAATCTAATTGGAGAGCATGATTGATGACTCTTGGCTATGGACGTTTTTCGTTGGATGATATACCCAAAGGGGTGGGGGTGGGGGAAAAGCAGGATCAAGGGTGACAGGCAATTACGTATCTCAGAATTGGCTACGCCCAGGTTAGTGCCGGACGTAGAATGTTAACTTCAAATAAATCCTGTTTAGTTTTGGGAGTGCGGCTCGAGGCTCATAATTTAATTGGAGTAACTGCCAGAATCCGGGCACTGGACAGCCATTTGTCTGGAATGGGATGGGGGTCTCCTGCTTGAGTAGATGGTTGGGCTAGATGACCTTCGAGGCCCCTTCTGATTGTCATTCTGTTAACCTTGGCTTAGCCTCTTTTCTATGGGATCAAAATTTCAGTCCATGGGGACATGGGAGTGCTGAGAATCGCCAAGCCCCCTAGATGTTGCCTTCTGGCATTGAACACCCAAACTCTCCTGACCCCCCACCCCTCTTTCTCCATCTCCTGCCCCCCGCGCTGCCCCGTAGCCTCTGTCTTCTTGGCCTCTTCGTCTCTTGTTTTGCTACGGACGCCTCGGTTTTAATGCACCGGTGGGAACTTTGCCAAGGAGTTACTTAGAAGAAATTGCATTGCAGTGGCTGGGTGGGATACGGGAGCTTTCTTTGAGCGTGGATGAGCGATAGAAGTCCAATGTTGTCAGAGGCTTCCTTGCTTTTTCTTCTGGAGTTTATGGTGGGGGGGTTATGTAGGCCTTCCATCAATCAGAATAGAGCTGGAAGGGGCTTCGGAGGTCTTCTAGACCAACTGCCTGCTCAGGTAGGAGACCCTATGCCATTCCAGACAAGTGGATGTCCAGTCTTTTGTTGGAGCAGCACCCGCAACTTCTGGTGGCAAGACATTCCGCTGGTGAATTGTCGTCACTCTTGGGAAGTTGCTCCTTAATTCCAGGTAGGTTCTGCCCTGGATTAGTTTGCCCCTTTTGTTTCTTGTCCTGCCTTCAGGTTGCTTTGGGGAATGGGTGGGCTCCCTCTTCTTAAGACCTCAAAGGTTTCTCAGGTGTGGCTTACTTAGGCAAGAAGGTGAAAAGGTGAAAAGGAATCCATCTTGAACGACAAATGTTCCTTTCCAGAACTTCACAATCCAGCTTCAGTACGGTAGGTTGTCTTCTTCTTCTTCCTGTTGGTTGATGCCTTCTAACTGTCAACATCTTTGTGTCGTTATAGCTGTTGTTTCAGGAAGTTCTCGAGATGTTGAGCAGGCCCTCTTCACTGGATCTGCCGTCCTCTTGGTTCTGGGTCTTTCTGGGGATGACCTTCTTGGTGGGATCTGGACACAGCTGCTCTTTCAAGTGCAAATGCTTGGTTCAGGAGAAGGTGGTCTTCTGCAACAGCCGGAATCTGACCACTGTGCCCGTCAAGATCCCCCAGGATTCAGAATTCTTGGACTTAAGCCAAAACAGCCTTCGTACCCTACATCAGGGCATGTTCTCCCGTCTCCAAGCCCTAAAAGAGCTGGACCTGAACTACAACATCATCTCCAACATTGAACAGGGGGCCTTCAACGGCCTTCAGAAGATCATGACCCTCCGACTAGCGGGCAACAAGTTGAAGATGGTCCCAGATGGGGTCTTCACAGGGTTGCCCAACCTCTCCGTTCTTGACCTGAGGGACAACAAGATCCTCATCTTCTTGGATCATACGTTCAAAGACCTCTTCAGTCTTGGGAACCTGGACATAAGGGACAATCCTCTGGTCTTGATTTCAGGTCAGGCTTTCCGAGGCCTCCAACACCTGCGGAGGTTCACTCTGCAAAAATGCAACTTCACCAGGCTGCCAACAGAGGCCCTGTCCCACCTTCACCACCTGGTGGAGCTTCATCTCAATGTCCTCAACCTCAGGGTCCTCCACAATTATTCCTTTCAGAAACTCCATCGCTTAAAAGTTCTGGAGGTCAACCAGTGGCCTTTCTTGAAAATTCTGGAGCCTCACAGTCTTTCTGGCCTAAACCTCACTTCCTTGTACATTGTCAGATGTAACCTCCATGATGTTCCTTATAGGGCCATCAAGCACCTGGTCCATCTGCGTTTCCTTGACCTCTCTTACAATCCTATCTCAATGATCCATGGAAGGAAGTTGCTGGATCTCTCCCGCCTCCAAGAGTTCCACCTTACGGGTGGCCGACTGGCCACCATCCAGGCCAATGCTTTTGAAGGCCTTGTCCACTTCCGTCTCCTCAACGTCTCAGCCAACCATCTCCAGACCCTTGAAGAAAAGGTCTTCCACTCGGTGGGGAACCTAGAAGTCCTTCGTCTGGACCAAAACCCCTTGGCCTGTGACTGTCGCCTCCTTTGGATCTTGAAGAGACGACAGAGGTTGAACTTTGAGGCTCAGCTGCCCATCTGTGCCACCAGCTCAGAAAAAGGAGAGAAGGTCTTCCATGACTTCTCCAGAGCTCTGGCATATCACTTTACTTGCCGGGAGTCTACGATTGAGAACAAGACCCTCCAGAAAGTGGTTGTTCATGAAGGAGAGCAGGCCAACTTGACTTGTAGCAGCGATGGAGATCCACCACCCAGTATTTCTTGGGTGAACCCTCAAAACATCACCTTGGACTCAACTGGCAAAGGGCGTTCAACCATCCTTCCTGATGGGACTCTTAAGATTCTATATGCCCTACTTGAAGACAGTGGATTGTACCGTTGTGTTGCGAGCAATGCAGCCGGCAATGATTCTATGGTAGCTTCTCTTCAAGTTCTTGTTCCTCTGTTCAACCAGTCCCTGGTCTGGAAGGACTTCGGTCTACGCAATAAAACAGCAATCTCCTCCCTCTTCTTCCTCCACACTAGCATCTGGCTGGGCATCTTAATCATCGGCGTTGTCCCCTTTCTCTGTTCTGTCCTGGTCTGCTTCTCCTTCATCTTCCTCTACAGCAGAAGCCGGGGGAACGTCACTCACCAGGTGATTCACGCTGAGACCCATCCTTCCCGAGGTTACAAGGCCATCGTGGGCCAACGAAGAACCTCACCCAAAAAGCCACGAAGAAGCTCACCCAAAAAGCCGAGATGAACTTTTAAGGTTTTGTTCATTGCAGGTCTTCAAGTTCATTCTTTTCCACCAAGAGGTCCATGCAGATAAATTGAGGGGGGCTGTTTGAGAATTGCAAACCATGTCCTTGGTTCACCCTAATGCGCTGTCTTTCTCTCACCTGGAGTCACAGCTAAGATTTAAAAAAAAAAAAAAAAACTAGCAATGGATTGAGTGACAACTCCCTTGCAATAAAAAAAAAAAAACTCAAATAACTCATCCAACTTTTTTCCCAAGGAAATGACAACCAGGGAAATAATTCTGTAATTACAATAAGAAGATATAAATTCAGATGTATCCAAAATTCAGGGACTTTGTCCACTCAGCCTGTTTATTAATAAATGCACCCCATTCTTTCTTGCACCTGAAACTTCTATTATTATTATTATTATTATTATTATTATTATTATTATTATTATTATTATTATTATTATTATTATTATTATTCCTGAACTACCCCTGTTGGGTTGCAACCTGAAAACTTCTCTCTAATTGCATTAATCTGGGTGATTCTATATTTTTTTTCCCTCCAAGTCTGTGCAGAGCAGAATCCGCTCTCTGCAGCCCAATCTGGCAGCTCCGGAGCAATTGGAAGTTTGTAGAAGTTTCTTTTTAATTAAAAAAAATTCTAAAGGGCCTGCTGGCTGGGGGATTGTGGGAGTTGGTCCATGCATCTGGCTGGGGCATTTTGGGTGATGAAGTTCACCCATTGACTGGGGCATTCTGGGAGTTGAAGTCCACACCTGCTAATTGGGGGATTCTGGGAGTTGAAGTCCATGCATCTGGCTGGGGAATTCTGGGAACTGAAATTCACACATCTTAAATTTAACCGAGAAACACCGAATTAGAGGAAGAATCTCTGCTACGTGTGGAACAATAGAAATTTTGCAAAGAGCCCCTTGTGTGTATTTTGGCTTTCCAGAGAGCGTGCCAAAGGTGCACACCATCAAACTTGCCTGCATTTGGTGAGCTGCTATTTTCCTTTTTTTTTCCCCGAGCATCAGCTGTTCGGCTGTGCTGGGAGATTAAGATTAGCTAGAAAGCAGGAAACCGTTGGCATTTATGGTTTTCTAGCTCATCTAAAAGCAGAGCTGAACCTTCCTTAGGACCAAAGCTTTTATTTTTCAGTGCAGACTCAGGCAGCAGATGGCAGAAAGGTAGATCTCTGAGTGAATCTGTGATTCTGCGAGCAACTTAATCTGCCTGCCTGCTTTGCCTGCTTTTGGGTAAAAGTTGCTCTTTTTTTATATAAAAAAAAAATCAATATTTGCATACATGGTGTGTTGTGAGTTAATTTTGTGAGTTTGTTTGCAAGCATATTTTATGTGATAGACTCAGGCAGCAGATTGCGGAAAGATAGATCTCTGAGTGAATCTGTGATTCTGCGAGCAACTCAATCTGCCTGCCTGCTTTGCCTGCTTTTGGGTAAAATTGGCTTTTTTATAAAAAAATTCAATATTTACATAAATATTTATAATATTTACATGCAAGCTACGCCCAGCCAGTCACTTGACCACCAAGCCGCACACCTACACGCCCACAGAACCAGTTGTTAAGAAATTTGAATCCCACCCCTGCAGGTTTCACTAAACAACAGAACGTTTGGAGGCTCAATTGCAGTCATTAAGTCTGTATTGGAGAACGGAAGCACGCCTGATTTTCAAGGAACATGCCCATTATTGGTGGTTCTTTTCTTGGAAATTTCAGCAACGGAAGAGGGTTTGAATTCTCCCATGCCAAGGAGGGGAAATGTGAGGAAGGAAAAGCCAATTTTTGCAAATGTTAAAATGTTAAAATAATGTTACAGTGAGAGAAATGAGTTGGCTTGTTTTGCATCCATGGTGAAAGGATGATTGTAATTGCAAGGTTCAGCGTTCATTCCAGCCAGCAGCTGCTTAGAAAATTGGGTGGGTGGGCTATCACCATGACGTTCAGGAGGAGGAATGAGAGGAGGGGTCTCGAATCGAGGCTTCTTCTGCCTGGCTTCCAAACCTCTCCCCCACCCCCCGGAGAAAGGCGAGGTGCTTTCAGCCTGAAAACAACCATGACACAGCAAGAGGGAACGCTATTGATTGAGCGAGCCAGCGGTTTATTTTGGCTGAAAATCCCCCCACCTCACCCAGGAGATGGCGAAGCCAAAAGGATGAATTTCAGCCTGGGGGTCTCCCATAAGTGCTCTGCAGGAGGAGAGGAAGACGGGAAGGGGACTGAAAAAAGAGAGAGAGGGAGGGAGGGAGGAAAGGAAATTGAAAAAAGGAAAGGAAGGGAGGAAGGAGAGAAAGGGAAAAAGGGAAGGATAAAGGAGAGAGAAGAAAGGAAGGAAGGGAAAAAGGAAGGGAAGGAAATGGAAGAAAAGCAGAGAAAGGAAGGAGATTTGGAGGAGAGAAAAGAAAGGAAAGGATAAAGGATAGAAAAGGAAGAAAGCAGAGGAGGAAAGGAAGGGGGAAAAGAAAAAGGGAAGGAAAAATGAGGGAAGAAAAGCCGAGGGAAGGACAAGGAGGGGAGGAAGGATAGAGCAGAAGGGGAGGGAGGGAGGGAGGAAAAAGGAAGGAAGGAAGGAAGGAAGGAAGGAAGGAAGGAAGGAAGGAAGGAAGGAAGGAAGGAAGGAAGGAAGGAAGGAAGGAAGGAAAGAAGCAGAAGGGAAGGAAGGAAATTTCCTCTCTGAACATCTGGCCATATCTCAAATTCCCAACAGATGTTTCAATTGAAACAAATTCCCAACAGATGTTTCAATGCAGTCCCTGTTCAACTCATTCTCCACCACCACCCAGAAATAATAATAATAATAATAATCTCTCGGCAACAACCCATCCCTGTTTTCCTCTCTGATCTTCTTCCCCGCCGGCCGCTGGAGGGAGCCGGTTTCTTTTTCTTTCTTTCTTTCTTTTTTATTTATTTAATTGGACTATAAATTAGAAAACAGAGAAGGGAGGGAGGCGCAGAGCGGTGTTGGCTCTGGGCAGAATAAGGTCCTGCCTTGAAAGAAATCTCCTGCAAGGATTGAATTGAATTGAATTCCGGCCACTCTGAAATCCCCCTTCTATTTTTGCAGAGTTTCAGCCAGCCTCCCCAAACATGGGGTGTTTTTTCCCCCTTTTCTGCCTTTTTGCATTCTTTTACCTTGGAGCCTCTCAAAATATTCCCCGGCTGAGGCTGATTCCCAAAGGTGAGCTTTTATTTCCTATTATGATTATTATTTTCATGTCGAAGGCTTTTGCCTGACATTTTTATGATCGTAATTCCTAAAGGTAAAGAGTTGTTTATTATTATTATTATTATTTATTATTATTATTATTATTATTTTGATGCCCAAAAGCTTTTTCCTATAGTTTTGATGATTGCGATTTCTAAAATTGTGGTATTGTTATTATTATGATCATTATCATCATCTCTTTTATTCATTAAATATGAAACTCAAGTCAACTGAACATTTAAAAATGTATCACAAGTATCATTGACTGGCACTGATGGTTGATGCAGGTTGCTGCCAGTACCCCAGATATTATTATTATTATTATTATTATTATTATTATTATTATTATTATTATTATTATTATTATTATTATTATTGTTGTTGTTGTTGTTGTTGTTGTTGTTATTACTATTCAAAAAGGGGTGCTCTTTTTCTATTATGACTATGTAGATTCCACAAAAGGAGAGCTTTTATCTATAATTTCTATAATGCTGATTGGAAAAAGTGGGTGTTTTTTTCTTATTATTATGATTCTAATTGCCAAAATGAGCTTTTTTCCTTCTCATTTCCAAAGGCAAGCTTTTTAAAAAAAAATTATTAATATTATTCAAAAAAAAACCCTGAGCTTTCTTTCCCGATCGTTATTATAATTATTATTCATATTTTTATTCCTATCGAGTCATCTGTTTTCTTAGGAGGGTTTGTTTGCAGAGTCGGCCAGATAGTTCAGTCTGGATTTGGCATTTCTATCCGCCACTCCAGTCCTTCCCAAGGACTTGAGTTCTGCAAATGTTTTATGTTATTATTGTTTTGCAAGCCCTTTCAGATTGCAGAGAGGTACGTAGGTTAAATGGCTAAATGCCAAGCTTTTGAAAAAGCCCAGCTGCCGATGGAGCAAATCCTTCCATCTTAAGCTTTCTTCTCTCCAAAGAACTGAAAATGGCCTATTTCCTCATTAAAGAAATATATTGAATTAAGGCAGGATCTTGAATTTAAGCAGGAAAAAGAGAGGAAGGGGAAAAAAAACATAACCAACCAAACAACCCTGTTGCAAAATGGTGTTCCCCACCCCCCACCCCAACCTCTGCCTCAAATCCTCCTGCAAAAAGCAATTTAAAATTCTTAGCAAGGATGCATCTGTTTTTAGGTCAATCCCTCTGCTGAGTCATGAACATTTTAGAAAATAGACTTAGGGCCACTTCCTCCATATTCTCGGAACTCGGATTAATGGATTTCCTTGGGAAATGTGGGTCCCCTGCATTCAGACCCAGAAGTGCCTTGAATTAATTTGGGTCCTGACCCACCTCGCAGGGCTGTTGTAGCTAAAAAAAACAGGGGAGGAATCCCTGTGGGCAGTGCCTGGAGCTGCTGGGCACAAATTCTTCCCTTTCTTTCAAGAAAATGAGCTTTGAAACCCACCATTTCTGTGACCAAGAGGGAGCTGGAAGAGAAAAGGGGTCTGGAAAAGCATTGGTAGCATTTAGAGAAATCTTTGAGGACTAGAAGCAGGATGTGATTTGCAAAGAAGCCCCAACGAGGCTTTCAAGAAGTTATTAAGAGAGGAAAAGGGTTCCTGTAAGTCTAAAAACAAAACAAAACTCCCTTGTCCAAGGTAAGGGCTATTCATGTTTTGTTTCTTTGAAAATTTAGACTGCAGGGAGGCGAACATTTCAAAGAAACAGATATCTGAGGGGGAAATAAAGTCATTTGGCACCTGCAAAAGGAAAACAGAATAACATAGTTGGAAGGGACCTTGGAGGTCTTCTAGTCCAGCCCCCCCCCCCCCAGCTCAAGCAGGCTCTCCAATCTCTTCTTAAAAACCTCCAGTGATGAAGCACCCATAACTTCTAGTGGCAAGCTGTTCCACTGGTTAATTTCTCTTTCATTCCAGATTGTGTCTCTCCTTGATTAATTTCCATCCATCCCTTCTTGTCCTGTTTTCTGGAACTTTGGAAAATAAGTGGATCCCCTTTTTCTTTATCTAACATTTAAGAAAAAAGGCTCGTCTGGGTGGGGTTTCTGGTTTCTTCTTCTCTTCATGCTGTTGGAAAATGTTCCGCTAGTTCCAGGTTGCTTCTCTCCTGGATTAGAAAGAAATAATTAGACATTAAAAAACAGGGACGGGGGGGGGAGGGAGGAGGAGCAGAGGAGAAGAACCAAATTCTGGGTTTTGCTGCAGAGAGATGCAGCTTTCAATTTTATGGCCTCTTAGCTGCCTTTTTCTAAGGGAGGTTTTCCTGCAGGAGAGATTAAACAGTTGGCTCTTGTCGGGGTTGTTTTTTTTTTTTTTTTGCAGAGCATAAATATTTTGGCTCCGATGGGATATTTTGTGATGCACAGCGTGGCAAGGTGCCCGAACCCTCAAAATTGACTTCCAGAGGCACTTTTTTTTGGGGGGGGGATGTCCCCCCCCTCCTTTTCAGCCACAGAATGGCTGCTAAACAGTTGCCAAATCTGGCCATTTCGGTGCTGTTTTAAAGCTTCTCCAGCATATAAGCCGATTGGCAAGAAATTTGGTAAAATTCAAATTAAAGTTGGCCCAGTCCCCAAATGTGTGAACAAGTGCTCCAAAAACAGGGAACAGGGAAGAGAAGAAAGGTATTCAAAGGCCCAGTTGCTTTCTCTGGAATTCTGGGCCCTATCTGTTCAGATATACTGCGCTTATCCATGGAGGTTTTACGTCCCAATTTGGTTTTTTATGAATATTTTCAAGGCCAGTTCAAACAAAAAACGGTTCGGAGTGATTTACAGAAGCTGTACACAGCAAGCAACCCTCCTGTTTCCGGGTCTGTCTGACTCCAACAATTCAATGAAACACGACAAGAGAATGGGAAAAGAAATTAAATATTTAGTATTTCCTTCTGATGTTCAATTCCGTGACAATCGGATCAGATCTGATGGCAACCCAGCTCTAGTCTAGCCTCCCCGCGGGGATCAATTAGATCCTTCTGAGAAGCTCCCAAAGGGCCAGGCCTCCCTTCCCAGGTGGACAGGTAGACAGCCTCTCCAACTGGAGGTTCTGTTTAGTCAGTGAAAACCCTTACAAGCCCCGAATGGAGCCCATTTCCTCCTGTAAAAAGGATTGGCGGGGAGGGGAAATATATATTTTTAACAGGAGGGCCAAGACTTTAAGGTCCCAATCCACTTGTAATCGGCGCACGGCACATAAACATGGAACATTGGAAGTCGGCAAAGTGCCGTCCGTTTGGGAGTGAGAATATGAAAGAAATCTTCTCCTTGGCAACCATTCCAAAAATTCTCCGCAGCAAAATACGCAGGAGCAAAACTCTGCTCTTAAGGGGCATCTCATCTTGAGAAACCCTCCCCCTCCAAATTAATTTTGTCCTCTTCCTCCCCCCCCCCTCCCCTCCTCCCAATGCAATGACAGCTGAATGGCACGAAGAAGTCGGCGTTTTGCAAAGCAGCCCGGAGATCTCCGGCTGTTTTACGCGGATTTTGCTCCGGCAGGTCAAAACCACCGGAGCCCCCTCCGCAATGCAGATAAAAGCCAAGATATGGAGCACAGAGAGAAGGGAGGGGGGTTGGAGAGAGCTGGGGAGGTGAGGGGGGGGGAACAGACAGTGCTCTGCATTCATTGCTGGGGTGGGAGGGGGGTTGATTTTCCCTCCCTGTGACTCAGCCCTGCAAACACACAAAGCGCCTCTGCGTGGAGGGCAGAGGAGGGTAAAAAACACAAAAGGGAGCAAACAACAACAAGGTGTGGTCCCTTGTTGTGGCCGATTGGGGGGTTGTTGTTGTTGTTTTGCAATTTGCCAAGACTTGAGCCCATCTATTTGCATAATGGATTAAGATGGCAGCTTCTGGATGCTTTGAGTCCCTTTCCCACAACGATGAAGATGCAGCCGGCATCCAGGCCGGCTAAAATAAACCAAGATGGCATTTTTTTTTTAATTTTTGAATACCCCCAACCAGGAGTTAGCAGAAGTGTGCAAAGTTAACAAGGTAACAGATCATCAGAGTTGGAAGGGACCTTGTGGGTCATCTAGCCCAACCCCCGGCCAAGCGGGAGACCCTACACCATTTCCGACAAACACAGACCAATTTTCAAAAGTCTCAAGCGATGGCGCTCCCACAACTTCCGAATGCAAGTTATTGTGTGAAGTGTGGGGAGTGCCCGCCCTGGATGCGGTTTCCTGGTATCTAGGACCGATTGTGAAGAGTCTACTCATTGCAAGACAGGTCAACGATTCGACTCAATCATTTAAAATAATTAATATAGATATATTTTAATTTTGGCTGTTCACATTTTCACATCGTCCTTCTTTTAATGATTTCATTTCAATAGTTCTTGGGATGTTAGCATAACTCTTCTCCCATGGTCTCCCAAGGCGGGTAGGGGGCCCGTGGTGAGTTGTCTCATTCCGGATTGCAAACCGCAGGTGGAAATGGAGGAAGGGGATTCACGAAGTGGGTTTCCTCCAGGTTAGCATTACCATCATCCACAAAAGGTAGCTTTGCTGTCCAGGAGGCCCATGGTACACATCTGGAGCAAATATTTATTCCAGGAGAGGTTAAAGAGAGTTGGAGGGCCGAAAGTTACAGGCTCTGCCATGGAAAAGGTGGTTTGTGGGTCAAAGAATCTCAGAGGAGGGTCTTTCCATCGATGGTGGTTTGTTGGCAGCTGGGGTTGTTTTTAATAAGATTGTTGATTTCCCCCCACCCCCAGATGCCGTGACCCAAAGTTTCAATCAGAAGGAAAGGCTGACAGCCATGTTCCATGAGGCTGGGTCCCCTCAACTGATTGTGGGAGGGCGAGGAACAGTGTGGATTCTGACTTTTGTGGGTTCTGAAATCACACCCACTGAGGTAAGCCATCCCACCCCTCCATCCAAATCCCCTACAGATCGTCCTTGAAATTATGACCATTTGTTTGAACAGCGGTCCGAAGTTGCAATGCTATTGCAAAAAGCGACTTAGGACCAATGCTTGTGGTCATGGGCTCACAATTTGGGGGTTGGCAACGGGTTCACATTTACGACGGTTGTGGTGTCTTGTGGTCACATGGTCCGAGTTCGCCACCTTCCCACCCAGCTTCCGATAAGCAACGCTGGATTGGCTAAATGATCAAGCGATTTGCTTAATGACCATGATAACAAATTCACAATGCTCAAGGTGTCTCTCTCTCTCTCTCTCTCTCTGGTGCCCAGGTGCCAGTGCGCGTCGAAGAGAAGGCTGAGAAGGATTGTAAGAGAGCAGAGAAGGTGAGCTGGCAGCTCAGTTTGGAAAGGGGAGGATGCTTTCCCCAAGGGAAAGGAAATGTTGGAGAGACTCTGAACAGACAGTTTCCATCTCCTCAAGTCCAACATATGGCCTGTCTTTGTTGGTTGGCTAGTTGGAAAGAGCCAACTCCTTAAGGCAACTTAAGCTGATAGCTTGGCAGGACTTTTATCTCCTCCAGTTATCTCCTCCTTCCATTTCCAGGCACAGAGCATTCCCCAAAGTTCTTCTAGCAGACTTAGCTAGAGTTGGGTTGGGTTGGGTTGGTCTGAGTTGAGTTGAGTTGGGTTGGTTTGGTTTGGTTGGAGTGAGGTAAGATGGGTTGAGTTGGAATGGGTTGGATAAGTTGGATTGGGTTGGGATAGGTTGGATGGCATGGGTAGGGTTGGATTGGGTTTTATTGGGTTGGGATGGGTTGGGTTGGACGGGATAGGATGGGATGTGTAGGGTTGAATAGGGTTTTGTTGGGTTGGGTTGGGTTGGGTTGGATGTGATAGGTAGGGTTAGATTGGATTTTATTGGGTTGGGTTGGATGGGATTGGTAGAGTTAGGTTGAGTTGAATTGGATGGATTTTATTTTCCCCATTCTGCCATTCGTAGGGCGACTGCGACAACTTCATCCAGATGATCGAAAGGATAGAGAACAAGACCCTGGTCTGTGGCACAAATGCAGGTTCTCCCAAATGCTGGCTTTTGGTAAGGGACTTGGCAACCATTACAGAAGGCGCTTTGAGCAACACATAAGAATCGATAAAGTATCATTCTAAAATTTGAACTGCTTTTACAGGAAGGTTGATCTTTGGTTCTTTTTTCCTTTTAGGTCAACACATCACTGCAGAGAAGCAGCCAGGGTCAAATTTTCACCATGGTGGGGGAAAACGTTGTCTCATCCTCACCGTTGCAAAACGCCGTCACCATCGCCATCGGTAAGGGGCTCCGGAAGAAGCCAAAATTCCTCTTTTTTTAAAAAAAAAAATGTCTTTCCAAATCTCAAGCTTGTTATTTTTTTTCCCCACCTAATAGCAGGATCAGGGCTTGGATGTTAGAAAAAAGAAATGAAATCAGCATCGCGTGTGAAGCGTTCAACATTTCTATATTTTAAAAAAGGTTTCAGATTTCAGCTCTGGCTTTTCTCCGTATTTCAGAAGACAGCCTCTACTCGGCCTTATCCGGGAATAAAAGTTCCTTCCAGAGAAGCTACGGACGGAAAAAAGGAGTCAAGACGAGGGACAGTTGGATCAGCAGTAAGAAAACTTCCTTGTTCCTTTTCCCACTTTCCTGAAAATGGAATACAGGGAGACCTAGAACTTTTTCCATGGTTCATTTAGTGACCGTTCAAAGTTAGGGCACTGAAAAGGGGGACTTCTTATCATTTTTCACTTATCATTTTTCACACTTACGACCTTTGTAGCATCCCCGTGGTCACAAAATTTGAACACTTGACAAACTGACTCACATTTATGATGGACGTAGTGATTCCTTCTGACAAGCCAAGTCCACGGGGAAGCCAGATTTACTTAAACAATGGTGTGACTAACTTAATAACCGCTTAACAAACTTAACAAATGTGGCAGGTGAGTGTCATGCCCCTGTTGGAATCTGATTCAGAGGGGGAGGCCGAGCAGCTGACAGGGAGTGAGAGTGTGGCTCCGTTGGCTGTGGCAGGAAACTGGGGGAGGGCACAGTCTGACTGGGCAGAGCAGGGGAGAGGCAGAGCAAGGTAGAGGGAATTCAGAGGAAGACCCAGGCCCACCCCGCTCTTCATCTTAGGGCACACAGGGAGGAACGGAGAAGGGAGCAACGTGGGTTGGGTGGCTTACGGGGGAGGAAAGGGCCCTGATTCCCTTCATTAGCTGCAGCTGGGAACACAGTATTTAAAAAGGGAAGCTACGCACAGCAAAGTTGCTGGAAGTTATCTTTGTTTGTCAAGGCTTACGTGGGTTTCTGGCATCTTCCCAACTGTGTGGGAGATTTTTTTTGTCCAGCCGAAGGTAACTGGACATTGGGGGCAAAGTTGGAGGTATTAAAGGGACACTTCTTGCTTATTTGACTGTGTTGCCTTTGTGCCACGCCCCTTTGGGTCATCACAGTGAGTTTGTAAAATGGGACAAAGCCCACGTCAAAAAAAAGGTTTCATTTAGCAGCAGAAATGTTGGGGTCCATTTTGTGGCTGTTAAGTCGAGGACCACCTGTATTGAACATAAAGCCAAAAACTCTTTAAAAAGACAGCAAGACGTTTCCACGGCAAAGCTTGCAGGCTGCCGGCAGATTACGGCAGTGGATCTCTGGATGTGATCATTTCGGGCTGCGTTTTTGTTTTGCTTTTTCACCCTGAATTTTCTGTCCTAGATGCTGAGTTTGAAGGAGCAGCTCTCTTCCCACATAAAGATCGGAGGAAAGATGAAATTTTCTTCTTCTACAATGAGGTCAACCGGTCTGCCGGCCTGGATGAGGAGCTGTACAAAGTTTGGCTTGGACGCGTGTGCAAGGTTGGGGAAAGGAGTTGTTTTCTCTCTATCTAGGGCGCAGAGGGGAAAGTGTGAGGGCTTGGTAAAGCAATATATAGAATAAAATTTCGATTGGTTGATTGCTCGATCGATAAAATTTCTGCACTGCCCCCACCTCACCACAATGACTCTGGGCGGTTTCCCAATCAAAAACTTTTTGAAAAACTTTTTAAATCTTTTGTCCTGCTTGACTTTGAAACTCTGTGTTCTATTTATCCGTATTTATTAAATTTATAGAGACTGCACGGAATCGCTTGATAATCAAGGAGAGAAGCAACTTAGAACTAAGGAGAAATTTCCTGACAGTTAGAACAATTAATCTGTGGGATAACTTGCCTGCAGAGGTTGTAAATGCTCCAAAACTGGACGTTTTAAAAAAGATGTTGGATAGCCCTTTGTCTGAAGTGGTGTAGGGTTTCCTGCCTAAGCAGGGGGTTGGACTAGAAGACCTCCAAGGTCCCTTCCAACTCTGTTATTCTATTCTATTTGATAGTCAGATGGGCAGCATCTACATTGAATTAATTAATAAAACCATATTAAAAACAGAGTTCAAAAAGTTAAGAACCACGAAGATTTAAGTGTTTAAAAAGGTGGAGGAAGACCCCTCAAGACACCCTCTCCCCATGCCAGTTGGAGTGCCAGGTCTTGATGCTTTTCTGGAAGGGCAGGAAAGGAGGAGGAAGAGGTCCCAGCTCACCTATAGGGTCAAGATTTTCCATGATTGACCGGAGCATCTTTGGGAAAATGTGGGAAGATGAGAGCATCTAAAGAAAACCAAACTGAGCTGCTCGGAGGGGGGTTTCAGATTGGTGGGAGGGACCTTCCTCAAAGCAGTGGGATGGAAAGGAATGCCCCCAAATTGATTCGCCTGTTTCTTTATCTCTTGGGGGGGTCGGGTGTACAGGTGGATCAGGGAGGAAGCCAGGCTCGAGGTTACACCTTCTCAGCAAGGCGGTGTTCCCCGAGCCCCTTTTGACTGGTGAGGCCGCCCGTTCAGGAGGAGGGACAGGCCGAGGAACCGTCGTTGTTGAGGATCATCAAATCCATCAGGTCATTGTGAACTATTTAGGCCCTGGATCTTTCGAAGTTGGATCAGGAATCCCGTCGTTGGGATGCATCAAATCAATCAGGTCTTCTGAACTATTTATGCTGGATCTTTTCGTTTTTGAAACGATCTTTTCAGCATAGCCTTTAAATCCATTCGCTGTTGGAGTAACTTGGCTACATGGGTGCTGTCTATGGTTCTGAAATTCCCGGGCTGTGAGCCTGCATGGGTGCTGTCTATGGTCCTGAAATTCCCAAGCTGGGGGCCTACACGGGCACTGTCTATGGTGCTGAACCCCCCCCCCCCGAGCTGTGGGGCCACATGGGCGCTGTTTATGGTCCTGAAATTCCCAAGCTGTGTGCCTACATGGGCGCTGTCTATGGTCCTGAAATTCCCACGCTGAGGGCCTACATGGGCACTGTCTATGGTGCTGAAAACCCCCCCCCAAGCTGTGGGCCTACATGGGTGCTGTCTGTGGTCCTGAAATTCCCAGGCTGAGGGCCTACGTGGGCGCTGTCTATGGTCCTGAAATTCCCAGGCTGTGAGCCTGCATGGGTGCTGTCTATGGTCCTGAAATTCCCAGGCTGTGGGTCTACATGGGCACTGTCTTTGGTCCTGAAATTCCCACGCTGATACACGTTGCCCTTGACTTATGACAATTGAGCCCCAAATTTCTGTTGCTAACCTGTTGCAACAGAATCTGTTGCAATTTTGCCCCATTTTATGACCTTCCTTGTTCAGAGAATCCCTGCGATTGCTAAAGTAGTAACACGGTTGTTAAGTGAATCTGGCTCCCCTGTTGACTTGGCTGGTCAGAAGGTCTCAGATAGTGATCACACTGGAACCATCGTAAATGTGAGACAGTTGCTAATTGTCTGAATTTTGATCACATGACAACAGGGGATGCTGAAACAGTCATAAGTGTAAAAATGGTCCTAAGTCAATTTTTTTCAGTGCTGTTGTGAACAGTCACTAAATGAACTGTTGTAAGTCAAGGACTAGCTACATTCTGCTTGGTGCTGTCCGTGGTTCTGAAATTCCCAGACTGACTTCCTTATGCACACAATCCCTTGGGATCCTGGATACACTGATGCAAAACTCACCACTTGACATTTAAAAAATATATATATATCCGCTTTATTTCTTCCAAGGGGCTCCTCTGCAGTTTGTTCCTACTCGATGAAACGAATCAGCTCCCATTTTGAAACTTCCAAATTCAAGGATGCTCCCGGCTCCATCCCTCATCCCAGACCTGGCCTGGTAAGATTCATTGGAGGCTTTGCTTTTCGGTGACTGGTTGTTGTTTTCTGGATTCTAGGTGTCTGATTGCCGCTTAATTTTATTTCTTGCTGCCCTGAATGATTCCGCCATTGCTATATTCAACGATAATCTCTCTATATAAAAGCGAAATGCCCCTCGTGTATCCCCACAAAATCTCCAGAACCGTAAAGCCTACAAACTTGACATTTGGCATGTATGTTCCTTTTGGCTTCTATGTGCTTGCTAAGAAAGGATTTTTCGAAATGACCACCAGAGGATTAATAATTCCTATATTATTATTATTATTATTAGCACACTTTGATGCTAAGGAGTCCTGCTCCCCCGCCCAACTGAAAAGAAATCTGTTCTAAATGCAAAACACAAGCAGATGAGTTTCAGTTTCACAGCAGCAACCAGCTTTAGTCCAGAACAGTTGAGCTGAGCCACGCCCAGGCACCTTGCTGCCTCCTTCTTGCTCACGCAGCAAATACTGTTTCAATTTCCAAACAGCCCTCAACTCTCTCACACACTGACAGGATGCTAGCCAGAGGAATACCGATGGATGCTGGTAGGCAGAGGCAGAATTTTTTCCCTTTATTTTCCTCCCCAAAAACTAAGCCCGACCACATAGTTTCATAACGAAGCATGGGTATCGAGCTAGCGTAAATTATTTGGGACTTGCGAGTTAAGATTGAGAGGTTATTTCTAAAATGCTTTTTGGAATTAGTTGGGCAGGAAAAACAACTGAAGGAGGCGACTTTTCTGCATTACTGGACAGAATTTGGGTTAAAAATTTGGGATGTTCTCAAGTATTTCATGCCTCTTTTCCCCTCCCACCACAGTGTGTTCCACCAGATTCCAGCTCTTCCTTGGCCAAAATGCTGGCCTTCATTAAGGACCACCCAGAGTTGGAAGCCGTTGTCTATCCAGATGAGGAGCAACCTCTGTATGTCCTTCAGATGAACGATACGTACACTCAGGTGGTGGTGGACAAGGTCCGAGACGCCAACAATGCGTCCCATGATGTCCTCTTTCTTGGAACTGGTGAGTTTGCTGTGTAAGGAAGCGGGTGGCAACAAAACCTTAACGAAACAGAATAAGAGAGTTGGGAGGGACCTTGGAGGTCTTCTAGACCAACCCCCTGCCTAGGCAGGAAACCCTACACCACTTCAGACAAAGGGTTATCCAACATCTTTTTTAAAAACTTCCAGTGTTGGAGCATTTACAGCTTCTGGAGACAACTTCATTCCACTGGTTGATTGTTCCTCACTATTAGGAAGTTTCTCCTTAGTTCTAAGTTGCTTCTCTGCTTGATGAGTTTCCACCCATTGGTTCTTGTCCTGCCTTCAGGTGCTTTGGAGAATAGCTTGACTCCCTCTTCTTTGGGGCAGCCCTTCAAATATTGGAAGACTATTATCATGTCTCCCCTGGTCCTTCTTTTCGTTAAACTTAGACATATCCAATTCCTGCAACCGTTTTTCATATGGTTCAGCCTCAGGTTCCCTAATCATGTATGTTGCTCTTCTCTGCATTCTTTCTAGAGTCTTCAACTCTAGGGACAGGAATGGGGCTAAACTTTGAAGGAATCCATTGAGGTTCTGGATCCATCAACACATTCACTTTTGCATTAAGCCCTGCTCCTTCCCTACCCTTAGAGGCAAGCCATCCTCACCCCATGGATGGATGAACCCAAGGCTTTTCTAGCAAGACATCTTGTGTCTATTGCTAAGACAACAACCATTGGTAGACTCCTTCCACCTAACCAGAGTTCTGTTGTTGTTGTTTTTGTGGCGACAGCCAAAGGGAAGATCCATAAAGTCCTCCGAAGCAAAGAACAGACAGTAATCATTGCCGAGTTAAGCCCCTTCAAGGGTGAAGCACCTGTCACCCAGATGATCCTGGATGCTGCCACGGTAAGATGAAGAATAAGCCTGTGTGGTGATCCAAAGGGGCATGGCACAAAAACAACGCAGTCAGATAATCCGTAGGAGTCCCTTTATTAGCTTTGCCCCCAACGTTGTCCTGGAGAAAAACTCTCCTAGGAACAGCCTTTGGCTGCAGAGAATCAAGTCCAAAACAGGGTAAACACAAACTGTAACTTAAAGTCCAAACAAGCCAAATTGAAGTAATTGGTTTGGCGTGGCAGGAGCAAGAATTTCAGACTTGAAGGCATGGCAAAACTCACACAGTTGGGAAGACACCAGTAACAAAGATAAGCCATGACAACACAAGATAAAGTCACATTTGCTCCCAACAGCCTGCCGCACACAGCCTGCCTTTCTTATCAATTCTCTTCCCAGCTGCGGCTAATGAAGGGAATCAGGGCCCTTTCCTCCCTCGTAAGCCACAGAATCCCTGTTGCTCCCTTCTCCATTCCTCCCTGCATGCCCTAGGATGAAGAAGGGGTGGGCCTGGGTCTTCCTCTGAACTCCCTCTCCCTTGTTCTACCTCTCCCCTGCCCTGCCCAGCCAGACTTTGCCCTTCCCCAGTTTCTTCCACAGCCAGTGGAGCCACACTCCCACTCCCTGTCAACTGTTCATCTTCCTCCTTCGCCAAGTTCCTTTCTTCCCCCTGCACTAGAACCCATTTTGTCTCTGGTAGGGCCATCTCTACGTGAGCACCAAGTTTGAAGTCACGCGTCTACCCTTGCACGACTGCAG
The DNA here is from genome assembly GCF_049901735.1 of Notechis scutatus. Lineage (NCBI taxonomy): Eukaryota > Metazoa > Chordata > Lepidosauria > Squamata > Elapidae > Notechis > Notechis scutatus. The sequence continues at coordinate 10,201,957 of NC_142022.1, forward strand.
CCAATATAATGGAAATTGCTGGAAGTGCATCTTGGCCCAGGACCCTTACTGTGGGTGGGATGCAGCTGGAAAGAGTTGTTCCGCCATTTCCCAGAAAAACCACACCAACAGGTCGGTCAAAAGCCAAGAGGAACAAAAAGTGGGGGAGGGAGAACGCTGCGTGCACGAGCTTCGGACACGCGTGTGTGACCGATGGGTTTAGTTAACACGGAGTATGGGATCATTGACTAGGGAGAAACAAAGCACAGAACTAGGGGGACGGTTGGCTTGCTGCAAGCAAAGTTCTTGAGATGTTCCCACTTTGTCCTTCAACAGGTTGATCCAGAGCTTGGATTCATCCAGCACCACTCAGGCGTGCAAAGCAGCAGAAGGTAACTCTGTGCTCCCTTGCAGGAACTTGGAGTGTTGGTGAAAGGGTGCATATGGCCTTGTCATGATCACAGGAGGTTGATCTCAAAGGGGCAGGAAATGGAGAACCAGGGAGGGGGTTGGCTTGATTAAATTTGTGTTTTTATATCCCTTTCCCCTCACCCAGGAGGTATTCCAAGTTGAGCTGGGTCACACACCTGTGGTCCTTTGTTCAGAGTATTGCGGTGTAAATTCAGCACCAGAAAAATAAACACCAATGGCTGAGGCTTCATTTAACTTCTTTAGAAACAGATAAAGTAAATTTTACAATACCAGCTGTAGATTTCTCCAACATGGAGCAAACTCAAACAGAAACAGACCTCAGTTTCACTTTAGTTCAGCAGGCAAGCAAGACACACAGCAGAGCAGAGCAGCAGTTTCACCTTCAACAGACAGACTCAGAGCTCAACATAGATGCAGAGCTGCAGAGCTTAACATTAAAGCCACACCTAGGCTACTTCTAGTTTCAGTTTCCAAACAGTCCTCATTGGCTGACATCCTGGCAAGCTTTTGAACCTAACCCTCCTGCTCAGGGATCTGAAAACCTACTTCTTTTCACTGCGTTGAGTGTTTTTCTCTGCCTTACTCTTTTTCTCTCTCCTAAAACGCCGGACCCAGTAGAAAAATTATCCCAGGACAGCATCAAGAAAGTCAGCGTGGATCACACGGCTTACATCTACCTACCCTGCCCTCTGAGGTCCCACCATGCCAGCTACAGCTGGGTCAAGGACAACAAGTTTTACCCCTGTGCCATGGAGGACCAATCTTGCACGCTTCGCTTCGGGCAACACACGCCGATGGGCGAAGGCCTCTTCAAGTGCATGGCTAGAGAAAAAGGCTACAAGGAGGAAATTATGGGGTTTGAGGTTGCTCTGAGTAGTGGAGTCATTCCGGAGCTTGCTCTGATGCTTTCGGGTGCTGCATTCCTCACCATAACCATCCTCTTGCTATAGACCAGATCTGTAGCTAGGAGTGGATCCCATCACACTGCCAAAATAATAATAATAATAATAATAATGTTTTTTTCCATCGCTGTCCTTTTTAAAAGAAAAAAGAAAAAAAGAATTGGCTTCGGATACATCGAGCCGCTTCTACTGATGCTCTCGGCCGTTCCAAGGACCCCGAATTCCCAGCAGAGGGACACACTGGTCTCTGTCTCTGGATGCTTTGCGCACGTGTGTTTTTCCTCCCCCGGGTCACCAGGCTGTCCAACCATGGACACGAGGTTTGTCCTTCCCAGAAGAGTCCAAAGTTTGGTGGTGGTAGGAGAGCCCGTAAGTGCCAGGAAAATAAATGCTTTGTGTTTTTATTTTCCTGGGGAGATAACACGATGGAGGAGGTTTACTCTGAAGCAAGGAAGGTCTCATTTGGCTTCCTGGTGACCCTCACCAACTCGGTTTCCTTCCAGCTTTGAAGGGCAAAATATTTCCAGGTTTTGCAAGAAATATATTCCGGGCATGAGGTCTTATCCTGTCTTCTTAACCCTTCTTGTAACGTTGCATGTGTGCTACGCAACTGCATTTTTTTTTTTAAATTGCCGCAAAGATCCGAGCCAGTGACGCCTTTCGGTTCAGCTTTGTGAGAGTCGAGGGGAGAAAAGTGTAGAAAAATTGCATTTACATCCTCGGTGTTTGTTTTAACATTTGTGGCAAGGGAATCAGCGTAAGGGTTCAACTCACACCTGGACTCCCAAAATCTAATTTTTGCATTGACATCCCTCCGATATAAGAAAACGTCACCTTAAAAGACTTGGAGATGCATCCGTGGCAGGAAAGGGAAAAAATGGAATCGTATTTAATTGTATCTCACAGCGAGTTGGATCCATCCGGCTACGAGAACCATGCTCAGAATCCTTCCACAGTAGCAAATGTTCATTTTGAGTTGTGCTAGTTTTTATTCCAGTTGGGCACCGAAGCATCGCACCCAGGAAGTGTGTTTTCACCAAGCTATGCTGCACCAAACGTGGGTGCACGACAACAGCTAAACTGCGTTGTGCGTCTGCGTGTCCAATTTTTCCACCGTGGACTTTCCCTGGATCTAACTCTGGGGGCTTCTAAACTCTGATGGGTGACAATTTCTACTTTCTCAAAGGCTCTGGCTGAATCATATTATCGAGCCCGCTGTACCCCCGGCCTGCTAAAAAAAAAAAAGCTACTGCCAAATTCAGCTCTATACCATATACAGAAGCATTGTGCACCGGGAAACAGGAAGTAGTAGTTCGGTTCAGTTCCATTGGTGGTGAAGTTAGACATTCTATATCATCAATATCTTTCCATTTTTACCAAAGGTGTAGGTAAATCATGTATAGAAAGGCAGGGTTTTAAGAAGAGACTGGACAACCTTCCAATTCTGTTATCCAATTAAGCAGAAAGGTGTCAGTCATCACTCAGGGAGTTTGATATAGTAGTTCAAGGGTGAATGTATTGGAAGAGCAAAGGTCTGGATTCGAATCCAGACACCACAGCTCGCTGGACTTGGCCCCGTTCCCCCTCTCTCAGCCTAAATTGCCCCACATTTGAGCTCCTGGACCAAAATATAAATGAAAGAAATTGCTCCAGCTGCATCTTAAGTAGCAGAATAAGGCTGGAGCTGTGGGGCTGGAGTAGATGATCTCTGAGGTTCCTTACAAATTCTTAAATCTCCCCTTTCACGCTCAGGGTTTTTTTTTATTTATTTCTATCCTTCCCAAAGAATGGGCTATTTGTTTTCAGAATTATTTTTGTGGATTTTTTAAAAAAATAGAGAAATAATAAGAAATCTGCCTTGCAGAAATTATTTAAGCTGCCTTTGTTCACATTAATGAAACTTAATTCCTCTCTGTGCAAAACACCAAACGCATCACACATTTTTGGTAAAGTTGTGTGTCTTTGGATCCCAGAGAAAAAAACCAGACAGAGAGCTTTAGTCCACCTGAATGCTCTCCAATTAAATTTAGCCCGTCTCCCTATAAATCTTCCACCATGAATTAAAATCCCTGGAGCCTGCACATTTTTCTGTGCAATCTTTTTGAAGGGCTCCGACTTTAAAGTCTGAATAGCTTTTCTGCAAAATAAGAAACAATAGAAAACCTTTTCCCACCAGCGTAATAATAGAAAAGCAGAGACATATTCCAGGGAAAAGCGGGAAGGAGAAGGAAATGGATTTAAAATCAAATAAAGAGAGAATTGTGGCTAGTGTCTGTGATTTGAAGACTTCATTATCATCCTTTCCAATACAGAATTGCCCAGCAGAATTCTGTCTGATTTCTTGCCATTATTATTTCTTGCCTCTGTGTACATGATTAAAACGGCAGCTTGCAAATCCTTAACCTCTCTGAAAAAACGAACATATCTGTGGTCCTTGTTGTTTTTACATCTTATTTATGGATTGTTTTGTGCTCGTTTGTAATGTTATCTGTCCTTCTCAATACACACACTTACATTCTCTACGTCTTCTCGTCTTTCTCATTTCCACTTCTCTTTTGGCAGCCGTGTTTTGGATCTGGAGGAAGACTGACCCAATTGATAATAAATTGTCTTTAGCAGGCCATCCTCAGCTGTTCACATAGTGACCGTTTGAAGCTACAAATGCACTGAAAGAAAATGGTTTGTGACCATTTTTCACACTAACACCGTTGTGGCATCCCCGTGGCCACCCGGTCCAAATTCAGATGCTTGGCAACGGATTCATATTGATGACGGCTGCAGCATCCCAGTTGCAGTGATCCCCTTAACAACTGGGGCAAGGGACGTTGTAAAACAGGGCCAAACTCACTTCACGACTTGTCCTGCCTAACCACAGGAATTTTGGGCTCCATTGTGGCGCCAGGTATTTAACCATTTGGAAATTGTGGACTGAACAATTCAAATGAAAATTGGGGTTTAAACTTTGAACAATTCAAGAAAATCAGGTTTTAAACTCTTAAAGTTTTGCCCTGGATATTGAAATTCAAAGCAGGTTAAAAAAAAAACTACCCATCCAAATACCATTTTGTGTATCTTCTATGTTATCAGTTGACAGAAGGAGGCATTTTGTACCTTAAAAAATTGTTTCAGTCATGAGTTGCACACACATAAATTGGGGCGTTATGCCGATAATTTGAATTTTATACAAAAGCCACACAAGGGAATGGGAGATTTAACAAAGCTGGGTGACTTTGGGGCTCTGGCTGGTATTATGATAAATAAATACAAGTGATTGGGTGCAATGTTTTCAGCAAGAATCTTTCTTGGGAGATTTCTTTTAGGATTCCCTTACTCATTATCCACTTTGGTTCCTAACTTTTCAGACTAAGAGATGGGGAGGTTTGGACCTACTATCCGCCCCAAAGTCAACCTTTAGGCTTCCTAGGGTTGGCCTGGCTGCAAAGCTAGCCACGAACCTTCATAAAGGTTTCATGCAACAATCCAAGGTGTAGTTTGTTGTACAAACTACGGTTAATATTTTTCTCAATCTATGCACAGAAGATTATTTGGGGTTTTTTTGCAAGGGCAGTCAAGGTGCCAACTGAGCTGGACCAAGAAGTTGATATTTTGGGCCCCCAAAATGGGGAAAAAATTGATTAAATTCTCAATTTTAGGATAAAGGGTTATGAACAAATTCAGCAGGATCCATTTTTTTGCCTGCAAACTGCTAAAACTTGGGATTGTTTTGAAGATCAGTTGAAAGAATCCCTTTTCAACTGTCCATCATGGCTTTGCTAGGGGCATTATGGGTAATCAATGGTGTCTCAGCCATTGGAGCGCAAAGCATTCTGGGATAGCTCGCTGTTGTTGGAAACCACGTGCCGCTCGCGAGGGGCCGGAGCGACAGTTAAAACTCCCTCTCCCGCCCACGCTCGCTGCTGATTGGCTCCACCGCGCCTGCCCCCATTCTTATCGCCTATTGGTTAACCTAGGCCCTAACGCCACCCGTTTCTCTCTTTCGCCCGCCCGCTCGTTCCCGATTGGCCGCTCCTTTCCGATTTCCCCCCCACACACACCCGTCGGCAGGTAGCTCTCTCTCCGCCGATTGGCTGAAAGGCTCGCGCGCGGGGGTGGGGGGGAGAGAAGAGGGCGGAGCCAGAGGCTATAAATAGCGGGTCCCGCAGAGGCGGAACGCGGGGGGACGCCGGTTGTGCAGGTAAGGGTCGCGCTGTGGGAGGGGCGTAGAGCGGGCGGACCGCGGGGAGGACTTGGCAATGGATCCCCTGGATGCGTTTTTTTAATTATTATTATTATTTGCAAGAAAGCCTCTTGGAATAAGAGGCGGCTGCAAGCCGGGTTTGCATTATTGGCGTGCAAAATAAAGCAGCGGGGGGGGGTCGAAACTAGGCGAATTAAATTGCAATTAAGTGGTGAGACACACACACACACACACACCCCCAATATTTCTGGACCCTAAAGGAGGAGGAGGAGAAAGTTGGAGAAGGCCGAGAGAGGAAGAGCGGCGGAGAAACCCCTCACCCGGGCCAGGAGCAAAAAAAAAAACAACCCAAAAACTTCCCTTTTCTTGTGTGCAGCGGGGGAAATGTGGAGCTTCCAGAGGCAGAGGCAGTCTATCGGCATTGCAAAGGAGGGGAGGAAATAAAGACAAAACGGAGGGCTGCAAGGGGTCAACCCCCACCGTTCTCCTCCCCCCCCCCTCAAGAAACGAGCAAAAACTTCCTAATTGCGAACGGGTTTTTTTAGAATTTAAAGCATGAGTTGGGGAGGGTATTTCCTCTGCCCGCGCGGGGCTTTGCATGGGCGGAGGAGCCTGCATTAGAGGAGGGGGCGCCTCCAGCCCCACCCTTTTGCGGAGCTTCGCCTTTTGGGCAGGATTTGCAAAAAGAAGAAAAAAAGAAAAGCCAGAATTGCAATCTGCAAAAAATAAAGGGATGTTCGGTTTTGTTCTTTAGATGGGGTGGGAGGGGGGGGAATCTAGATTCTGGGATCTAGAGGAAGGGAGCTGCTGGCTGGTGGGGGGGGTGGAAGCCAGAGAGGGAGGGGCGCCCTGAATGCCTTTAAATGACTGGGAAAAGCCAAAACTCTTTACAAGCAGCCTGATTTTGGGGGAGGGAGGTTTGCTGAAGTTTGCCCCCCCCCCCAACAAACCCCCTCCCTCCAATGCTTAGGGGACAGCTGGAGGCTGCAGAGGCATGGCTGACCAACGCAGCAGCAGCGCCTGGGCCGGAGGCTTGACCGGCCTGCAGAAGATCGCCCTGGGCCTTGGCATCCCGGCCAGCGCTGCCATCCTCTACATCTTGTACCGCCGATACCGGGAGGACCAAGGTGAGCGTGCCAGTTCCCGCCCCCCACGCACACACACCTTGCAGTATTGAAACCCCCCCTCCCCCCAAATTCAATCCCAGGTGGATAGATGGCAGCCCAACCTTGACTCTTCTGCTGGGCCAGATGTTTCACCCATGTCCCTCCCTCCCTTCTTCCTGGAAGGGAAGTGAAAATTTGGCCCAGGGATGAAGGCACCAGGCTAGAAACTTTATTCATTTTATTTATTTGATTTGTCCGTCGCTTACAAGACAATAGGTATAAGAATAAACATGAGTAAGAATACAGGAAATAGGTAGGAATAAATGGGGACAATAGGACAGGGACAGTAGCCACGATGGTGCACTTATGCACGCCCCTTACAGACCTCTTAGGAATGGGAATTCTCTCCTTTCCTTCCTTCCTCCTCCCTCCCTTTTTTCCTCTCCCTCCATTCTTTTGTCTTCTTCCTTCCCCTTCCCTGTTCTCTTTCCTTCCTTCCTCCCACTCCCTCCCTTCTTTTCTCTCCTCCTTTCCTTCCCCTTCCCTGTTCTCCTTCCCCCTTCCTTCTTTCCTTCCTTTTATTTTTTTATTTGATTTATTTGATTTGTCAGTCGCTTATAAGGTAATAGGTATAAGTATAAACATGAATCAAAATGCAGGAAATAGGTACGAATCAATGGGGACAATAGGACAGGGACGGTAGGCATGATGGTGCACTTATGCAGGAATGGGGTGAGGTCAATAGTGGATAATTTGAGGTTAAAGGAATTGGGGGACAGTTAGAGGATGTAACAACAGAGTCAGGTAGTGTGAGAGGGGCTTTTTTACACCCTTTGTTCTTTAGGAGGTTTAGGTACCTCCAAAAGTGGGGAAGGGGGATATCTCCAGGTCTTCAGCTTTCGGTTCTTCCTTCCCCAGAGGAGCGCGTCACTTTCGTGGGCGAGGAAGAAATGGAATTTGTCCTGAAGGTGCCCCAGGAGGCAGTGAAGTACCTTCTCGGGCGGCAGGGGACCAAGGTGAACCAGGCAAGTGGAGGAAGGGTGTCGGAGCGTTTGCAGCATGGCTACTATTATGAGACAACCCAGGAGCAAAACACAGCACACACAGCCTTAGACATTTCACAGTGGTTTATACACAACACGTATAGAGAAATATACATGGTAGGCAAAATACCTGAGAAGCGATCACTCTTCTTAACTCTGCACTGAGAACTCTACCATGAAGACAGGACACAAGGAGAGAGAAACACACCCTCCAATTGGCTACCTTTCTATAGACGCCTCTTAAAGAGGTCATGACTTCTGTGGACCCATTCTTCGTCTTAAAAGGGCAATACCCATGCTATGGTGGAATTCATCCTCGTTGCATTGGCCTTACATCGCATCAGCTTTACAGCTGGTCAGCTCTTAAATCTCAATACCTTAACAAAGGGGAGAGGGCCGGTGGGTGGACACCCCCTCCCTCCTTTTTGCAAGAGAATCCCGGAAGCTGGATGAGCCCCCCCGCCCCCAATTATTTCCGTCCCCTCTTCTTCCTCCTCCCTCCTCGCAGCTGCGGAAGGACACTCACGCCCGCATTAATGTGGACCTGGAGGAATCCGGTGTGGAGCGGCTGATCCGGATCTCGGGCACTCCTGTGCAGGTGTGCAAGGCCAAAGCCGCCATCCACCAGATCCTGGAGGAGAGCCTGCCCGTGGTGGAGAAGATCTCCGTGCCCAGTCGGGCCATTGGCCGCATCATTGGTACCTCTCCCTCGGAGCCCTTGAAAGCTTTCCTAGTGGGGAGGGGGCCGCAAGGGTTGGTGGTCTTTAGCCGCCCCACCCTGGAGACCCTGATGCTGTGGCTGGGCTTCTACGGAAGGCTGATTTTTGTCTCGTTTTGGGAAGCTGGCAATGGAGAGTTGGGATTTGGAAGAGGAGGGGGCGTAGCACGGATGACGTTGCCTAGTTTGGTAATGAAACGTCTTGCCGGGAACCCAGCCGTTTTCTCATCCTTGCAAATCCTACTGCCTTCTAGCACTGATGACGTTCCCTAGTCGGGTCGTGAAATGTCTGCCCGGAAGACCAACCCAGCTCCACGGATCCCACGGAAGGGGTTTTTTTTTTCCCCCAGGCGCTCGACTCCCTTTCTTCGTCCCTCACGGCTGCTGTCGCTCTTCCTCCTCCAGGGAAAGGTGGCGAGACCGTGAGGGCCATATGCCAGAGCACCGGGGCCAAGATCGACTGTGACCGCGAAACGGAGGGGGCCCTGTCGCTCACCCGCGTCGTCAGCCTCTCCGGGACTCGCAAGGAGGTCCAGGCCGCCAAGGTGAGAGCTTAACTGGGCTGGGTTTCCTCAACCGTGTGCGGGATCTGGGCCTTGAGCCAGCGGATCTCAACCCACAGCCACAAAATGGAGCCTGAAATTTGTGTTGCTAAGGGAGACATTGGTTAAAAGTGGCCCCATTTTCTGACTTTTCTTCTTTTTAACGATTCCCATAATCCCTTGCTGGGGTGGAGTCCAGGCAACTGAATGGAGCTAGGAGAGTGTTTTAATGGCCGGATGCCTTTCCTGTTGCCAGGGCGGAGGTGGCCCGGCTGGAGGGAATCCAGGGCCAATGGAGAACGGAAGTTGAGAGGGGCGCAAAGGACAGGGGGCTTCGGAGCAGACAACTGCCCCTGACCCATCTTCTGCCGGCAGGAATTGATCCGCGAGAAACTGTCGGACGACGCTGTCCACAGTAAGTTGTTGCAGTTGGTGTTGGCTCGTTCGCACCGCAAACAACCGCTGGGCACCCGGAAGGAGGAGGAGGCGGCAGCAGCGGCTGGTGAACCAGGAGTGCAGCCTTACTCGTGCGTAGAACCTTGCAGTCAGATGCCAGATCTTGGGTACCTCCGCCGAGAGGCGGGCGACGGGCTGCTGGATTACCGCTTGGGGGATCCCCCAGAGTCGAGCGGAGCAGAGTCCCCAAATCAGCCCGCGCCATTGTCCGCCTTTGAAGGTGAGCAACAAAATTGAGGGTAGACTGGGTCGGGACATGGAGGATTGGGCTGGGTCTCGTAGCTCGATAACGTCCGTTCACTTAGGGACCGTTGGAAGTTAACCGTGGCCCTCAAAAAAGCGGCTTGCGGCCGTTTTCCACACAACCGCGGCGGCCTCCCCCAGGATCACGCAATTGAAATTCAGACGCTTGGCCACGGACTCGTATTTATGACGGTTGTGATTATGAGATCGCGGCATTGTTCCCTGGTGCTTGCCGCCCCTCTGGCCAGCCGCCAAGCCTCCTCCCACCACGCTTCTTTCTCTTCCTCCTCGCCAGAAGCGCTCACACACGCCCAGTGGCAGGGGTGGGATTCTACCAGTTCACACCTATTTGCTAGAACCGGTTGTTAACGTTTTAAGCAGTTCGGAGAACCGGTTGTCAGAAGAAATTACTGGGCTAATCCCGTAAGGCAGGAAGGAAACATTCTGGTGTTGCTTACAGAAACTGCCTCTCCGTTAACCCTTATTAACATTCTTGGCAGGACTAGACTTCCTGTCTCAGGAATGTCTCTGGAGTTTTTTTCCCCCTCCTTTGCTGGTACTTTGCTAGTGTGAAGTGACCATTCAAAGTTACAATGGCCCTGAAAAAAGTGACTTATGACCATTTTTCACACTTACGACTGTTGCAGCATCCCCACGGTCATGAGAGGCCAGGCGAGGAGATGCGGGCCTCGATGTGAGTGATGTTGAGTTGGCCACACCCAGCCAATCACATGACCACCAAGCCATGTCCACCCAGTCACATGAGATCCTGGTGTTTTGCTTTATGTGGGAAACGGGCCCAAGTGACTGAGTATTCAAGGTTGCAGAAACAGGCAGCCAAGCTAAGTGCCTGAAGGACCCCATCCTTTGGGAGTCCAGGCGCTTCCGCGAGCGGCATTCTGGGTTCCTATTAGTGGTCCGCGGGATTTGAAATTAGGAGTTTGGTGGTCCCTGAGGTCCAAAAGCTTGGCGCCCCCCTGCCCTAACCCCCCTGCCTTTCGCCATACAGGTAAGTCTATCCCTCCCCTAACCCACCTGCCTTGCCTCTCAAAGCCTCCAGCCCGGGTTTCAACATCCGCCCAAAAGACCACCTGGAGGTCTACGTCTCGGCCTCGGAGAATCCCAGCCACTTCTGGATCCAGATTATCAACACAAAAGCTCTGTCCCTGGACAAACTCGTCCGGGACATGACACAATACTACGAGACCAACAATGGCGAGGTGAGGGACAACACGGGAAGGCTGTGTAATTTTGTTTTTTTTCCCCCCCAAATATTTTTTATAGTTTAGTTTACTTTGTTGTCCTTGCATCTCATACAACGAAATTAAATACCGTCTTCAGTGTACATTATGACTATGAAAACATAATTACTAATTACTATCTTTGAAAACATGGAATGCAGTTTCAGTTTGCAAGCAGCTGCACTACTCCCACCTCCCTTTCTGCTGGCAACTCTAAAAGGACCATGGAAATATTTTATGAGGTGACACTGGGATTTTTTGCAAGACTACCATGCATGATAGGATGTGCCCCTTTCTTGCTGACATTTCCGATAATAAATCTTATACATACAATAGTTGTAACTATTGTTCTCAATATCTACTCAGGCTGTGTAGCTTTCCATCCTGCCCCTCCATACACACACACACCCCAGGCATTTACCCCTATCCTCTCTCTCTCTCTCGCCCCTCCAGCTGGAAAGCGTGCAGGTGGGGGACATCGTAGCCGCCTACTACCCCGAAGACCATTCCTGGTATCGGGCCGAGATCCTGGGAACCATGGACAATGGCAACCTGGATATTTATTACGTGGATTTCGGGGACACCGGGGAGGCGCCTCTGGAGAAGCTGCGGCTGTTGCGGTGAGGGGCGGACCGGGGGTGTCGTCCCTCCAACTTGGGGATCGGGAAATTGGGGTCCTGGATTCTCGGTGGCCGTGGCCGTGAGCAAGAAGTTGGGAGTTTGTCGGGGTTTAGACAGTCTTGGAGGGACGTCAGCTGGGCTCGTCCTGCCGGAGCAAACCGCCGCTCGCCAGGGCAATGTCAACTCGTAAAATATTTCTAGGGCTATTTTTCGAGTTGCCAACAGAAGGGGGGGGGGAAGGGGTTTGAAAGAGCAGTGCAGCAGCTTGGAAACCGAAAACGAGGGATGGAATATTGGGACGAGAACTATTGGGATGGGGTGGCCGGGATTGGCCTCTCCTGCTCCTCCTTTTAACCTCCTTTCCCCTCCCCCCCCTTTTTTTTTTGGTTTTTTTTTTTTTTGTGGGGGCGAAGGGGTGATTTCCTAGGCCTCCCTTTCCAGGCCATCGAGTGCAGCTTGGCCGGTGTGGCCCCAACTGGTGAGTCTCTCCATTTTCTTCCTTTCTGGGGGATTCTGGGAGCTGAAGTCCACCCATTTCTAACAGCTTCCTTGCTGGCTGGGGGAATTCTGGGAGCCGTTCCCGAGGGTGGCAGGAACCTTTGACAGAAGTTTAATCCCGCGTTCAACGCCCGGGCCTCGACTTCCTGCAAATAGGGCCACATTGGGAAGAGGCTGCCCTGGATGAATTCGACCGCCTGACCCACTGCGCCCAGTGGAAATTGGTGTTCTGCAAGATCTGCACCTATGTGTCCGTGGGGGACAGCGTGCGTCCGTGCGTCCGGCTGTTCAAGCCCACCGACGGGCAGGTGAGGGACCAATCCTGGCTTAAGGGGAAAACGGAAACGGCTTTTGGGGGTGAGATTTGGCCCACCCGAGGGCCGGTTTTTCAGCCCGGAAGCTTCTGTTCCCCCAGTTTGTCGATGTGGGAGAGGAGCTGATCCGGTTGGGCTACGCGGTTCGGAAGCTGCCGGACGAAGACGGGGCGACCTCAAGGGAGCTGCCCAGAAACCTGGTTGATAATCGGGACACGGATCCGGCCTCTTTTGGGGTAGGCTGGCTATGTGACTAGTCCATGTTGCTGTGGATGAGGATAGGATAAGGATGGGGGTGGGAAAAGAAAGGGAAGAAGGGAAAAGGAAACGAAAAAGAGGAAAGAAAAGAGAAAAGGAAGGGAAGATGGAAAGGAGAAAGGAAGAAGGAAAAGGGGAAGAAGGAAAAAGCCAGCTCTAATAAGGTTTTAAATCTTCTCCTGGTTGGTATTTCTATCTTGAGCTCGGAGGGGGCACCATAGGTGATCAATTGTGCAAAGCTATTGTTTCCTTTTTACTTTTTCAGGATTTTTATTTTATTCAATAGCAAGTTAGAACACAAAACTTTAAAAAGTCCCAGAAACAACACACAAAACTTTTTTTTAAAAAAGTGCGTTTAAAAAAAAAACATACATACACACCCGTCGTCCTGCCCCCCCCAATTGAATACTGATTAATACATTATTAACCATGTTGATTCCTGCCCCCTTGGCAAATCTGGTCTCTGCTTGTCTCCCTAGGGAAATACTGCAGGGATGTCGACGGACAACCTGTCAGGTACGCGGCAGAATCCCGAGGAGATGCCACTCCGCTTGTCCTGCCCCAGCCCTCCCCTGGTTGGGTCAGACAAAAGGCTCAAATCCCCCTCCCCCAAAATGAGTGCTGACTTTATTCTTTCTCTCAAAAAAAAAATTGGAGTTTTTCTTCCAACCCATTTTTTTTTTTTTTTTGCTTTCCCTGCTGGCTATAATAAACCCCTGACCACCTGCGGGATCCTTCTTTCTCCCAGCTCCCCCCAAACCTCCTTTCCCTCCCCCCCCCCTCCCCACCTACCCAAAATGCCAATCTTATCTCTTGAATCCCGCAGAGAGTGCCTCCGTGTCGGAAGGGGAGGAGAATTCGGTGATGCTATGAGCCTCCGAAGGAAGGCAGGTGAGGAGTAAAACGTTGGGTGACTGTGCACCAAGAATAAGTTTGGGGAGACCTTGGATTGCTTGGTGTCCCAGTCTTTGGGTCCTTCTGCCTTCTCAATGTTCAGGAAAATTTGATCCACGATAGCTTGGTCTAAACCAGGTTCCTTAGCTCCAGATTTGCACCTCAGATCCGATCCCTTTGGAAGGGAGGGCGAGGATGTTTCTCCCCCACCCCCCACCCCAAGAGCAGATCTTATAACTTCTTAAACATCTTTTTTTTTTTCCCTTTCCTTTGCTGCAGATTGAAAGATTTGTTTCTTGGAAGGGACCCAGAAAGCCTTTAATCGCCATTTCTCTGGGAAGTTGCACAGAAGACGGGAGGGGGGGGTGGCTGCGTTTCTGCCACCCCCACCCCCACCCCCCCCAAACTTGAGTTTATGTTCGCGTTGGGCTGTTAAGACCCTGAGTCCATCCCTCGTTTTCTGTACCCCATTTTTTTTTTCTTTTTGGGTCCCCCCACCTGTCTGGAAAGGTTGGGACAGCCTGTGTTTCTTTGGCCTGAGCCGCAGTGCCTGGCACCCTGTATTGTGGGTCCAAAACTGCAGTGTGGAGGTGGGGGGGAAATGGTGGGGGGGGGGTGTCTAAAAGGACAGGGATAATATAGCGGCAAAGGGAGTGTTTGTTTTTGCAAAGAGTTTGGTTTTGAAACATGCAAACATGCAAAGCAAACTCTCCCTTCACCCCTATAATCCAAAGTGTTAAAACACGAAGGGCAGTGATGAGACGCCTCAAGTTTATATTTTTGTCTGAAATAAAGGCTGGTGTTTAGCAGTTCCAAAAATGCAGAGGTGTGTGTGGGAAGAAGATTTCAGCCCAGAATTGTGGGGAGAAAGGACGAGGATGCTTGTGGCCCCCAAACCGAACCCAATTATTTTGTGTCGGGATGGGACGGGAGATTCGGAGGGGCGCAGGAGGGATACCCTAAATTTACCCCTTTCCCTCCCTCCCTCGGCCTCAGAAGCTGCTAAGCTTTCATGCCACTTTAATGCCTTTTGGGGGTGTCTCTGAAATCACGCTGCTCCAAATCGGGGGCTTCCATCCTCCCCAGGCCCCATGCGTGTCATTCCGTCTTTGGTGGGAGATTCCAGCCGAGATCGCGTTCCAGGGGGTAAGCCATGAAGATGGTGTCTTCCCAGGGGGGCAGGCCAGGGTGGTCGGGGGCCACGAGTTCGAAACCCAAGAAGCCAAAAGCTCGTAGCAAGTCGCCTTAGAAAGAGAAGGGTGGGGGGAAGCGGGATTAGTGGGTGCAGAAAGGGAGATGCTGCTTCCTGGGGTGGTTTCCCCCTCGGATCCAATCAGGGTTTATCACTTAAGTTTTGGGGCAAGGTGTTGGCCTGCTGAGAAGGTACAGGTCGACAGCAGTTCGTTTAGAGGTGGCTCGACCGTTTGTTTCCCAGACTTACGACCGTTGCAGCCTTCCCCCGGCCACGTGATCAAAATCCAGGCACTGGGCAAGTGATTCGTATTTATGAGACAACTTGTCCCGCTTAGCAACAAATTTGGGGCTGTAGGTGCCTGTGTTTAAACCAGCCCGTTTTGGGATCCTTGCCTTCTTCCAATTTCATCCTTAACCAATTCTCCTTTTTCCTTTGTAATTTGGATTAATTATGAGCAGCCCATATATATTTCTTTCCGAGGCTTGGAAATTCGCTCCCAGCCCAAAAACCACCACCAGGATAAAAAGTTCCCCCAAAGCCCCTATTTTACCTCGGTCTCGCCGAGCCTTATGGAAGTTGACCAGCACTTGCTCTGCGCCTGTTTTTTCTTCGATGTATTCCAGCGTGGCGGTCAAGCTATAGGATCAGGCCAGATGGACAGTCAGTCCAAAATTCAAGTTTTATAATACAACACAATCCAGCCAAAGGCCCAGACTGCCCTGTTCGAAACCTTCAAGGAATTTTAAACACGGTTTTTGGCCTCACCTTTCCCGGCTGTTGAAATCCAGTGCCAGCCTAGGGGTGTCCAGGAAAAGGGTAGGTCCTTGCAGAAGTCCATGCCAATGGCTGGCACCCTGGCTGCCATGAGTGAAGTGGAAATCCAGCTGCACCGGCCGATCGGAGTGTTGATCGTCACTAGCAAAAACGGTGAGGTTGGCAGCCTGTTAGGAAGGCAGGGGGGAAAAAATTGCACGAAGCCCCAGTTAGGCGATTCAGAAGTTAACAGTGAAAACTTGCACGCTTGTATATTAAATATTTCCTTTTTAGTCTGGCAGTGTAAAATAGCGGGTTTATTTTTTTCAAGTTGGCAACTTTTTAAGATGGCTGGATTTCAAATCCCATTCTGGGAGTTGAAATCCACTCATCTGAAAAGTTGGCAAGTTTGGAAAAAGCGGACAGACAAAAAGTCCAGTCATTTTAAAGTTGGCACATTTGAAAAAGGCTCTTCCCAGTAGGGCTTGCGTTATACAGTGCCCATCATGCTCTGCCAATTAGCCACGCTGGCTAGGGAATTCTGGGAGTTGGAAGTCTAGTCACCTTAAAAAAATGACCAGGTTTGAAAAAGCAGAATTGGAACTTCAGTTAACCAAGTTAACCAAGTTTGAAAATATGTAATTTTCCCAGTAGGGCTGCAACTATAGTGCCCATCAACCCCTCTTCCTAGCCACACTTGGTTTGACACCGGGTTTTTTTTTCTTACCTGGTAGATCTCAGTTGGGCTCAGCCAATCTGCTGGGGCACTGGGACCACACCGATTGGAACTGGCGCCCTCGAACTCAGGAGCACTGCGGGCAGTAGCGAGGACGGGTGCTCAAAGTTTCCGGGCGGGCAAGGGTTGTTGCCCTGGCAGAAGAGAAGAGGAAAAGTTGACATTTTCCCACCCTTTAAATAAATAAAAACATTCCTTTTATTTAACCCCCGAGCTGCAAACGCGAACAAGTTTGCAAACAGCAAAACAAAGGTTTGCAAAGTTGGACGCCACGTGCAAAATGCAAGGGCTGAATTTGAAACGGTTTCCCAATTTCTCTGGCCTTGCAGGTGATCTTGGATTATCCAAGAACAAGCCATGGGTTTGCATCATGGGGCTTATCTGGCTGGCACAATATCCGTAGTGTGAAATTTTAGCGGGAAGTTTGTGTTTTTCTTCTGCCAGGAGCATCCCAGGGACCCAAATGAGTTGGTCCTGGGCTAAACGAAAGGATCTGGGTCTGCCAGGTTTGGCCACCAGGGGTCAGCAAGCCACGATTGTTGGCTTAGCCTCGGATGAGCCAGCTATGACAGGCAGCGGTGCCCAGATGGCGCTGCGGAGGCTCACTTGGTGTTTGAGGGGGTCATGTTTCCTCGAGGGTGAAGTTCAGATGAAGCTCAAAGGGGGGGTCCAAGCAGGCTTAGCGTCGCCCCAAAGCAGGCAGCGAGGTCCCTGGACGATCTGGCTCTTGGGTGGCATCTGCCCAGGGATGAGTGGCCCCTGAGGGACAGGGCCTCAAGCCAAGGGCCCCATTGTGACCCGATGAAACCGGCAGCCAGAGGCACAACAGACCCCCATTGTGACCACAATGCTAAGCTCCTCCCACTTTTGGCCCCTCCCATGGTGGCTTGTCTACATGCCCCCCCTGTTCAAAACGGGTTTATGGGGGGGATGGCATTGCTTGATGGGTCACCCCATTTGTCACCCCATTTGTAACCACTTGAATGGTTTGTTTTCAAAGATTAAAAGACATTGGGGGTTGTGGAAAAGAAAACACTGTACACGCTCAGAGGCACAGTGCCTTTGGGAAATTGTTTTTATATCGGGAAATGAATCTTTTGTACCATCCCCTCCAAATTAAAGGGTGTTTCCAATCTTTCTCACATTCAGGAGGGAAAGCTCTCTGTGCATGCTCAGAGGTACTGTGTTTCCTTCTGTTTGGCAGGGAGCCAGCCTTCTGTGCATGCCCAAGACTGCCCTTCACCACCATCCTGTTGCAACTTTGCATTCACGGCAGGGAGGCAGGATGCCTTTGCTGGTGACACACAGCCCTCTACACATGCTCAGAGTCCCCCTTCACTCCCACCCCATTAAAGCTTTGCATCCATGGCAGGGGGGAGGGGGGAGGCACGCTCCGAGGCAATCCTCCCCGAGACTCCTGTATTGAGAGGCAGCCCACCCGTTCGGGATCCCTCCGGCCTGGCCGAGTCAACAGCCGGGGGCTGTCGTGGTGCCGCCGCCCGCAGGAAGAGGGGATATGCCCAGCAGGCGGCGCTACGCGAGGCCGGGGCTTAGCCGTGGCCTGCTGGGCTTCCGAGCCTGCGCAGTCGTCGGGGGGCGGGGCCTGTGGTGGGAACCATGATGGCGGCGGCGGCGCTGTCCCGCGCGGTGTTGGGGGCGCCGGCGGGGTTTCTTCCCCTTCTCCTGCCCAGGGGGCTGAGCCTCTCGGCCCCGCGGGTGAGCTCGGCCGGGCCGGGAGGGGCCTTCGGGGTCCGGTCTGGCGGGGGAGGGCGGGACAGCCCCTGGCGGGGAGGTGGGAAGGAGGGATGGGGGACCACCAGGAGAGAACGCCTGGGGCTGCAGATTGGGGAGGGCTGTGGAGGATGGGTGTTGCGATGCTGCCCAGGGCCAAAGAGCGGGGTAGGTGGCTCGGGAGAGGCTGAATGGGCTTCCTGGACACGGATAAGAGGAAGGAAGGAAGGAAGGAGAGAAGAAAAGGAAGGAGAGAAGGAGGGAGGGAAGAAGAAAAAGGAGAGGAGAAGGTTGGATGGAAGGAAGAGATGGATGGATAAATAGGGAAGGAAGGAAGGAAGGAAAAGGAGGGAGAGAAGGAGAAGGAGGAAGAAAGGGAGATGGGTAGATAAGAAAGGAGAGATAGATAAGGAAGAGGAAAGAAAGGAAAAGGAGGAAGAAAGAAGGAAGAAAGAAGAAGAGAAGGAAGGGAAAGTTGAAAGAAAGAAGAGGAAGGAGAAGCATGGGAAGGAAAAGGAAAGAGAAAAGGAGAGAGAGGGTTGCATGGGAGAAAGAGGAAAGAGGAAAGGAGAAAGGAAAATACGGAGAGGGAGGGAAGATGGGAGGAAAAAAGAAAGGAAAGAGGGAGGAGGGAAGGAAGAGAAAGAGAGGGAAAAAAGGGAAAGAAAAAAGAAATGCAGTTTGCTAGATTCAGCTGGACTTTGGGGCGGGGAGGGTCCCAGCCAGCCCCACTCCGCCTCCTCCATTGCATTCCCCCCAAAACTAGCTAAAACAATCTCGGTTTGTGGCCTTTCTGCCTTGCAGGAGACCGTCGTCGTGGAGCGCTGGTGGAAAGTCCCACTGAGCAAAAAAGGCCGAGAGCCTCGCATCAAACACCCCCGTTTCCGCGTCTTCCGTCTGGTGGAGGACCTGAAGCACCGGCCCAAAGAGCCCCTCGAACTCATCCTCACTGAACCGGTGGAAGGTACGAGACCCTCCCCGACGTTGACCTCCGCACAGGCGTTTCTTAGGTGACCTGAGTTTCGCCGCGTTTCAGGGCCTTCCCTGCCGCCGTCGCTAAGTGAAAACCTGCAGCTGTTCAGTGAGTAACATGGGCCGTTAAGCGAATCTGACGTGGCTCGTCCAGAAGGGGATCACACACACGACCCCAGAGACGCTGCAATCGTCATAAATATGAGCCGGCTGCCCATTCTGTCCGCTGAATTTTGACACACTGACACCGTCATAAATGTGGGAAATGGTCATAAGTCGCTTTTTTTTGTTGCCGTTGTAACTTCAAACGGTCATTTAGGGAGTTACATTGTAAGTCAAGGACTATCTGTACTGTAAGAATACGTGTATAATTAGTATAGAAATTGAATAAGAAGATGGGTAATATTGTCTAATAAGACAGGAGAATATTTAAAGAAAAATGAACTAAGCTATAATATGAAATGAGATTGTATAAAAAAGAATAATGAATATAGAAATTGAATAAGAACATAATATTGTTAAGTAATGTATGAGATTATTTAAAGAAAAAGGTAATAAATAATATATAAATTTGGATATAAAAGTTAGTATGGAATTATGGTCACGTTTGTATGGAAATGTGAAAACCTGGAACCACATTGTTCACCTAATGAGATATTTTATAAAAGATTTTTTAAAAAAGGATTATCTGTACATTGGCAAGAGCTAAGGATCACACACACACGCACACACACACACAAGCCTGCCTCCAAACTTTTCTCCGTATCTCAATTTGCAGACGTGGGAAACCGCGGCGAAACCGTCTTGGTCCACCGGTCTTTTGGCCGTAACCATCTCCTCTTCCGCAACCGGGCCGTTTACGCCTCACCCGAAAACAAGAAGTTTTTCGAAGAGGAAAACCGAGTAAGTTTGCGCCGGGATCCCCCCTACGCAGCGGGAACAGGAGAGAACAAAATCTTGATTTTTTTTTTTCCTTTCTGCATCTCCTCTTCTGTTTTTTTGGTCCATAGTTACGTGAAGAGGGGAAGTTGCCAAGATTACAAAGCCACAGCGGTATGAAGGTATGAAGGCTGGGAAGAATAATTGTCCCCCCAAAATATCCTGCAGGAACAGGATAATTGGCAAGAAATTTTCTGAATATTATTGATAAGTGAGCTTCATTTGAAAGCTGAATTGTGGAAGAGAAGCTGCTATCCATCCATCCATCATGTCTATCTACCCATCAATCCATCCATCTTCTATTTCTATGTATCCATCCATCTATCATATCTCTGCATCCATTCATCCATCTATATCTATGTATCCATCCATCCATCCATCTTATTTATCTAATCCATCCATCCTGTCCATCTATCCCTGTCTGTCTGTCTGTCTATGTCTATTTATCTATTATCTATCTATCTATCTATCATCTATCTATCTATCTATCTATCTATCTATCTATCTATCTATCTATCTATCTATCTCCATCCATTTGTCTATCTATATCAATCATCTATCATCTATCTATCCATCTATCTATCATCTATCTATTTGTCTATCATCTGTCTGTCTGTCTGTCTGTCTATCTATCTATCTATCTATCTATCTATCATCTGTCTGTCTGTCTGTCTGTCTATCTATCTATCTATCTATCTATCTATCCATTTGTCTATCATCTATCTATCAGCAAAAATTACCAGTACAGCAGGGTAAATAACCTCTCCTTTCTCAAAATTTGAATTTTACTCTTATTCCCTCCTTTCTCCCAAATACTAGAATTCTGCTAACAGATCTAGAGCTGTTAAATATATATATATTTATATTTAAAGGTTTTGGGTTTTTTTTAGCATTTCTGGTCATGTTTTGGAGGAACTTCAGCTAAAGCGGCTGGGTTCCCATATCTATCCTTCCCTTGGATGACCAGCTGTTAAGGTTTCTGTCCCTTTTCGTTATAGACTGTCCGGTTTCTGAAGAATTGCACCCTGGAGATTGGTGTGAATGAGTGTGACCAGTGGGAGCTGACGAAAGAAATTGTCTGCCGGCACTTTCTCCGCAATGTGAGGTTTATACATTTCTGGGCTCCTTGGGGATCTCTGAGATGGGTGGTTTTCTTGCAGACGTCTCGTTACCCAACTACGTAACTTCATCAGTATTAGAAGGGTGTGGGGTTTGCTCTTATTTTCTTATACTGGTGGCTTGTTCCGACAGGCATGGTGGGAGGAGTCTTGGTGTTTTCTTGATTAAGTGATGGTTTATTGTTAGTCTGTTGCTCTGCATTGGTAATTCCTTGATTGGGGTATTGTGTACTTCATTGTTGGTCTAGTGTTGATTGTGATGTTAATCTGTACTCATTGGGGAGGGAGGAGGGTTTGCGGGTGAGGAGGTGTTTATATGGTTGTGTTTATTTCCCCGTGGGACTAATGGAGACGTCAGCCTTAATACAAGTAGTCCTTGACTTACAACAATTCGGTTAGGGACTGTTCAAAGTTGCGAGAGCAATGACTGTTTGGCACCTTTTACAACATCCCCTCGGGGACGGGATCGAAATTCCGCCTCGTGTTAGATTGAAACACAACTTTGAAACGCGTTTGCAACCCTGTTGTTGTTTTCCTTCTCCAGCTGGGAGTTGCAGTGCCCCCCCAGGCGCTGACTCTCCCGGAAGAACCCATCACCCAACTGGGCAGCTACTGGTGCGACGTTACGGTAAGCTCCCTCTCGGACTTCTGGCAAGGTTTTGGGTGACCCGGAGACCTGGCCATCCACGGTGGCTCAAAAAGGGGACTTGAGGTTATCATAGAAAGGAAGAATGAAAAATAAAATAAAAATAAACAGGGCCCCCATTAGCAAAGGAGCCTCTTTGTGCAGGAATAGTCTACCTCTTGGGTAGCAGTCGTGGAGGGGCAGATAACCTGGAAGGGGCTGCCTTTTTGGTCTTCCCTCTATGGCAACCCTCCGAGCTTGGTTGCATTTCTTGCAGACGTTTCATGACGCAACTAGGTGGCATCATCAGTGCTGGAAGGGAGTGGGGTGTGTAGAGAAGGAGAAAGGGAAGAGGAGGAGAAGGAGAAGAAGGACCAGAGGAGGACAGTGGCTTCCTTAGTTTGGTTGTTTCCTTACAGACGTTTCATGACCCAACTAGGCAACATGATCAGTGCTAGAAGGGAGTTTGTGTCGAGAAGGAGGACGGTGGTGCTCTCCTCGCTGACATTACCCAATCATTACCCAAACTAGCGCTGATAACGTTACCTAGTTTGGTTATGAAACATCTGCAAGAAAAACAATGGAAACTTTTGCCCTCCTCCTCCTCCTCCCTGGCTTCCAGACCTGCCCAGGTAGGCAGAATGGAGCATTGGGGGTGGGGGGTGGGAGGGGGGCACCCTGAGGCCAAAAGCCTGCCCCCACTTTCTCCCAAGAGAGCGGGAGGAACCCCGTCCAACCGAGAGTTGAGTTTTCATACCGAGAGCTCCAGTTTTTTTTGCTCGCGGCGGTCTCACGGGGCTCTCCCTGCCCCCCCCCTTCTCTTCCTGCGCTGCAGGTGAACGGCCTCGACACCGTCCGCGTCCCACTCTCGGTGCAGCCCTTTGCCGAACCGAAATCCAGCAGCCAGCGGCTCCGGCTCGCCCAGAAGGAACCAGAACCCGCCGAGAGGAAAGGGAGGAAACCTTGAGGCCACCACGAAAGAGGGACCTTTTTTTTCTCTCTCCAGAGCTCTAAAATCGGAGCTCAGGATTATTTTATTTCCAGCCCAAAACTCCCTTTTTGGGGGGGTGTTTGGATTTCCTTGAGCTGGGCACGGTGGGCGAAGCCAGCTGCTTTTGGGGTCCCTTAAAAGTCTTCCAGGGGGGACGAGGGGATCCTGCTTTGGGCCAGAAGCGGGAAGAGGCCGCAGGAACGGCGAATAAAACATCCCCTCTTTAATCGTTGCTTCTTCGTGGCGATGTCCAGCTTTGCAAAGAAGAGCTTGCGCCGTTTTCGAGGCTTCTGGACTCCTAATGGGAGGCCAAATCCATAGTAAGGAGGTTTGCGGTTGATGATAATAATAGCAAACCTGCTGGCTTGAATCCTAGCGGCTTTTCTCATCCTTTGCTCGGAGGGGGAAAGGGGGGGAAACAGTTTTTTTTTTTTCCCCCTCCGGGACTCTCTCCAGGCACCGAGCCGCCCATGAAAATTACGGAGAGACTTTGACTAGGTTAGCCCGAGGCCCAAAGACCAGCGGGGGGGTAGTAGAAGCAGAAAAGTGGCCCCGTCTTTGCATGCCTGCAAGCAAACTCCCCAAAGATTTGATCCCTTTAAAAAAAAAGATCCGCAGCCTGGAAGTGCCCGAGTTTTAAAATCGGACAGGCAGGGCGGTAGCTAAATCAAACCAGGTTTTTGTTTTTTAAAGTCCCCTAATGCTTGAAGGCTGCTGGTGATTCAGATAAACTCTTCTAACTTGGTTGCAAAAAGGGCAAACTGCCTCCCCCCTCCCCGCCTCCAAGGAAGAGTTTTCCTGGATTTGAACTCGGGATGGGAAGAAAAACGGGCCGCCACAGAGTTTAGTGAAAAGGGCTGTTTTCTCTCTCTTGTGGGGTGGGAATAGGGAAGGCAGTCTGCTCACCTTCGCTGCCCCTTTCTTAGCCTCGCACACACACACACACACACACACACTGCTCCGTTGTGCCAGGGTCCTTGCGGGAACCAACGGCGGCGGCGCGTCCCGGAATGGCCTGTTTGCGACAGCCTCTCCAGACCTCGCAAAGCTGTCGTTGCATTAGCAGTCCCGTCGCGGCACCGACTGGAACAAGCTGCCCCCCCCTTCCCTCCCCCCCGGTGTCCTGTCCCTTGGCATCCGAAGGGTCTGCTGCCACTTAATTTATGCCCAACCATGCCTCCTCCTCCTCCTCTTTTCTGTTCCCACCACCATCGAAGGGAACACAAGGCTGCCAGGCCCCCCTCCGTCAGGGAAGATAAGTCAGGGAAGATAAACACAGGAAAACTTTATCCCCCCCAGTAAAGGAGGGATGGCTGCCAACAATCTCATTAGGGCCCTACGTGAGGATGCTGGGGGAAGGGGGGGAGGGGGGTCCGGGATGCACCGGCGGAGCAGGGCATGAATATTCACACGGAGCTGCGCCTGCTGCAGCAGAGCCATCCATTACGGCGGCCTTGACGTCCCACCTTATCAAGGTGACTGCTGAGATCATGTCGGCAGAGCTGGCCAGGCCTGGAGAAGGAGGGGCGGGGGGGGGAAACGGGGAGGGGGCCAGACTGCGGGTGAGGTGGCCCTGGAGGCTCACAAAAGGGAGGGTTGCACCCCCTGGGTCAAGGGGTCCCTTTGGGGCTGCGGGGAGGGGGGTGTCTTCCGAACCCCGACATGCTCAGCGTTGTGGAAGTTGGCTGCAATTCAGCTCTTGGTTGGCCCCTGTCGGCTCTGCCAAAGGGCAGCCACGAATAACAGATAATCAGAGTTGGAAGGGACCTTGGGGGTCATCTGGTCCAACCCCCACCCACCCAAGCAGGAGACCCTATACCATTTATGACAGATGGGCAGTCCAGTCTCTTCTTGAAAGCCTCCAAGGATGAAGCTCCCACAACTTCTGAAGGCAACTTCTGTTCCAGGGGTTGATTATTCTCACTGTCAGAAAGTTTCTCCTTATTTCCAGATTGAAATCTCTCCTGGATCCGTTTCCATCCATTTATTCCTTGCGTTGCCTTCAAAGATGCCTTGGAGAATAGCTTGAACCCCCTTCCTCCTCTCTGGGGCAGCCCCTCAAATACTGGAAGATGCTCTCCTGTCTCCCCTGGTCCTTCTCTTCCCTGGACTAGCCAGGCCCAGTTCGTGCAACCGTTCATTGTATGGTTTTAGCCTCCAGTCCTCTCATCATCCTGGTTGCTCTTCTCTGCACTTTTTCTAGAGTCTCAATATCCATTTTTATAGTGTGGTGACCAAAACTGGATGCAGGATTCTAGGTGTGGCCTTACTAAAGCTTTACAGAGTGGTATTATCACCTCACTTGATCTCCATTGTATCCCTCTGGTTCATACAACTTAGGATTGTGTGGCTTTTTTGGCTGCTGCTGCACACGGCTGGCTCCTCTTTAGCCGGTTGTCCACTAAGAATGCCACCTTGGCGTGTGGCAAGGGGCGTTTTCCATCAAGGTGGAGTGGCCACAGGTGGTATTCCTGGACCCCTCACTGGACTTTTTGACTTGCAACTTAAGCCCAGCCCAGATAGTAAATCCACAGCCCTCGGCTTAACGACTACCGCGGAGCCCTGTTGCTAAATGAAACGTTGAGTTTTTTTGCCCCCAAAGGGTTACGACTTTGTGCCGTTTAAGGGATCGCTGAAGACGTGATGTAAGTACAAGTCGGCTGAGTTTGGATCCCCTGACTGCAGGAGGCTACAACGGTCATCCGTGTGAAAGAACTCTTAGTGGCGCTGCGGCTTTTGAGCTGCGTCACTAAGTGAACCCCGTTGTAAGTCGAGGGCAGCCTGTACAGGATGCAGCCGTGCCTGGAGTTGCTGGCGTTTCATCCCCCCCCACTGAGCTGGGGGGTGGGGAAAGGAGCCATTTTCACACATTTTTTTGTGGGTTTATTAACAACCGATGAAAAGGAAAGAAATTCCAAGAAATATCATAATTCTGGGCCCGTTCGAATTGTCAAAGCAGGAGGCCCTTAAGTAGCCTGGTTTAGCTTCTCCATCATCTGCTCCTGGATCCTCTTCGGCAGCTCCGGGTTGGTGAAGTAGTCTGGGAAGCAAAAAGGCCAGGAAAACGGAAGTTTGGGGTGTTTTTCTCCTTGCCTTGGGCTTCTGCGGGTTGGGCTAGATGACCTCCAAGGTCCCTTGATGGCAAATCGGGGGATTTTTTTTAGCCTATTTCGTTTCCCTGCTTTGCTCCTCCAAGGGAGTGTGTCTGTGTGTGACAGGTCCCAGGTGTGCAAACGGCAGAGGGAAGCACTCTGCACATGGTCAGGGGAGCGTGACACACGCCTCCGGGGCTCTCTTTGCCTGACGCTATTCTCCTGCAGGGCTCTTGTCTGCCCTTCTTAGAAGCTAAAATTTTCTCTTGCGAGGCGGTGCTGATTGAGAAACATCCTTGCAAGGAAAATATTATTTATTGCTCCGTTTGGGGGAGGGAAGGAAGGAAAAGAAAGGAGAGAAGACTAAGGAAAGGAAAGAAAGGGAAGTGAAGCAAGTGAAGCAAGGAAAGAAGGAAAGAAAAAAAAGAGGGAAGAAAGAGAAAGAAGAAGGAAGGAAAGGAGAAAGAAAGGAAAAGAAAGAAAAAGCTGAGAAGGAAGGAAGAGAAAGAAAAAGGAAGGAAGGAAGTTTAAAGGGAGAACCGTTTAAAGTTTAAAAGAGCCGAATCAACTTTCAAGATTCTGTTCAATGCAGAATCTTCAGAAATTGAATTTAAGCAGCCATTGATTTTAGTCTGAACAATCAGCAAGTTATTATTAATTAATCACAACAGGGTTATGCCTCTGTTTGAAACTTTATTTAGCTTGGGAGCAGGTTCTGCTTTGCTTTTTAAATTTATTTATATTTTTTAAAGCCCTGTTTGCTTGGCCCGCTCTCTGGGGCTCCTTCCCCAGGATTAATTTTGGAGGGGGGGTGTCCAAAAAAACCCACATTAAAGCAGGCATCCTTGAAACCCAGGCACCGTGGTTGGGCATCTGATCGGGGCAGAATAGACGTCCTTGTGGCAAAGAGAGAACATTGGAGGGGGCCGTGAAGCCGTCTGGCCAAAAAGAGAAAAAAAATCAGAATTTTCCACGGTGCCCATCCGATTCCCAGCCAATCGGCAGCCCAGGCTGGTGTGTTTTTGCACGCACTTCAATTGGACACGGACACTCCAGATCTCCCAATGGGGTATTGTTCAAATAAATTTTAATACTCACCTGCCGCAAATTCTCGGATATTCTCTGGCCTTTTCATCAAGACGTCTCTGGAAATCACCAAAGGGCAAGGAGGAGGAGGAGAAGAGAGAAGGAGAAGAAGAAGGAGGAGGAGGAGAAGAGGAGGAGAAGAGGAGGAAGAAAGAAAGGAGGAGGAGAGAGAGAGAAGGAGAAGAAGGAGGAGGAGGAGGAGAAGGGAGGAGGAGAAGAGGAAGAAAAGAAAGGAGGAGAAGAGGAGAAGGAGGAGAAGATGGGAGGAGGAGAAGAGAAGAAGAAAAAGAGCAGGAGAAGAGGAGAAGAAAGAAAAGAAGAAGGGGGAGGAGGAGAAGAGAAGAAGGGGAGGGGGAGAGAAGAAGAGAAGGAGGACGAGAAAAAGGAGAAGAGAAGGGAAAAGGAGAAGAAAGGAGAAAGGGAGGAGAAGAAAGAAGGAGGAGGAGGCGAGGAGGAGGACAAGACAGGAGGAGGAGGAGGAGAAGAGAAGGAAGGAAGAGAAGAAGGGGAGGGGGGAGGGGGAGAAGAAAAGAAGGAGGACAAGAAGAAGAAAAGGGAAGAGGAGGAGAAGAAAGGAGAAAAAGAAGGGAAGAGGAGAAAGGAGGAGGATGAGAAGAAGGAGGTGAAGAAGAGGACAAGAAGGGAGGAGGAGAAGAAGAAGAGGAGAAGGAAGAAGGAGGAGAGGAGGAGGAAGGGGAAATGGGGCAGAAAAACAGATTTTCAAAGACTTTTTTTTGTTCCTTCCTTTTTTTTTTGCCTGGCCGGTCCTCGTCCCTTGTCAAATTGGTAAATGAGCCCCTTCCCTTATCGAAAATCGATAAGGCAATTAGAGACCCAGGAGAAACGTCTAATTTATATCTGCCCTCCTCCTGCATCGGCAGAAAAAAAAATTGGGTCTTGGGGGCCCCGAACGGAGCTTTCGATGGGGAAATTAAAACCCTCGGAAAAAGCCTACGCGAGAGGCAGCCGGCCGAGGAAATATTTATCACAATTAAAAATACCTTTTCCTTTTTTTCCTGAACTACCATTCGGGAATCGATAAAGCAATTAGCAAAGCGCTCCAGAAATTGAGGTTTGGTTTTGTTTTTTAAAAGTTGGTTAAAAGAAATTCACCGCTTTGTTAAAAAAAAACTAAAAAAAAAACACCCCAAACCCTAGTTAAGGCCACGCCTGGAATCCTGCACCCAATTTTGATCGTCATATTACAAAAAAAAGAGGTTGAGACTTTGGAAAAAGTGCAGAGAGGAGCAACGAAGGTGATCGAAAGGCCTGGAAGCTAAAACGTAGGAAGAACGGCTGCAGGATTTGGGTTTGGCCCGTCTAGAGAAAAGAAGGACTTTTAGGGGTGAACATGATATCAGTATTTCAATATTTGAGGGGCTGCCCCAAAGAAGAGGGGGTCAAATTATTCTCCAAAGCCACCTGAAGGCTGGAGGAGAAGCAACGGATGGAAACTAACCAAGGAGAGAAGCAGGAAGAAGAGGAAATTTCCTGACAGTAAGGACGGTTAACCAGTGGAACAACTTGCCACTAGAAATTGTGGGGGCTTCAAACACGGGAGGCTTTTAAGAAGAGACTGGACAGCCCCTTGTCTGAAATGGGTTCTCCTGCTTGAGCCAGGAGGGCTGGACTAGAAGACCTCCAAAGGTCTCTCCCAACTTGGTTGACTTCAAACGGTTGTAAATCAAGGACTATCCGTAATCCGTTGGGCCTTGAGAAGAAAGAATAAAATGAAAATCCTTTCGCTCCATCTGGGAAACTGACCTGAGAAATCCAGACAGCAGAACCTCAATTTCGGTGTGAGCCCGGAGGTATTTCTCATTGTTAATTTTGGTGTTGATCTAGGAAGGAAAATATACAAAAGGAAGACCCCAAAAATAAAAATAAAAGTGGTTATTTGAAGGATCACTCATGACTGCCTTGGTTTGAACTATTACTATTCCTAAAATTGCACATTGGGTGGTTCCCCCCCTCACACACACACACACAACCACCATACACACAAAGCCAGCCTCCCCTGCAGGGTTGTGTGGAAGGTAGAAATGGTGAGGCCACATCCGAGGCTTCAGGTCTCCTAAGGAAATTGTATCCTGCAGTCTAATGTCGGCACTAGCTGGGCGTGTTTTCCCGACAGGGATTTTTCCTAGGTTTTTGTCGGTGTGTTTGTGGGTGTGGGTGGTGACAAAGACACTCCTTCGTAATTGTCCCCGGTTGTATAACAAGCCTCAGCCTAAGATTTCTCCAAAGCCCTGGAGCCTTTCCAAAAGGCACTAAAATCCTTTTTAGTATTATGCGGCCAATAATAATAATTAAGAATAATAATGTGGAGGAGGAGATGGAGAAGGAGGAAGAGAACTCAAAGAGGAGGAGGAGGAGAAAAGGAAGAGTAAAAGGAGAAGAGGAGGAAGAAGGTGGCGGAGGAGGAGGATTTCATGGATGTAACAGGAAAAATGAAAAAATAAAAATAAATAAAATATACGGTTTTCCTTCTCTGTCCCCATAAATGTTTCAGAACAATATCAAATTTCCTTGGATTTTTCTCCTTGTTTTCCTGGTTTCATTATATTATTGGCAGTTGGGGTCCTTCCCAATTTCAGCTCCCCCCCCCAACCTCCTCCGTCATTTTCCCCCCAAGCTGACCCACATTTGAACCCCAAATCTCAACTTGGATTGGGCACCAACCTCGGTCCGATTTTGCCATCTTGGCTTTTGCGCATCTGGGTCCCTTTGGGAATCTCGGCTAGTTTTTTTAGGAAGCTGGCTAGTTAGTTTGGGGGAGAAAGCCCCTTTCTTTTCCGGGGGAGGGGGTGTCTTAACATTAAAATTTGTGTGGGGGGGACTGGAATTTCCCTGCCAAGAGAAATGGGCAGCTTGGTCCTTGCAAAAAGCCTGCAGAAACTATGCTTTGGAAAGCATAACGGGGGATCCTTAAAAATTCAGGGAAGGGGGTCCCTTTGCCCTCTCCAGGCCTGCAACTCCCCCCCCACACACACACACCTTGTAGGTCATGAGCTGAGTCTGTTGGGGGCTGAGGGCCCCCCATCCAGGGTTTCCAGACCTGTCGTGACATCAGCCATTTTGCTGGGTGGCAGCCGCTTCCGTCGTCCCTGGCAGGAGCTGCTGTTGGCGCTGTTGCCATGGGGACCCTTGCTAGCGGTTGCAAGGCCTTGCCCGCAGAAACGGGCCTGATTCCTTCCTGCCCCCTCCCGCTTCCCCCCCCCGTTTTGCTTGATTTCTTTTTTTAATCTCCTCCCCTCCCTTTTCCTGCTTTCAATTTCCACACTTGGCAAGGAAAAGCAAATTGCAAAGCCTGCGTTTGAAGAGAAGCCGTGGGGCAGGTGTGTGTGTGTGTGTGTGTGTGGATTGGGGGAGTGAGGTGGGGGGAGTTGCATTCATTTTGCAGCCCACCCCCACCCCCCACCCCCAATGCTGCAACCAGTCCTGAGGTGCTGTTGGGTTGCCTCTGGCCTGACTGGGACTTTTTCGCCTCCTGGGGAGAAAAAATGGTGAAGTTTTTCTACCTCCCCAAAAACCAAACACCCCTCGAATTCTTTTTCACAATCCAGCCCCTGCGGTTGTGACTTGCACCAAGGCCTTATAAAGGGAGGGGGTCGATTTGATGCCTTTGCAGGCTGGGGGTTTGAAGCCCACCTTGGCTCGGCCGGTCTTCCTTCCCTCCCTCCCTCCCTCCCTCCCTCCCTCCTTCCTTCCCTTTTTATTTCATTCCTGTTTTTCTTCCTATTATTTCCTCCATCCCTCACTTCCTCCCTCCTTCCTTCCCTTTTTATTTCATTCCTGTTTTTCTTCCTATTATTTCCTCCATCCCTCACTTCCTCCCTCCTCCTTCCTTCCCTTTTTATTTCATTCCTGTTTTTCTTCCTATTATTTCCTCCATCCCTCACTTCCTCCCTCCTTCCTTCCCTTTTTATTTCATTCCTCTGCTTTTCTTCCTATTTCCTCCATCGTTTTTCCTCCCTCCTTCTTCCTCCCTTTTTATTTCATCCCTGCTTTTCTTCCTATTATTTCCTCCATCCCTCACTTCCTCCCTCCTTCCTTCCCTTTTTATTTCATCCCTCTGCTTTTCTTCCTATTATTTCCTCCATCGTTTCCTCCCTCCTTCCCTCCCTTTTTATTTCATCCCTCTGCTTTTCTTCCTATTATTTCCTCCATCCTCACTTCCTCCCTCCTTCCCTCCCTTTTTATTTCATCCCTCTGCTTTTCCTCCTATTATTTCCTCCATCCCTCCCTTCCTCCCTCCTTCCCTTTCCTCCCTCCCTTCCTTCCTGTTTTTCTTCTTTCATTCTCTTTCTTTTTATTTCCTTCTTTTTTTGCTTTTTTTCTCTTTTCCTTCTTTCCTCTGCTTATGTCCCTTCCTCCCTTCCCTTCCCTTCTCCTATTTTACAATACCCCACACCTCTCAGCTCCTGGATGTCCAGGCAGGGCTGTTCCTTAAAAAAAGAAGAAGAAAAAACCCCAACCCTGACTCCATGAAACAAAGCGAGGATGGAGAACCAGGCCCTGGGTGTGCCTCTGCTGTCTCAGTGTGCATATTTTTGCCACCTCTGTGTGTGTGTGTGTGTGTGTGTGTGTTTGCACAAAGGCGGGAAGGAGCCGGTGTCCCCCTTCCCATCTCCTCCAGGGATGAGGTCATCGTGGAAACGGAGCCGATTCTTAAATCATCCTGCCATCTCCAATATCCACAAACAGGGCACGCTTCTCGACAGATGTCAATATATATTTAAGTCGGCCAGCCTCTCTCGGTCTTCCAAGAAGGCACCGAGGGCCGGCAGCGGCTTGGAACCTGAATCCTTTTTTTTTTTAACGTCGGGAGGTTTAGCCAACAATTTGGGACAGGCCAACTTTCACGTGCCGGAGTTCAGGTGCCCGCCGAGGGCAGGGCAGGATCTCGGGCAAGGCCTGGTCACCTCCTGAGGGCTCAGCTCTGCTCAGTGGCCAGGGAGAGCGGCAGGACTACAGCTCCCAGCATCCTTTGCCCTGGGCCCTGCTGGCCAGGGGTCATGGGAACCAGAGGCCAGTGAGCATCTGGAAGGAAGATTCCCCCAATTTCTCAGCTGTGGGCAAAATGACCTCGGGGCTGCCTGTGTGGAAAGAGACGAAAGCCACCCCCACCCCCTGGCTGTGGTTTATGGAAGACGCCACCCTGGGGACAGCAGAGGCCTCTAACCACTCAGCTGCACTCCTGGGCTGCATGGGATGCAGAAGCAAAAGGCTATCCATTTGGATGATAGATAGATAGATAGATAGATAGATAGATAGATAGATAGATAGATAGATAGATAGATAGATAGATAGATAGAGAAGAGATGGATAGGGAGAGAGAGAAAGAATAGGGAGAGAGATGTGAAAGGGAATATGGATGGATGGAGAGATGGTGATGGAAGGGATGGATGATAGATAGATAGATAGATAGATAGATAGATTAGATAGATAGATAGATAGATAGATAGATAGATAGATAGATAGATAGATAGATAGATAGATAGATAGATGGATAGATAGATAGATATGATAGATTGATAGATAGATAGATAGATAGATAGATAGATGAATGATAGATAGATAGAGAATAGAGACAGAGAAGGATGAGAGTGATAGAGAGGGAATGGATGTGATGCTAGATTAGATAGATAGACAGGAGAGAGAGAAAGAAAGAATTGCTAGCTAGATAAACAGAGACATGGGGGGTGGGGATAGATATAGACAGACAGGGTTGAGATTTCTCTTCCTCGCTTGCGAAGTTGGGAGTCCTGTCTGGATGGGACTGGAGGGGAAAGGTTTGTGGACTGCCTTCCCTCTCCCCCCCCCCCCCAGGCTTGGAGACCTCTGTGCATGCTCAGAGATGCACCCCCACCTTTGCCAGGCTGGCTGGCAGCGCTGGGGTTCAAGGGAAGGCCTTGGAGGTCTTGGAAGTGGGTCTGCACCTTCGTTAGGCCTCCGTTATAGGGCCGTAGCTGGCAGGCGGGGAGGCGAGGGCAGGCGGCTGTGCCCTCCCCTTCCTCCTCCTCCTCCTCCTCCTCCTCCCCCCTCCGCCCCAGCTTTCTTCTAATTGTGGTCTGGCCAGCTGTGTTTCAGCACCGCGGACAGATCCTGAACAATAGGAGCGGCGCTGGCACTTAGGGACGCTCTGCAAATTCCAAACTGGGAGAAGGAAGGAAAGGAAGGAAGGAAAGAAGGAAGGAGGGAGGGATGGGAGGAAAGAAGGGGGCAAAGCCAGGGCAAATCCCCCCTCCATTCCAGCCCCCCCTCCATCTCTGGGTTTCCTACCCCCTCCCTTTCCTTGTGTCCTTTAGGGGAGGGGTCACACACACACACACACACACACACACACACACGAAGGCTTTTGAGATTAAACCAACCTTTCTCCAGCCTTCCCAGTTGTTTTTCCACTTGGAATAAATTGTGGGTGTCTCAGGCCCAAATTTATACGTTGACCCCTTTCCTGGTCCCACTTAAAGGCTGGGCTTTTGGCTCAAGGAACCGGGGCGTTAAGAAGAGGAGTTACAGGATAGGGAGGGTGATCTTTATTCCAGTCTCTCTTGCATTTTGTGGCAATGCAGTTCTCTTGTTGTTGTTTTTTAAGCATCCTGGAGTGTGCCGAGAAAACGCAAGTTAGGCAGAGGAAGAGATGGGGAAATAGAGAGGGAGGGGTTTCGAGGGGGGTGGGTTATTTTTTGGCACCCTTCCTTTCCCCCCCCCCTCCTCAAAACTGGACCCCAACATTTTCCCTCTGAAATGGGAGTTGAAGAGCCAGGAAAAATAAATCCCTTCGGCGAAATGGGGAAGGAAAAAAAAAAAGATTTAGACAAGATGTTTATTTGGGTTGCCCGCTCTCCCAACCAAGAATTGAAGGTGGGAATTAGCAGCTTGGAAATTTGCTGGAATTGAGGGATTTATATCGCCCCACAAGCAAACTTTTTTGGGTTTTATATATTCCGGGGAAGGAAAATAGTGGAAATTCTCGGCGGTTCTGAACGGAGAAGCAGAGAATAATCAGGGCTGTTTAGTTTAGAGGGGTTTTTGTTGTTGTTGTTCCTAAAATAAAAAAGACATATCCAGAGAGATTTGTTGACAGTCCTGTGCCACCCAGAATGGTGCAATGGAGCTTCTCTATTCAAAGATAGTCTACCCTTGGGGATAAATAGAAAAGGAGAGTCACAGCTGCTTTTCCAAAGCTTCTTTGTGGCCCCTGGATGAGTGAAACAAAGCTGGTATTTTTTTTGTGTTTGTTTGTTTGCTGCAACCGAGTTTTCTAAGGCCTTTTGGGTGGGTTTCCTTCCACCATTTGATACAGTGTTTTGTTTCGTTTTTATTCCTTCCAATCTTGGGTATGCATGACTGCCCAAAGCTGGAAATATATATATATATATTCTTTTTGACTGGTATCACTAAACAAAAACAAAAAACCTTTTTGGTTCAGATTCTCGGGCTGTCTGAATCCACAGCCCGTTGTTTAATTCTTGCTAGCTTAGGATGTGATTTCCAGGCCAGGATATGAAGTTTTCAAAAATGCAGTCAAATCACCTCTGGCCCTGAAAAGACCTGTAAGCAATTGCATTCCGTCAACATTGCCTTAGCCTTTTGTGCTGCAAAAGCCACGTAAAAGCTTATTTATTGACTGTTTACTTGATGCAATTTCATTTGCTGCTTTGTAGGGTAACTCTGGGCAGCTTGCAGTGTTAAAATTGCATATATATATTTTTTTTTCCCACGTCATTATAGTTGTGCTTTTAAAGTTGTAGCAACGTTTCGGCAGAATCTCATCTGCCATCATCAGGCTTCTGTATTGGGTTCATCTATATATAGTCTGCTAGTTACAATACTTTGTTTAGTGTCCGTTCAAAGTGCCGAGAAAAAGTTTCTTATGACCAATTTTCACTCTTTATGACCATTGCAGCATGCAAGCCTCGGTCACGTGATCAAAATTCAAACACTCAGCCCCTGACTCGTATTTATGATGGACGCAGTGTCCTGGGGACTCACGATTCCCCTTTTGCGACCGTCATAAATATGAACCATCGGCCGCCTGTCCGAATTTTGATCCCGTCGACTGTACGGATGCTTCAAGTCACTCCCAAGTCCCTTTTTCCTGGCGCCGTTGTATTTTTGAGCACTCACTAAATGAACTGTGGTAAATCGAGGATTAGCTTCATCCCCTCCCACCCACCCACCCACCCATCTTGCAGGGAAGAGGAGAAAAACAGCCCCCAACCCACCCCGCGGGGAATCTGCCAGCCTTTTTGCGTTTTTCTCCCGAGTTGGCACTTGGCGGCCGGTCCCTGACTCTGCCACGGTTATTAGTCGAGGGAAAAGAGGTGGACGGGTTGGAGGCTGGCTTGGTTGGGTGGCAGGGGGAAAAAAGGAAGGAGGAGGCTCCGACCTGCCCCACACTGCCGGACCTGAGCATCCGGAGGGTTGGGGGAGGGAGAAGCCCAGAGAAGAAGGGGGCCCAGAAAGGCAGCGGGGGCACCCCGGAGAAGAACCCAACCCCAAAAAGAAGAAGAAGAAGAAGAAGAAGAAGAAGAAGAAGAAGAAGAAGAAGAAGAAGAAGAAGAAGAAGAAGAAGAAGAAGAAGAAGAAGAAGAAGAAGAAGAAAGAGAGAGACGGGCGGAGGTGAGGATTAAAGACCGCGACGCCTCCAGCGAACCAAAGTTGATCCAGCTTAAAACTTCATTTCAGGGCGCCAGGCCCCTTCCTTCCTCTTCCTCCTCCTCTTCCTCCCCATTGCAGCCCCCCGAAACGTCAGGATGAAGGGTCGGGGAGAAAACTCGTGAAGAAAAGGGCCGGCTTGATTGTTATTTGTGCAACTCCGGGTTTGAAGGGAGGCAGGAGGAGGACCCAAGAACCAGCCGGGCTCCGTTGATATTTGGAATTCTTTGGAATTGTGGTTTTATTGGGGGGAATCCGAATCGAAAGAGGCTGGGCGGAAAAGGACAAAAAACGGACATGCCAGTCCATTAAAGCCAGACCGGAGGGCTCTTTCTCCCTCCTCCCCACCCCCGTTTACACCCCCCACTCCCCCCACCTTTCATCTCCTTTTGTCTCCCGCTGCCAAGTGGGGTGATTCCCCCCGCTTCGTTCTCCCGGTTATTCCGATTTATCTCTTTTTATTTTTATCTGAATTAAAACCCCGCTGTTATCGGAGGTGGGGGGACATAGAGAGAGAGAGAGAGAGAGGTGGGGGGTAGGGGTGGGCCGAGGCTCCGGCGATTCCGAATTTGAGGCTCGCTCCGGTTCGGCGCCTGTTTGGACCAATGAAGGAACCGGATGCCATCAAACTTTTCATCGGACAAATCCCTCGGAATCTGGACGAGAAGGACCTGAGGCCGATTTTCGAGCAATTTGGGAAAATCTACGAATTGACGGTCATCAAAGATAAATACACCGGCATGCACAAAGGTGAGGAGACGGGCTGGAGGGGGGGGGGGGCGGGCGGAGCACCGACAACCCCCTCCAAAGACCCTTCAAAGAGGAGGGGGCTCCTGGCTTTTCCCAGGGAGGGAGGCCGGGGTTCCGAGCGATGCGTGGATGCGGGTTGGGTTGCGGGCGACGGGGTGAGGAGGGGGCGGCAGAGCAGATGGCAGGGGAGGGAGCTGGAGATTTGCATGGATTAGAAAGTGGAGGGAAGCCAACCCTCCCTTCCTCCCTTCTTTCCTTCCTTCTTTCCTCCCTTCCACCCTTCTTTCCTTCCTTCTTTCCTCCCTTCCTTCCTTCCTTCCTCCCTCCCTTCCTCCCTCCCTTCCTCCCTCCCTTCCCTTCTTTCCTTCCTTCTTTCCTTCCTTCCTTCCTTCCTTCCTTCCTTCCTTCCTTCCTTTCCTTCTTTCCTTCTTCTTTCTCCTTCTTTCTTTCCTTCCTCACGTTTCTTCCTTCCTTCTTTCCTCTCCTCCTTCCTCCCTCCCTCCCTTTCTTTCCTTCTTCTTTCCTTCCTTCTTCCTTCCTTCCTTCTTCTTCCTTCTTTCTTTCTTTCCTTCCTCACCTTTCTTCTTCCTTCCTTCCTTCCTTCCTTCCTTCCTTCTCCTTCTTTCTTTTCTTTTCTTTCTTTCTTTCTTTCTTTCTTTCTTTCTTTCTTTCTTTCCTTCCTTCCTTCCTTCCTTCCTTCCTTCCTTCCTTCCTTCTTTCTTCCTTCCTTCCTTCCTTCCTTCCTTCCTTTCTTTCTTTCTTTCTTTCTTTCTTTTTTTTCTTCCTTCCTTCCTTCCTTCCTTCCTTCCTTCCTTCCTTCCTTCCTTCCTTCGCAGGGCACGACAGAAGCCCGAGAGGGCCCCATGTGGCTTTCAAAAGGGGGGGACGAAAGTGCAAACACGAAGCGAGGGGGGGCATGCGATGGGGGGGGTTAGAAGCAGGGATGGGGTGGGGGGTTGAAAAAGGTGCCTAGATTAAGCAGGCTGGCGGGATCCCCCCACCCCCCACCCCCGCAAAGGCGGTTCGGCGGAGCGTGTTTTTTTTTTGCAAGGCGCCAGGTTGGCTTTGTGGCTTGTCGGGGATCCCAACAAGCTGGGATTAGACCGAGGCTTGTCTCGGCCGGGAGTCTGGGGCACGAATGCCTCGCGGGGGGTGGGGGGGGTCGTTTGGGGGGTCTGGCAAGGCTGCCGGCGCTCTTGAGGGAACAAAGAGGAAACCGATGTATTTTTAGCCCGCCTGGCCCGGCGAGGCTTTCCAGGGCGAAAGACGCCAAGCTTGACTCAGCCCCGGCCGGGTTTTTGGCTTCCGAAAGGGGAGGCGGCTGCTGCTGCTGCCGCCGCCGCCGGGCCCGCCTTTGGCTGGCGTGCCCGATGCTCCCCCGGGGCTGCCCGAGAGCAGCTTCGCCTCCCCCGGCGTCACTCCAGGAGAGGGACGTGAGTTTGGCTCGGCTCTCTGGAGGAGGGGGGGGGGGAGACCTGGGTGGGCGCTCAGGGGGTCTTGGGAAGCGGCTCAAACTTGGAGATTTGGACGAGGAGAGGAGGGAGGGAGGGAGGGAAGGAAGGAAAAGAAGAAGAAGAAAGAAAGAGAGGCAGAGGGGAAGGAGGATAGGAAGGCAGGAGGAGGGAGGGAGGAAAGAAGGAAGGAAAGAAGAAAGAGGGAGGGAGAGAAGGAAGGAAGGACTGGAGGAAGAAAGGAATAGGGAAAGATAGGGAGGAGAGAAGGAAGGAGGGAGGGGAGAAGGAAGGAAAAGAAGAAAGGAGGCAAGGAAGGAATGGAGAAAGATAGGAAGCAGAGGAAAGGAGAAGGGAAGGAGGGAGGAGGGAGGGGGAAAAGAGAAGGAAAGGAGTAAAAGAAAAAGACAGAAGGGGGGAAAGTAGAAATAGAGGGAGGGAGGAATAGAGAAAAAGTGGAAGGAAGGGAGAAGGGAAGGAAGGAGGGAGGGGAGAAGGAAGGAAAAGAGGAAACAGGAGGGAGAGAGGGAGGAAGGCAAAGAAGATATAGAAAGAGAGAAAGGAAGGATAGGAAGGAAGGAATAGAGAAGGATAGGAAGGAAGGCAAGAGGGAGGGAGGAAGAAAAGAAATAGGGAGGGAGGGAGGAAAGGAAAGAAGAAATCGAGGGAGGGAGGAAAGAAGGAAGGAAAAGAAGAAATAGACAGGAGGAGAGAAGGGAGGAATAGAGGGAAGGAGGAAATAAAGCAAGGAAGGAAGGAAGGAAAAGAAGAAATAGAGGAGGGAGAGAGAGGGGAAGGAGGGAAGGATTTTTCTCCCCTTCAACACCAGGATAATCTGCACTGCTTTGTAAACATTCCCCTGATTTGCAAAGGAGCGAAAGCAAGAGGCAAATTCCCCGGGGCCAAGTCAGCTAAGAATAAAATCTAATTAACACCCACACTCTGTACTAAAGGAAAGTTTAAAAGAGGCCGAAAGAAAGAAAGAAGAAAACAGACACCTCAGGATTAATCCCCAACTCTGGGTTCCCTTTAATCTGGGTTAAATCCGCAACCCTGACTTCTCCCATTTCCCACCCCACCCCTTTGCCCCCAAACTTTTGGGGATCAAGACAGGAGAGAGAGAGAGAGAGAGAGAGAGAGAGAGAGAGAGAAGTGCTTGTTTTGATCCAGGTTGGCTGCTCCCAGCTCTGATGGATGGAGCAGTCTGGCAGGTGTGCACTGTGCCGTGTTGTGAACAATTTTGGCTCTGGGAAAGGAACTGGGAAGGGACCAGGAAGAGGCTGGGGGAGCAGTCATGCAGCTTTTGCTGAGTCAATTCTCACTTTAAAATCCAGGAAAACAGAACCGCTCTTAGCGTGGGTCCAAAAGGAGGGGTTTTTGAGGGGTGGGTGGGTGAGATATTTCTCTTAAAACAGCTGCAGAACCAGACTCTGAACGATGGACGTTTTTATGCAGGTTCAAGTTTCAACCAGTCCCCTTGTTTGTTTGTGTGTGTTGTTGTTGTTGTTTTTGACAAGAATCACTGAGGACTAGAACCTGAGCTTGTTTTGCAGGGAATCGATTAGCCATTTGACTGCTTGAAGGGCTTGGAGGGGCTGATGTGTGACCCCGAGATCTCTCTCTCTCATCAAGGGTTGGATAGACCCTGAGAAACTTCCTATGTTTTTAGCATCTGTATTCTGGGATATGTGTGTGTGTGTGTGTTTTTTTTCCCTTCCCTTTTTTTTTTTTAAATGCAAATAGTTCATCCATTTTTTGGATGCCTTTTTGATCGGTTTTGATTCGGAGGAGCGGTCTCACCCACTTCTGGGCGGCGAAAGGTATTCTTTCCAAACTGCAGAGATGCCACTGAAAAAAACTTGGTGGGATGGAAATAAATCTTGAACCGTTTTAGGATGGTGTTTGGGGGGAGTGAGGCTGCGTTCACACACACACATACACACATGGAAAACTAATAATTTTTTGCAAGAGGCGATAAGCAAACAAACATTTGCAGTTTCACACCCAGCGGTGTTAAAGTTACTACTGGTGTAAAATGCTACTGGAAGGGGGGGGGGAAGACCACTTTAATTTGTTCCTCAAATTTCTGATCAACATTTTGCAGCCCACCGTGGAAGAGAACCCATTTCAACACCTGAGGATGTTTTGATCTTAAGAAAAACAACCACATGGCAAAACCATCAGTGACTCAGGATTAAGCGCTGAGAATAGGAAGGATCAACTTCCCCCCCTGTGGCACAAGTTTTCCAGGGCAAATTCATCCTGGCAGGTTACTAGTCCTCAAGAGAATGGACTCCTCCACCTCTGCTCCTAAGTTAGCACCTTATATAGGAAGGCTTAGATTTGGATTGCTTTATTTGGCTGAGTTGGGGTGATGAAGTGACATTTGGGGGGGGGTAGGGAAGGCGTCCGTGTTTCTCCAATGATATCGATATTTAATTAAAAACCTCAGTGAAAAAGGATCAAAGGTTTTGTCCTGGAAAAGAAGCCCCGTTTGCATTCCAGAATATTATTATTATTATTATTATTATTATTATTATTATTATTATTATTATTATTATTATTATTATTATTATTATTATGCAAAGGGACACAAATTTTTTTTTTGTTTCTCTGCAAATATTCCGTCTGCTTCTTTCCACCTTCCAAAGTTCTCTGCAATTAGGGGCGACCAGGTTTTCAAACCAGCATTTAATTCGGGTTTGTTTCGAGCGTC
This sequence comes from Notechis scutatus, assembly GCF_049901735.1. Taxonomy (NCBI): domain Eukaryota; kingdom Metazoa; phylum Chordata; class Lepidosauria; order Squamata; family Elapidae; genus Notechis; species Notechis scutatus. The sequence goes on from NC_142022.1 coordinate 10,242,224, forward strand.
GCGGCCTTCCCCTTTCAAACACCCTGTGCTTTGTCACCCTCTCTCTCTCTCTCCCCGGCTGCCAATTTGGAGCACGTGCCAGTCCTTAGGCCTGGCACGAGTGGCTGCCAATGCGGTTTGACTCTCGTCATTTGCGGTCTAACCAGGTTGGTTGGGGGAGTGGGTGAAAAATCTACCCTCGCCCCAAACTGGGCTGGTTTGGATCGCTGAAAGAGGAGAAAAAGGTCTGGTAGCTTTTAGGGATCCACAGGAAAATTGGAGGCAAAATGCCAGATTGTATGTAGCAAAAAAGCTTAAAGTTTAAATTCTGGCCAGTTTGCACACATCACGTTGTGCTAATACAGACTGGGGGGCGGCGGAAAAGGTGTTTTTAATTCAGACAGAAGGGCAGAAAAAAAATCCTTGCTTTAGCCCCCCTTTAGGGCTTGGCCCAATGTGGCAGGAAGACTGTGGGGTGCCATTGCTTGAGAATTATTCTGAATTTACCAAGAGTCTGCTTGAGCCCTGCTATCAAATAAATTGGCTTTCGGGAGGATTTATAAACATTTCTTGGCTTGCAAATGTTGGGGAAGGAGGGTCTTTATCTCTCCCCATGGGGGTGGGCTTGATTTTATTTTATTTATTAAATTTATATGCTTTGTTACTCTCCACCCGCATCCCACCCAATGGCCTCCCTTACTAAATGCTAAGGCCAGGCCCCTTATTCTGCGGCTGCAACCTGGCGTCCTTCAAACCTACTGGTTGAGGACGATGGACATATTTTGGAGGTGTTTGGGATTAAAAAAAAAAAAGAGGTTTAAAGTGAAGAGAGTGGGTAGATGTAACCTGCAGGTTTAGGCAAGGGGGGAGTTAGCAGATCAAAAGTATTTAAAACTTCCCTTAACTTAGAAGGAACTTAAAAGCAGTATGATTTGCCCCCAAGCCCATTCAAGACAGACAGACAGACAGACAGACAGACAGACAGACAGACAGATAGATCTGTTTGGAATTGTTCAAACCCAGCTAGAGAAGGCTTGCCAAAATGTAGAATTGCAAGAAACTTTTTTCTTAAGGAAAAAGGAGGAAGCAAAGAGAAAAGAATTCAAGATATTGATCAAGAACAGGTTTTTCGAGGCTTTTTTCGACCTGTCCTTCTGTAACATGGGGAATTTGAAATAAATTACAGAAGGAAGAAGTGGACATATATTTTCCCCAAGAAAATTTGGAAGGGTTGGGGTGCAAAGGCACCCGACCCAGAGCAAAAATCGGGGCGAAGGGCCTGTCTTTTGGTTAAGATGCGATGAAGGGGATGGATATTTTTTTTTTCCTTAAAATTTATTAAAATGAATTTGAGAGGGCTGCCCATCTCGTGGAAAGTGACTTTGGGCAGTGTGCAATAATCCAATAAAGAAAAGGGAAAAAAACAAACAAACAAACCCAGGATTCGGCTTTGCGGGCGGATTAAAGATTTTCTTTTGGCTCCCTTAATGGATTTTGACAATATTTGGCTTTTAGAAAACATGTCAAAGAGCAATACAGGAAATAAGCAGAGGCTCTTTTTTTGGACTCTTTTCCTGTTCTATGAGTGAAGTTTAATTGAGATGTGGAATAATTTTTGAATTTGGGGGCTGAGATGGTCTCAAGCAGCACCAAAAGAGAGTCAACCCAAATTTGGGAATGGAGAGGAAGCCCATAAGAAGCCCCCAAATTCTTTCTTTCTTTCTTTGTCTTCTCCTCCTCCTCCTCCTTTCTTTTCTTCTTTCTTCATCCTTCTTCCTTTCTCCTTCCTTCCTGTCTTCTTCCTTCTTCTTTCCTCCTCCTCCCTTCTTCTTTCTTTCCCTCCATCTCCCATCTTCTTCCTTCCTTCTTCCTGTCTGCTTTCTTCTCCCTTCCTCCCTCGATCTTCCTTCTTCCATCTCCCATCTTCCTTCCATCTCTTTTCTTCCTTCTTTCTGTCTTCCTTCCTCTTCCTTCCTTCTCCCATCTTCCTTCCTCCTGTCTTCTTCCAGATCCCATCTTCCTTTTTTCTTTCTTTCATCCTTCCTGTCTTCTACCTTTTTCCTTCCTTCTTCCTTTCATCTTCCTTCCTCCTTCCTTCTCCCTTCTTCCTTCTGCATTGATTTGGAGACAGAAACTCAGCGGGGTGGACTGTAAGGAAGGGGTCTCTTTTTGGGGGGGGCCTGGCATCTTTGCCTGCTTTCAGCCCCCCACCCACCCCCCTTTACAGAAAAGCTCCCACTGGCAGCTCGCAGGGCTGGGCTGACGTGGCACCATCAGGCCAAACTACTGGAGCGTGACAAGCTTAGCTTTTCCACTTCGTTGCCTGTTGTGACAGGCAGAGGCTAAATATAGGCCCTGCGCCGAAACCGGGGAAGAAATGGAGCATATTTTGCTGATGAAAAAAAAAATGGGGGGGGGGAGAATAAATACAAAAAATTAAAGATTGGCAGAGAAAGGGAGACCGGCTGGGATGGGGAGGACATCACGTCGGAAAAACTTCTCTCTCTCTTTTTTTAAAAATAAAACTGGGCCAGAGGAAGAAGAACATGGAGCCAAAGCGGATGGGCTTTGTAGTCCTAAAGTGGCACAAGTGTGCCACAGCTTCACACACACACACACACACACACACACACACACACCATGGCTTAAGTTCCACGAAGCTGGAAGGAAAAAATATATACCTGGGTGTACAAACATTCAACCCGTAAATTAACAAGCCAGCTTTCTAAACCTGGTTGTTTCCCATAAAATATCACTTTCTCTCCCCCCCTCCCCCCCCGCCTCCCAATTTAGTGATCTCCGAATCCCCAAACCCATGGCACGTGTTTAAAATTTTGACATGCGGTGAATAACATCTAGAAAAAAGATACTTATAATTTGATACCATTTATACCAGCAGGCGAGATTGGTGTATGGCCAAAACTGGAAGAATGAAGATACCCCTACAGAAAGTGAAATAATAAGGGAAAGTTTAAGTCTGTGCAGAGATGGACAGACTTTAGAAATCAAAGATAAGGGTGAGACAGAGTATTAGGAAGTCTGTAGTAAAATGTATCAATGGCTAGAGTCAAGGAAAAAGAAAGAAAAGGGTTGACGCTTTATAGGAATGAAAGTTAAAAGTTTTATAAACCGAAGAGAATGGAATATAACGGACCAATATGAAATGATACGATGGATGAGTATAAAAGACGGTTGTAAATATGTCTATAATTGTAGATAAATGTAAATAGAAATAATATGCAGCTACCACTATACTAATAACATATGGGCAAAAGGAAATTAACTGTGTATCTCTATACTACAGCTTGTATGGCCAAAATGATGGCCAAGAAAGTCGCACTGTGTTTTTAAAATTTATTCAATAAAATTTATTTTTAAAAAAGAAAGTTAGCAGCAGAAAGTCAGTATGTTTCTGTCATCCTGCCCAAACTGGCCAGATGTTAGCCTGGAGCCCAGCTGGGGAGAAAACCGCCCAACTGTGCTGGCTATCCCAGAGGTGATACGTTAAGGTAGACTGCCTCTGAACACCGGGCTCTTTGGATTTTTGAGTTTGGAATATCTGTTGTCTACCAATTTAGGGGGTCTTTCCTGCAGGGATTTAGAGCTTCCCAGGAAGGGACCATTTGGGGAAGGGCCTACAGATTTGGCAACAAAAGGGGGGAATGTTTTTGGCGAGCCGTGTGTGAAACCCGTGTTTTTTTCCCTCCTGCAGGATGCGCCTTCCTGACGTACTGTGCCCGGGAATCAGCCCTCAAAGCCCAAAGCGCGCTGCATGAGCAGAAGACTCTGCCAGGGGTAAGTCCGAGGGCCGTGCCCGCCTGTTGTGCCAGCCAGGGGGCCTTATCGCCCGTTGCAACTTGGAGCAGATGGCTTCAGCGGCAAACACCATCTGGGTAGGCCTGGGCACACATGGTGCATGGAGTCCTTGTTTCTCCTTGTTTGCCGGTCTCTTTCCGTTGTTTGCAGAGGCCCGGTTTCTCTCCTGGATGATTGCAAGCCGAAAATCATCTCCCAATAGGTTATTTAAGTGTTAAAAGAGAGGCCGGATGTGCTTAAGGGCAGTTCCTTTGGAATTCGCCATCATTCGGGCTCACTCGGAGTATTTTCTGGATCTACTAGTAGACGGGGGGTATTTAGTCAACAGTGTATGACTTTCTCTCGATAAGTCTAGAATAGAATAGAATAGAATAGGATTCAGGGTAGAGCAGAGCAGAGCAGAGCAGAGCAGAGCAGAGCAGAGTAGAGTAGAGTAGAGTAGAGTAGAAGAATAGAGTAGAGCAGAGCAGAGCAGAGCAGAATAGAATAGGATTAAGGTAGAGTAGAGTAGAGTAGAGTAGAGTAGAGTAGAGTAGAGTAGAGTAGAGTAGAATAGAATAGAATAGAATAGAATAGAATAGAATAGAATAGAATAGAATAGAATAGAATAGAATAGAATAGGATTCAGGGTAGAGCAGAGCAGAGCAGAGTAGAGTAGAGTAGAGTAGAGTAGAAGAATAGAGTAGAGCAGAGCAGAGCAGAATAGAATAGAATAGGATTAAGGTAGAGTAGAGTAGAGTAGAGTAGAGTAGAGTAGAGTAGAGTAGAGTAGAATAGAATAGAATAGAATAGAATAGAATAGAATAGAATAGGATTCAGGGTAGAGTAGAGTAGAAGAATAGAGTAGAGTAGAACAGAATAGAATAGAATAGGATTAAGGTAGAGTAGAGTATATATATTTTTAAAGTCTTCACGTAGGTAGAAAGTGTGTTTATGATTAGCTGCTTTTCTACACCGAATACGGCACCCCAAGTGCAGAATCGAGTACTTGGAGAAAAATGAAATGATTTCTTTTTTTCTCATTTGAAAGGAGTCATCCAAGTTTCTAGTCCTCACCGCACCCAGCAAAGCCTGCAAGGAGAATTGTGGGGGGGAGGGGGAGGATCGTTCCCAGGCCTAATCAGATTTGCTTCTTGTCCAGGGCATTAATTCTTGACTTAACCTCCTTTGCTGGGGCTGCAGTGGGGGTGGGGGTGGGGGGATAAACTCACCAGAGAGAGGCGGTCAAGCCCTTGGCCACCGAGGAGAAAAGCCGGCGGTAAATAGGATTATGGAATCGGAGGATCAGCCGCGGCCCTGCTCAGTGAAATCGGGGCGGTCAGGAGAGCCCGGAGGGAGGCTGGCATCTGCCCTGGCAGAGGGGGGGAGCGGGGGGAGGAGGGCTGGGCAGCAGGAAGAGGCTAGGAGGCCTTGACCTGGGTTTAGGAAAGAGCCAGCCAAACCAGGTTTAATCCTGGCAAGAGATTCTGGGGAAACGGCCCGTGTCGTCCCAGGGAGGGGTTTGACCCTGCAGATGGAGGGGTGGAGGGTTTGTTTCTTTATTATTTGGGGGATAGGGAGGAGTGGCTTTGGCCAGGGACACAGCTCTTCCTTCCTTCCTTCCTTCCTTCCTTCCTTCCTTCCTTCCTTCCTTCCTTCCTTCCTTCCTTCCTTCCTTCCTTCCTTCCTTCCTTCCTTCCTTCCCTCCCATGTTTGCCTTCCTTCCTGTCTCATCTCTCTTCCTTTCTCCCTCTGTCCCTCCTTCTTCTCTTTTCTACTTTTCCTTCCTTCCTCCCTCCCTCCCTCCTCTCTCTCTTTCTTTCTTCCTTCTTTTCCTTCCTCCCTTCCTCCCTCCATTTATCCCCTTCCTTCCTTCTTTGCTTCCTTCCCTCCCATGTTCACCTTCCTTCCTTCCTTCCTTCCTTCCTTTCCTTCCTTCCTTCCTTCTTCCTTCATGTCTCATCTCTTTCTTTCTCCTCTTCCCTCCTTCTCCTCTGTCCTCCTCCCTCCTTCCCTTCTTTTTTCTTTCCTTCTCTCTTCCTCCCTCCATTTATCCCTCCTTCCTTTTTGCTTCCTTCCTCATGTTCACCTTCCTTCCTTCCCTTTCTGTCTCTCTCTCCCTCCCCTCCCCTCCTTTCTACCCCTTTCCTTCCTTCCTTCCTTCCTTCCTTCCTTCCTTCCTTCCTTCCTTCCTCCCTTCTTCTTTGCCTTCCCTTTCTCTCTCTTCCATTCTCTCTCTGTCTTTCCTTCTTTCTCTTCCCTTTCGTTCCCTTTCTTTTTCTTTCCTTTCCTTTTCTCTTTCCTCTTCTTTCCGGTGTTCGGGAAGGCGCACCTCCCTCCCTCCCCACCCCCACTGCCCACCTGCCCTCCTGGGCGAGGTCTCCCTTCTGCACCCTCCGCTTTCCTGCCAGCTATTAGTCCAAGGAGGGGAGGTGAAAAGGAGCAGGTGTTTGGCCAGCTGTCGCAGAGCTGCAAGCACTTACCTTGCCCCCTGGCACCGCCTCCTGCCAAAGCTGGAGGGGAGTGAAATTTGCCTCCCACGGCCTGCCTGGTGGGGGGAAGTGGGGGGGGGGCACAGGGAAGAGGCTGCCTGCAAAATCGGAAAATTAGAAAAATCAGACAAAGCCCCAGGCAGCCCCACCGAGGCCCAGCACAGGCCGCTGTTCTTCTCAAATCGGCCTCAAAAATGGGGTTGCACAACTCCACTATCTACTCTTATTTCTCTCTCCAGCATCTGGAGGGTAGACTGCTCGGACACATGGAGATCCACTAAAATAGATGGTATTCTTTACAAAACAAAAGTTCATTGCAGGGGACAAATATATATATATGTATGTATGTATGTATATATAATTTATTATATATATTATATTATATATATTATAATTTATTATATATATAATAAAATATGCACGTATGTACGTATGTATGTAACAACCAGGCTGCAAAGGAGCGCCAAGTCACCCCACGGCTTCCTAAATGCCTCAGAGGGAAGGTTGCAATTCTTACATTCTCAGGTAGACTGCCTTGGCAGCGGGAAGCTCTACTGTGCATTGCCCCCGTCTGGGCCTGCCCTCCCTTGGCTTCTCTGCTCCCCTTGCAAAAAACACACACAACCAGAGATTCCCACTGCAGACATCACGAGATTTCCTAACCTTTTCTTATTTGTCCCCTTATTTTGGGCTGGGAAAAGGATGCTGGGTGGGAATTGCCCAAGCCTTGTGACGAGTTCGAGGATGGGAAAATATGCTAGCAAGAATCCAGATGAAATTGAGCACAAGGCGGGCTAGTAACTCTACAATGCTGGTTTATTCATGCCGTATCTAGGTCTCTTCCTCTTCCTTCTCCACCTTCTTCTCCTCCTCTCCCCTTCTCCTTCTCTTCTTTCAACTCTTTCTCCTCCTTCTCCATCTCTATCTCCTCCCCGTCTTCTCCTTCTCCTCCTTCCCTTCTCCTTCTTCTTTTCTTTCTGTCCTCCTCCTCCTCCACTTCCTGAAAGTTACAACAATTAGCCAGTGGAACTGCTTGCCTCCAGAAGTTGTGGATGTTCCATCAGTGGAGGCTTTCAGAAAGAGATTGGACCACCATTGGCCTGACCCGGTATAGGATCTCCTGCTTCAGCAGGGGGTTGGACTAGAAGGCCTCTGAGGCCCCTTTCGGCTCTGTTACTCCGTTATTACCCCCCTCACTGTAGCCCCTAACCCTGAAGGCTGTTGTGTCCCCCACTCCTGGACCCAGATGCCCCACAAACCACGGCTACAAATCTGCACTCGCTCCCCGCTCGGCAGGAGATCTGGAATTTGGTGGATTATCTCCAGATTTAGTCTTGGGCAGGCCGAGCCACAGGGCTGCACAGGGGGGAGGAGGAGGGGGGCAGGCAAAGCTGGATTAGGGAAGGGGGCATCCATACCTTCTGATCTTCAGCCCCTTCCTCCCCACAACCCCAGGAGGAGGAGCCGCCATCCAGACGAAAGGAGACGCATGCAAAAAATAAATCCCAGTGTTGGTTGGTGTTGCAGAAATTTGGGTATCGGAGGGTGGGCTTCTCTGAGAAATTGATGCCAAAAGGGGGCTATGTTTTTTTTTGCTCCTTTTTTTGGGGTGGTGGTGGTGGAGATGTCTGCAGTAGAGCCCCCTTATTCAGGAGAAGTCTACCACTCTGTCTCCCAGGGGGAGTTCTAAGGAGGCAGACCAAGTTTCTCTCTGCAGGCCCAGGGTTTACGAAGTTGTGGAGCTGGGGATAGTTTTGTGTGATGAATTATTCCCCACCCACCTTCTCACTCCCGGAGCTGTCCTTGGTACTGAGGGTGGGGGGGTAAGTAAAAGCAGAGGGTGGGTTTTTTTGGGGGGTGGGGGGGCTGAGTTGGATAACATTTTTTTTTCAAGTTTTCTGTGGCTGGCTCTCTGGCAGGTTTATTTATTTATCCTGAATAAATAAATCTCAAAACGAGGCCCCCGCTTGCAGTTCTTTCTTTTGTTTTGAAATTTAAAATAAATCAATCAAGATTTCTTTTCATTTGGGGGCGGTGTGAAATAAAGGGCCTTTAGGATAGAAGAAAATAGAATAGAGAATAGAGAATAGAGAATAGAGAATAGAGAATGGAATGGAATGGAATGGAATGGAATGGAATGGAATAGAATAGAATAGAATAGAATAAGAATAGAATAGAATAGAATAGAATAGAATAGAATAGAATAGAATAGAATAGAATAGAATAGAATAGAATAGAATAGAAAGGAAGAAAAGGGAGAAGGGAGGGAGGAAAGAAAGAAGGAAAGGGAGAAAGGAAGGGAGGGAGGGATCGGGAAGGAAGGAAGGATAGAAGGAAGGAAAAGTAAATTAGAAAAAAGGAAGAAAAGGGAGAAGGAAGGAAGGAAAACATAGAAAGTAGGAAAGAAAGGAAGGATTTATGTATGGATGTGCTGATTAAAATTGGTTAAACATGAGCAGAAGGTTGTTTTGCTGTCATTTTAATGAAGAAAGAGAGAGAAAATATGTTAAAAAACCCATCAAAAGTCATCTTTTTCTTTTTTTTTTCCTTTCTCTTTCCCCACTCCTCCTTTCTCTCTAATCTTCCTCTGTATTATTTCTGATGTTATTTTGAGATAGATAGATAGATAGATAGATAGATAGATAGATAGATAGATAGATAGATAGATAGATAGATAGATAACCCCCCCCCCCTTTGGCGAAAACCTTTAAGGAACAATCTCACAGGTTCAGTCTCCAGGGCCTGCCCCGATTTAAACTGTGTGCAGAGATTTAAAAATAAATATATTCCGTGGAAAAAGGCCTTGGAGAGAGAAATGGGAGGAGGAAGGGGGGGGCAGTGTCAAGAGGAGATTCTTTTTTTATTTTATTTTTTTATTTTTTGAAATCTGCTTCGGGTTGCTTTGCCAACAACTCAACCCCCTCCCCAGCCCACAAAGGGCACATCATCCTTTATTTGCTCCCCCCACTTCCCAGCTCCCCCAAATCTGCCTCCCTTTCGCTAAACGCTCCTGGTCATTGTTTATAGAGATAAGTGATGATGTCAGCACGGTTCCCATGGCAACCGGAAGGGATAAAGGAAAGATGAGTGGGTAGTTGCCATGGAGTATTTTCTCCAGTTGCCATAGAGACCGGGCATTTGCTTCCTGGCTGCTGTTTCAAGCTTCCTTCCCCCCACTTCCATTTTTTTCTTTAAAAAAAAAGAAAACACAGTCTTTTTTTTTTTCTCAAATGAAACAGCTTGTCCAAAGTTAAAGACTTTATATAACTTTTCCTGCTTTTCATTTTCCCATGTATGTATGTATGTGCAGATAGACAGAAATAGGAATAGAGATAGCAGTAGATATAGATATACCGATAGATATACCGATACAGATGATAGATAGATAGATAGATAGATAGATAGATAGATAGATAGATAGATAGATAGATAGATAGATGATAGGGAGAAAGAGAGAGTAGAGGTGTAGACGTGTGATTTAATAGATTAAGGATGTAGTTTTGGGCAAGGTTGATCCCTGATTTTTCCCTCCTTTTATTTTCAATTTTGCACTAGTGCAACTGGCAAGATAGCAGTGCTCTTTTTAAAAATGTTTTTTTAAAAAAACTATATGTGTCTTTCTGAGCTTGATGGATCCCCTTTTCTTAATGAAGTCCGTTTGGGAAACAAAAGGAAGTAAATTCAGAATTTCCTCCAAGTTCTCTCTCCTCCCTTTCCTTCCTTTCGTGGCTCCTTCTATTTGCAAACTCAGACTTATCTTTGTTGCTGTTGTTGTTTGTTGTTGTTGCATGCAAAACAAATCAGAATAAAGCAAGCGTAACTCTGTACTTTTTAAAAAGACAAAACAAGGCAAGCTTTCTTCGAGTTTTTTTTCCTCCTGGCCTTGCCTTCGTGTTTATTATCATATTATCATATATGAATGATATTAAGGCAGATATTATGTTTAAAAAGCAGATGAAAGCAAATGGATTTCTCTCTCTTTTCTCTCCTTTGCATCGCACTGAGTTTTTATAACCACTGTCAAATCTGCAAGCAGAAAGAAAGAGCAAGGAGATTTTAAAACACACACACATACACACACACACACACACACACAATTAAATAAGCTTGCTATTTCTCTGGAAGAATAATCATCACGATGCTAATGCTATCCAGGGAGGGAAAGGCAAGGCAAGGCAAGGAGAAACCACACTGGTCCCTTTAGCTGCTACGGTTGCTGTGGCAACAGGACATAACTTGGCAACTGGAGGCGGAGAAAGATACAGGCCTCGGGTGCCATGGCAACCCCATCCGCCATCCCTGCCTCTTGGGCTGTGATAGGCAGGAGGGTGTTTTTGGGGGCATCCTCTCCTGGTTGAAGGAGGAGGCTAGGAAGATTTTGCACATCTGGTAACAGGAGTTGAACGACGACGTGTCCTTCGGAGTTTGGATGGAGGTTTTTGCAAAAAAAAAAAAAAATTGCCACCCTCCAAGCTCAAGGGGGACCCAGGCATTTTCAGGATTGGTAGGGATTAAAGTAAACTTTTTAAAAAAAAGAAAAACCAAAGGGGGCCTTTATATCTGTATTTTATTGAAAGGACTATACTGTCTTGTGTTTTCTTCATGACTATAGAATACTCTGTAGTATGAATAACAGAATGACAGAGCTGGAAAAGGATAGTAGAAGAAGAATAGAATAATAATAATGGAATGGAATAGAAAATAGAATAGAATAGAAAATAGAATAGAATAGAATAGAATAGAATAGAATAGAATAGAATAGAATAGAATAGAATAGAATAGAATAGAATAGAATAGGAGCTGGAAGGGGCCTTGGAGGTCTTCTAGTCCAACTCCCTCCTTAGGCCAGAAGCCTTACACCACTTCAGACAAAGCGTTGTCCAATCTCTGCTTAAAAAGGACATTGCTATTACATTTACCAATTTAAATTTAAATGACTATTCTTTCTTATTCTATTCTATTCTATTATGTTATTATTTTATTTTATTATTATTATTCTATTCTATTATTATTTTATTCTGTTATGTTATTATTATTCGATTTTATTATGTTATTCTATTCTATCCTTTGTTATTCTATTCTATTCTGTTATTATTATTCTATTCTGTTATTCTATTCTATGCTTAGAATAGAATAGGCTGGTTTGGATTCTATTCTATTCTACTCCATTCCATTTTTTTATTCCATTTTATTATTTATTAAATTGATTCACTGCTGTCTCACACTGTCTAACAACTTGGGGCAGCTTATCGCATACTAAAAGCCTAAATGTTAAAATAAATAAATGATTAGCATGAACAATAGTTTTGGGTGGCAGAGATGCCCTCAACTAACCAGCCAGCTGGTGTTGGAAATGTTGAAGAGTGTGGTTCAAAGCCTCCAGAAAGGAACAATTTGGGGTGGTCCTTGTAGTCTTTTGTGTCTATTTTAGCTTCTAAAAATGAAACGGGGGCGGGGGAAAGCAGCTACCACGAAGGCAAGAAAACAAAAAAAGAACAGGACGCAATTGTTCAGGTCCGCTCTCTTCAATAGTTGCTTTTGAGGCCCGTTCCCAATGGATCGTTTGCAACCCCAAAAGCCCCTGACATTCTGGCCTTAAAATTCATTTCTGATTCTTTCAGATGAACCGACCAATTCAGGTGAAACCTGCAGACAGTGAAAGTAGGGGAGGTATGATTTCCTTCTCTGTGTTTTCTTTTTTTGGGGGGGGAGGGGGTTGGGGGGGGGGTATGGACAGGCCCAACCCTTTAATTGGGGTTCTGCATTTATCCACAGATTTTAATCTTTGATTTCTGCAGTTCTAAGCTTCGAGATGATTCTGCAAAGTCTGGATTCTTTTCTATTTTATTTTTATTTTATGTTTCACACCCCGAAATTCCCAGCTGAAAGGTTGGCCTGCGGCTCTGCCGAAGGGTCAGAGGGCCAGTCTGATTTTGCAAAAGGGAGTTTGCCCCCCCCCCACCCCCGCTTTTTGTTTTTTTAACTTTTTGAGCCACTTCCTGCCTCTTTATGTCTACCAGAAGACAGGAAACTCTTTGTAGGAATGCTGGGAAAACAGCAGACAGACGAAGATGTTCGGAAGATGTTTGAGACTTTCGGGACCATCGATGAATGCACGGTACTCCGAGGTCCAGATGGCACCAGCAAAGGTGAGCTGGCATGGGCGATGCCCGCTGCTCAGGGGCCCCCTCTCCTCTGCCCCTGTTTCCAGGTGGAACCAGGGATGAAAACAGTGGTGGGGTTGAAATAATTTAACAACCGGTTCTCTGCCCTAATGACTGGCTGGGTGGGCAAGTCAGGGGGGTGACAGGCGGCACTCGGCCTCCTGCACCCCCCTGGGAGCAAAAACGGGCCACGGAGGGCCACGCCACACACCCCTGAGCCCTGTTTGGGGCCTAGCAGGCCTCCTTGCACTTACCTGGGAGACAAAATGAGCTGCATGGGGCCAGCCAACAGTTTAACAACCGGGTCAGGTGAACCGGTGTGAACCGGTTGAATCCCACCGCTGGATGTAAAGGAGTGTCTGTCAACCTTGGAATTTGAAGATGGGTGGACTTCAGCCCCCAGAATTCCATGCTTGGTGGCTGGGGATTCTGGGATTGGAAGTCCACCCCTCCTCTTTCAGCCACCAAGGTTGAAAAACACGGGTGGGAAAAGTCGAGGAGGAGGTTCCTTTTCTTTCCGGCTTTGCGAAACCAAAACCTCTCTCCTTTTGGGATTCGTTTCCCTTCCCTCCTGTTCTTCTCCGTCAGGCTGCGCCTTTGTGAAGTTCCAAATGCATGCAGAGGCCCAGGCCGCCATCAGCACGTTGCACGGGAGCCGCACGTTGCCGGTGAGTCCGCCGGCTGCTTTTTCTGAGAGACGCTTCAGCTGGTTTGGAGTTGGAAAACGCTGCGGGCTGCGGAAAGCCAGGGAGGTTTTCCTCCCGGTGGGCTCTGCTGCCCTCCTGTGGCCAGAGCGCTCCATTGCAGCTTCTGAACCCCAAATATAGCCCATCATTGGAGGGAGGGAGGGAGGGAGGGAGGAAGGAAAAAGGAAAATAAGAAATAGAGGAAAGAAGGAAAGGAAAGAAAGGGAGGGAGGAAAGAAGGAAGGAAGGAAGGAAGGAAGAAGGGAGGGAGGGAGGAAAGAAGGAAAATAAGAAATAGAGGAAAGAAGGAAAGGGAAGAAAGGAAGAGAAGGAGGAAAGAAAGAAGGAAGGAAGAAGGGAGGGAGGAAAGAAGGAAAATAAAAAATAGAGGAAGGAAAAAAAGGGAAGGAAGGAAGGAGATAGGAAGGGAGGAGAGAGAGAAGGGAGGAAGATTAGAAGGAAGGAAGGATGGATGGATGGATAGATGGATGGAAGGAAGGATGGAAGGAAAGGAGGAAGAAGGGAGGGAGGAAAGAAGGAAAATAAGAAATAGAGGAAAGAAGGAAAGGGAAGGAAGGAAGGAAGGCAGACTCCCCACCTTCCAGAGCCCAGCTTGGGGTCTCTCCTGCCCACCGCTTCTCAACCTCCCCCCCCCATCTGCTCCCCCCCTCCCCCAGGGCGCCTCTTCCAGCCTGGTGGTGAAATTCGCAGACACGGAGAAGGAGCGGGGTCTCCGGAGGATGCAGCAGGTGGCCAACCAGCTCGGCATGTTCAGTCCCATCGCACTGCAGTTTGGAGCATACAGCGCCTACACTCAGGCAGTAAGCGGGATGAGGGCCCTCCTGCTCCCCAAAAAAACCCCATTCTCCCAGGTGTGGGGCAGGGCGGAAACACCAGTGGGGGCTGAGCTCGGCCGCCAGCCTGGCTCTGGGGATCCCGGAAGGGCCCTGTGTGTGTATGGGGAGGGGGCAAGGAAATGGGAGGGGACCCCCCCTTGAGACTCCCCTCTGCCGTCCACAGCTGATGCACCAGCAAGCCGCCTTGGTCGCCGCTCACTCGGCCTACCTCAACCCCATGGCGGCCGTGCAGATGCAACAGATGGCCACCCTGGCCCCCAACGGGCTCATCGCCACCCCCATCACCCCCTCCTCAGGTAAGGAGGGCAGGGGCTCCGCCTGGCCCAGCTCTTCCTCTCTCCATCCCCCAGGCTCCTCAATTCTGGGGATGGACACACACACACACACACACACACACACACACAAAACTTCTAACATTGGTCCCTTGCTCTGCTCTGGGGGGCGGGGCAACAGACACCCCCCCAAAACCTCCTGGGGAAGTGGGTAGGGGGCTCTCGATCTTTGGTGCGTTGAGTGGAGCAAAGGGGAGCCGGGTGCAGAGCACACGTCGGGATGCGTTGCAGACCTGGGTTGGGTTGGGAGCTGCGGGAAAGAGACCCCCCCTGCAGCTCCCAAGTGGGTCTCTCTCTCTCTCTCCCCTCTCTCCCCCCTTGCAGGAAGTAGCACCCGCCCACCATCACGGCCACCCCGGTCTCTGCCATCCCGGCCACCCTCAGCGTCAATGGCTACAGCCCCGTCCCCACGCAGAGCACGGGGCAGCCGGCCTCCGAGGGCCTCTACACCAACGGCGTCCACCCCTTCCCAGGTACCCCTGCCCATCCCACCCCCCCCCGCTCAAAAGGCCTAGCATTTTTTAAGCCGACGGAGGACACAATCTCGGCTAGGAAAACATTGCCGAGTTTAGAACGGTGGGCATAGTTTGAAACTTAAACCCTACCTGTCCGAGCCTCCCTATTCGAAGGTAGTGTACCTGTGAGGCTCAGAAGCCCGGGCTTAGAGAAAAGGCGAAGCTCGTGGTGGGGGCGGGGGAGGGGAGGGCGTGCTCGGACATGTGGAAACCACCGCAACTCTCTTTTAAGTGTGTGTTGTCGTCCCCTCTCCCGCCACCCCCAATGCCACAGCACAGAGCTCGGCCGCCCCCGTGGATCCCTTACAACAGGCCTACGCCGGGATGCAACATTACACAGGTAAGGACAGGTACCCAGGTACACCCTTCAACCCCCCCACCCCCCTCCAGGTCTGGAGATGCCTCCCCCTCCGAAAGCTGACCCCTTCCCACGCTTCCTCCCACAGCTGCCTATCCCACCGCCTACGGACTGGTCAGCACCGCCTTTCCCCAGCAGCCCGCTGCCATCATCACCCAGCAGGCGCCCCCCCAGCAGAGAGAAGGTAAGGTTGGGGTCTGGGACGTCCCTCCCGCTCCTCCTCTTCCTCCTTCCCAGATCAAGCCAGCGGTCATCCCAGCCGCAAACTGCCCGTGGCAAACAAGAAGCAGGGATGATCCCGTTGGGGGCTGTAATACCCTCAGGAACCACTAGAGGGCAGTCAAAGGGGAGGTTTTGCTGCCCCCTGGTGGAGATCTGGATTTTTTTTTTTTTTTGCAAAGAGATGAATGCAGAGTTAAATTTAACACTCAACCGCAGCACCTTGGAGGTGTGTGGGTTTTAGTTCCCAGAATTCCCTGGTCAACGTGCTGGCTAAGGGGATTCTGGGAGTTGAAGTCCACACACTTCTTCAAGTTGCGAAACTTCTCTAGGGGCGGGGAGTTAGTACAAGCAATAGTATTTTTTTCTGCAACTATGGTTGCACCACACCCCCCAGATTTCCGTCTCTTTTACCTGCTGCTTTTCTGCCTCTCACGCAGACACAAAATTCAGAAATGTTGAGGTTTTTTTGCACAGCTTGAGCCGCCCCTCCGAAGGCCAACTTCCTCCCCTTGCAAGCAAAAAACAACAACCAGAAGCTACAACCTGGTTTGTTTTAAAGGTCTTCTAACCAAAGTTACATCTGGCGTTTTAGGGAAAGAAACAGAGGCGAGCCAAACCCAAAAAAATAATGTCACGACAATTTTCGCAACCCGGTTGCGAAAGCCTCCTCGAAGCGTTGGTTGGTGTTGAGCTGAGGATATTTTGCAACCGTCCATCTGTCAGCGTTCCAAAAAAACCAACCAATAACTCCAAGACAGACAACGTCTCCAAAGTTATTTTTATCTGAGTAGTAAACAGGCACATCTGGGGAATCCCGAATTTGAAAGTTTCAGGTTTTCTTGCAATAAGTAAAAAAATTTACAAATCCACCCCCTGCACCCCTTCATCGCATCACATGCCCCAATCGCCATCCAGCCCAACTTGACACTTCCCCTCACCCAGGTGCAGAAACGACATGACCTTGACTGAGAAAAAGAATGCTATTATGTCTAACCATATACGCTCCAAGAAATTCCCCCCTCCCACTTTCCCAGGCTCAAGAATGTAGCAGTGTGGAAGTGTCTGGTGCTAGTATGGCTTCCAAAGCTGACGGCCGTCCTCATATTGTGCTCTTGCCGATCCGTTTCTCCTCCTCCTCCTCCTTCCCGACGATTCGGTTTTCTTTTGCAGGTCCTGAAGGCTGCAACATCTTCATCTACCACTTGCCGCAAGAATTCACCGATTCGGAGATCTTACAGATGTTCCTCCCCTTTGGGAACGTCATTTCGGCCAAAGTTTTCGTCGACCGAGCGACCAATCAGAGTAAATGCTTCGGTAAGGAACGTCTTGGGTCTCCGATGGGCGGTTCGAGCCTAGAAGTCTCCATCGTCTCCACCTTCCTTGGTCCCAAGGAATGGCCATCGAGTGGATTTCTCCAACTTGTATTTATGACGGTCGCAATGTCTTCTTTTGTTCCCTTTGCGACCTTCTGACAGGCAAAGTCCGTGGGGAAGGCGGATTTGCTTAACAACCGTGGGACTCAACAGCTGCGGTGATTCCCTTAACAAGCGAGGTCGTACAATGGGGCAAAATTCACTTAACCGATGTTTCACTTAGCAACCAAAATTTGGGGCTCAATTATGGTCATAAGTCGAGGACTACCTGTTTCTTGATTAATCCTATGAAGGACACAAGCAAGGGGAGTATGGTAGATTCCCAACTGCTCTAATTAAATCATGATTCTCGAGCCAAACTTTCAAAAAACTTCAAAGGATTCATTAGAGGCGACATACTGGCACTCAAAAAGACCATAGATGTCAACTAAAAATAATAATAATACTCCTTTGGTCTTTTTAGTTGCCAGCAGAAAGAGAGTTGGGAAAGCAGTGCATTCCTTAAATGCTTCAGATAATTGCTAGGCAGCCGAAGCTGTTGGCGCGCAAGATTATTACCAGAGAGCATGATTGGGGACTCTTGGCTATGGATGCGTCCCATTGGAGAATATACATCCGGGGTGGGGGAAGACCAGGGTCAAGAGGGAAATGAATGATGTGTCAGAGTTGGCTGCAACCAGGAAATGCCGACATGGCCACTCCTAATAAACCATTTTTTTTTTACTCCGAGAGATGCGGCTAGAGACTTGTGAGTTGAATGGGGGTGTATGTCAAAGTCTTGACAATAGAATTATGAGTTGACACCTGGCCCTTCTCTTTCTTCCCCTCCCCCCCCTCTCTCTCTTCTGCAGGATTTGTAAGTTTTGACAATCCCACCAGCGCGCAAGCCGCCATCCAAGCCATGAACGGCTTCCAGATTGGGATGAAACGGTTGAAGGTTCAGTTGAAACGCCCCAAAGATGCCAACCGGCCGTACTGAGCCCGCTGCCTGCCAGGTGGGTTCCTCGGCCGATCGACCAGCTGCGGAAAACTCGAACCCAGGGCTCGGGTGACTTTACAGGTTCTGTATTGAAGGCTCTTCCTGAACCTGGGCTGGTTTCTCAAAACCGACTTGGCATGTCTCGGGGCGGAAGACGAGCCAAGTGAGGCCACCCAGTTTCCACCTGCCGTCAAAAATCTCTGGGAATTTCTTCGGCTGTTGTTGTTGTTTTTTTCTGCTGGTTGCTTTAACCGGCTCCTTCCCTTCTTAATTTCTGGAGGAAATATAATTTTGTCCTGGAAAGGATTGAAACTTGCAATGGGGCAGGCTTGGCGTTGTGCTTCTATGGGTGTATAATTTCCACCCTGTTGCAGCTCCAACCGAGTTGGGCAGCTAGAAATATTTTTTTTTGAATAATTAGAGGTCCTCGTTTAACGGCGGCCTCATTTTGCAACTGCAGGGTCCTCAAAAGTCACTGAAAGGTCAGCCAAAAAAAATTAGAGGGTGTCTTCTCCTTCAACCAGATGTTTTAGCGACTGTTTGGAGCTTCAACAGCCCTAAAAAAAAAGGTGACTTTTGAGCAGTCCTCACCCTTATGACCGCTGCGGCATCCCGTCTGTCACAGGATCAAAATTTAGGCGTTTGGAAATGTATTTATGACGGTTGCAACATCCCGACCAACAGTCAATGGGGGAAGACAGATCCATTTAACAACTGCAGTGTTTTTGTTTAACAACTGCAGCAGAAATGACCATAAAACGGCTTAATAGCCACCTTGCTTAAGGATGGAGATTCTGGCACCCATTGACGTAAATCAAGGACTTCCAGTAGAGCTGGCAAATATTTTTGAGGAGACTTGCGTAACACACTCTGACCTGATGGGGTTTCCTTATATACCCCATTGCAAAATTGACCCCGTGCCCCCCTCCCACCCACCCACCCCCAAAAATTGGGGGGCTGACGGTTCAACATGGTCAGCTTCAAATGTTCCTGTCTTGTCTCCCTGAGTGTGTAAGTAGCAATGCCATTTTCTTTGGATCAATGTATTTTTTAAAAAATAAAAAAATCATCTCGTTCGGAAATAAAAAATGAAACTTTTTTTTAAAAAAGAAAAAAAAAGAGGGGGTTGGAGAATGATTAATTTTGTCTAGCAAAAAGACATTTTTTAAAAAATAAAAAAAAGAAAAAGGAAGAAAACCAAATTCCCCCCCTTTTCTCTCTCTGCTGTCCGAAAACTCCGCAATCCCGCCCTCCCTTCGGCAGGGGGCCAATCATATCTTGAGACGACTCTGTTGCTAAGCCACCCTTCGTTGTCGCGGGAGACCTAGCTCCGCCCCCCTTGTAAGTTGCATCTTGTGGAATGAACACAAACTAAAAGTTGGTTGTCTCCTTTTCTCCTTCCTCCTCCTCCTCCTCCTCCTCCTCTTATTCCTCCTTTGGTTTGGAAAGGCCAAATCCGGTGTCGTGTCAATCCGAGTTGCACATTTTTATTTCTTATTTTTTGCATGACGAAATAGCATTTCTTTGGATGTGCTGTGAGTTTCTGGTTTGTAGTTTCTTGTTTGGTGAAGTGCTGTTTCCTCTCTCTCTCTCTCTCTTTCTTTTACTCTCTCATTCTCTTTCTCTTTCTTTTACTCTCATTCTCTCTCTTTCTCTCTCTTTCTCTCTTTTTCTTACTTTTGTTCTCTTTCTTTCTTCTCTTTCTTTCTCTCTTTCTCTCTCTTTTTACTCTCTCTTTTCTCTCTCTTTCTTTTCTTAGTCTCGTTCTCTTTCTCTCTCTTTTCTCTCTCTTCTCTCTTTTCTCTCTCTCTCTCTCTCTCTTTTTTCTTCTCTCATTCTCTTTTCTTTCTTTCTTCTTTCTTTCTCTTTCTTTCTTTCTTTCTTTCTTTCTTTCTTTCTTTCTTTCTTTCTCTTTCTTTCTCCCCCTCTCTCTCGTTCTCTTTCTTTCTCTCTCTCTCTCTGCCTCCTGACAAAGCATGCACGCAGGCAAAACTTGCGACACACATGCACCCAGAAGTTCTATGACAACTTGCCGTGGGAAAACTTGCTTATATATAAAAATAAATAAATACTGGAATTGACTCTATAAAGAAAGGACGCCAAAGGAGGGACAAAACAAATCCTAAATGACAAAAATAAAAACAATTTTTTAAGATTTTTTTTTCAAATAATTCAATGTAATGGTGCAATTGTCCTGTGGCGAGTTGACCTCCTTGCAGAATCAAAGGCAGCTTGATTCCCCCTTGCAGATGAATTTGGTGTAAATTGCATCTGTCAAATATTGAAAAATATATAATGTATGTGTGTGTATACATCTATACCCAACATCCCTCCCCTTCCTTCCTCTGCACTTCAGGTCTTCTCACCGTGTGAACGCCATTGTTGTCACTGTCCACCCTCCCGGGCTGTGCTTTTTCTGCCGTTTTCTTACCTGTGCCGTGTTTTGCTCGTCTGGGTGTGGTAGTTCATTTGTTCTGACACATCGGTTCTGTGATGCTCTGTGACGATACGTGCAAATCTCCGGCAGCTTTTTCGTGCCCGCCTCTCTCTTCCCAGCCCTGCCACCTCCTTCTTCTGCCTTTTGCTCCACCAAGCTCCTTTGGGGTGGGGGATTCAGGGGTCCTACGTTCCAAATTCAGGCTGTTTGATCATGGAGAGACGGGCTTGCCCCTCAGGAAAAAGATTCCTGCTGGTTCCCACGACCAGAAAGAAGCCACTAATGGTGGAATTTCTAAATTGAATGGACCGAGTAAATTGTTGCCGTGAGCGGATTGAATGCTTCTCGGCCAATTTCAAAGAGAAGCGGGAAAGAGACACCCCCAAAAAAGTCAGCCTTCAAAAGGGTCTTTTCAGAAGCAAAGATTCTGGTTTAAAGGCCGGACAGCTGCGAAGGGTGTGAGCTTGATTTCTGTGCAAGTGGGATGGCTAAAACCAAGTTCCTATTCCACGTTGAAAGGCCCACTGGCCCGGGATTGGAGAATGCAAAGAAGGTCGTGTTTTGGACCCACCAGGTTGCAACCATCTCCGGGATGGAACTTCTCAAGGTGGACACGGTCCTTCTCCCCTTGGTGGGACAAAGGAGGGACCCCAATTCTGGGGGAGCTCAGCTTGCAATTTCTTCTCCCCCTACCCGTCTTCCCCAGTTTTGTCTCCATCTACCCCTTTCTCTTTCTCTCTCTCTGTCTCTATTCTTTCTCTCCATCTTTCTCTCTGTCTCTCGTCTATTCCTTTCTCTCTCTCTTTCTCTCTCTCTCTTTTGTCTCTATCCTTCTCTCTGTGTGTGTGTGTGTGTCTTGATCTCTTTCTCTTTCTCTCCATCTCTCTCTCTCTCTCTTGTCTCCATCTATTCCTTTCTCTCTCTCTGTCTCTATTCTTTCTCTCCATCTCTCTCTCTCTGTCTCTTGTCTCCATCTATTCCTTTCTCTTTCTCTCTGTCTCTATTCTTTCTCTCCATCTCTCTCTCTCTGTGTCTCTTGTCTCCATCTATCCCTTTCTCTTTCTCTCTGTCTCTATTCTTTCTCTCCATCTCTCTCTCTCTCTGTCTCTTGTCTCCATCTATTCCTTTCTCTTTCTCTCTGTCTCTATTCTTTCTCTCCATCTCTCTCTCTCTGTGTCTCTTGTCTCCATCTATCCCTTTCTCTTTCTCTCTGTCTCTATTCTCTCTCCATCTCTCTCTCTCTCTCTCTTGTCTCCATCTATTCCTTTCTCTTTCTCTCTCTCTCTCCCCATCTCTTTCTGTCTCTCGATCTCTTTCTCTCTGTCTCTTTGTCTTTCTCTCTCTCTCTCTGTCCTCCTTGCTCCGGTTCGTTGTCATCGTTGTCATTGTGGTCATCGTTGTGGGTCTCTCCTGTGTCTCGTTTCCTCTCTGTATTTGTCGGCCTGTGTGTCTGTGTGCGTTTGTGTTTGTGGTCACATGGCATAGTCTGGGTGAGGAGCTCCACAAGGCAGTTCTCGGGAAGCGTGGTGGCTTTGAGGCCGGACTCTGCTCACAGGGGTGGTGGGGGGTGGCTGTCTAGCATCCCACCCACCCATTTTGTGCAGGGTTTCTTTTTTTTTTGTTTGTTTGCAATATTTTCTGACGGCCGGGAAGCCCAAAGGTTATTAAGACTCCATCTCTCTTCCCTTTCACGAGTCCTAGCCAGGATGACAGTTGAGGTGGATAGAATAAATGCGGATGGATTTCAATGCCCCCCCCCCAAAAAAAACCTTAGTTTATTTAAGGAAAACGGGCCAAACCAAGCAACTTTTGAACCTTCCTTGCACCCAGGGTAAATTCAACCAGGTGTCCTGAGCAATGGCTGGTTCTCTGCCATCCTGGTTCTCTCTTTTCGGCATCCTGAGAGGGAGGCCAAGGGGGTTTCTCTTGACATGGTCCTTGCATTTGGAGGCCTGGCTGCTGGGATCTTGGGCAAAAAAAATTAAAAAGGGGAGACCCATGGATTTTGGAGGAGAAGAGATGAGGGAGACAATGGACAGCAAGGTTTTGGCCTGGGGATGCTCCTCTGGGGAAAGACAGAAAGGAAGGAGGAGGTGGATTTGGGAGACAAGATCCCAGCTAGACTGGCCTCCCTGCATGTCCTTGGCCTCCACTCCCTCCCAGTCTCTGTAATCCAGTGGAAAAGCCAAGAAGAGCAAAGATCTAAGGTAGCTTCCGTTCTCTTGTCTCCCCTCTAGGTCTGGAGTTCAAAGTAGAAGCCATCTCCGCTTCACCTTTGTCGCCCTCTCTCCAACGGCCCCCGTTTCCTTCTTCTCTCTGCTCTTCTTCTTCCTCATCCATCTCCTAGCAAAACGGCTTCTTCCGGCCATCGGTTGCTTTCCTCGTTGACTTGACCCCGTTGGCCATCGAGGCTTCTTCAAGGATGGAGTCCCACCAGAACAGCTTCTTCTCCTGCTGCCTCCTCTCCGGCGCGAAATCCATGCCTCTCTCTCCTTTAGGTCCAACCAAGGAATGCCAGGTTGGGGAGGGGAGGGAGACCTGCCTCAAGAAGGTCCCTTCTTGGTCAACGGTGGAACGATGGAGCGTGGAGACTTGGGAAGAAGTAGGACATTGATTTTTGGATGGATTTGAGATGGACTTACTCGAGACGGGTGGATTCAAGATCGGAAGGCAGCCACTTTTTTGGGTGGGGGGCTCATCCTCACAGCATCTTTCCCACTCCCCACTTTCTTCAACTCACAGCATCTTCTTGAAGGCATTGGGGAAGGTTGGGTTGACGTCAACGGTCCAAGCCAAAATTCAGCTACCTCTAACTTTGTACGTCTCAACCACGCAGATGGCCCTTGCAAAAGAGGGGGAACAAACCCCCGCTCTCCAGATGCTACCAAAAGGCCTCCCCGAGTCTCCCTCACCCTAAGCCACGCTAGCCAGAGTCGATGGGCATTGTAGTCCCAGAGGTTTGAGAAAACTGCAGGTTTCCCGACCAGTTTTCTAAGCTCCCTGAGACGGATTATTCAAAGGATAAGTTGACGGTTGCCAAAGAGGAATTTCCCCCAAATAACTAGAGAAGGAAATTTCTCCCCCTCAACTCCTCACAAAAGGAAGTGGAGGAATTTTGAATATTCATTGCTAATAATGTCGATAATGTTTGACATTAATTGCCTATTTTTTTACCCCCCCTTCTTCCCCGCAGCCCCCTTATCAGATTCTTTTCTGGATTCGGAGCGTGCTTGCTTCCAAAATTTTGGAAAAAGACGAGTTTTGGAAGTTTGAAAGGATTATTTTTTTTCTCTGCTGCAGAGACTTAAGTGATGGAGATGAAGGTCAGGGGAGAATGCAGGGAGGCAACCTCCTCGGTGGGGAGAAAAAAAGCTTTGAAATTCAAACCACGACGGCTTTGTTCTAAAAGTTAGTTTCCTGCAGCGAGCAAAGAGGCAAACAAGCTTCCAATTAAACCAAGGTTTCTCAACCGTAACAAGTGGACGATGGGTGGACTACAACTCCCAGGATTCCCCAGCCAGTGGGGAATTCTGGGAGTGGTAGTCCACCCATCTTCAAGCTTGCCAAGATTGCATCCAAATTAGTTTTCTTTCTAATGGCCTTTGGGGGGTGGAAATTGAAAACTGGGCAGGGGTCCCAACGGGGTTGAAATGGCTCGTGTTTTTTGGAGGAAAACCATCCATCCTTTTTTTTTTTTCCTTCGTATGGACGGACGGATGCTTCTTTTTTCCAAATAAAAACAAAATAAAAAATAAAAAAACCAAAGGGAAGGAGGAGGAGGAGGAGGAGGAAAAATGAAGAGGAAGGGGGAAGTGAAGTCCCATCCACAATGTGAAAGCCGACCGAAGATATCAGGGCTCCATTGTAAAACTTAAGACAAAACTCCAGATACGATAAGACGGATCACGCTGGGTTGCTGGTCCATTCCAGAAGACCCTCTTTTTTGGGGGGTCTCCATTGCATCATGACCCGACTCTCCCTCCCTCCCTTCTTCTTGACCGCCTAATCTACAACTCTCTTTACGCAACCCCCAAACTCTGCTCCCCAAACTCTGCTTCCCACTTTCCGGAATCGCTTGGCGTGTGTATAAAACGATCTCCAAGGAGCTCGGATTTCTGGTCCCTCCCGAGGAAGCGAGCTTCACCTGCGTGTTTCTGCCGGCAACGTTTGTCTTTTTAACGCCTCCGAAACGCAGAAGGGTCCCACCTTTAAAAAAAAAGAAAGGGGGAAAAAAACACCAGAAAGAGCAGGAAAAAAATGTTTACAGTCTCTTTTGCTGATCCAGTAATTGTAAATAATTCCATTGAGATTTAGCAGCAATTAATATTTTTTGGGAGGGGAGAAAACTAAGTTTCGATCCTTCGGTCTTCTTGTTTTTGATCTTAGAACAGTTTCAAAACTTTCTTTTCTTTTTCATTCTTTCTCTCTCTCTCTCTCTCTCTCTCTCTCTTCTCTCTGATTTCTCTCTTTTTCTGTCTCTTCTCTTACTCTTTCTTTCTTTCTTTCTTTCTTTCTTTCTTTCTTTCTTTCTTTCTTTCTTTCTTTCTTTCTCTCTCTTTCTCTCTTCTCTCTCTCTCTCTTTTGTTGGGTCTCCCTGTTCTTTTCCCCTCCTCTTCCTTCCTTCGATTATTTCACTTTGGGGGCGGGCTGGGTAGTGGGTTTAATAGTGATTTTGTTTAGAAGGACCAAGGGAAGAAGGGGTTCAAAGAAGTGGGGGGGGAAGGGGGGGGGAACGGTGATTTTCAGACAATATCAAGGCTTAAATTATTGATTATTTATTGCTGTTTACTTTGAATAATTTATTTTTCTCTTCGTTTCAATAAAATAAGCAAAAAACTAGAATGAAATGACACACTTTGGCTCGTAAGAGTGATATGCTGAGGATATGCTAAGAATATATGTGTGTGTGTGTGTGTGTGTGTGTGTGTGTAAAAGAGACATCTTCAGTCATGTTGGTCAAAGGAGGCTTATCTTTTGTTGTTATTTACACACACACACACACACACATATATTCTTAGCCATTGTGTGGTCATTAAGTGACTCTGTTTTCCCCCACTGCCTTGGCTTGTCATACGTCGGCTGGGGAACCTCTGGAACGGCAATCACGTGATTCCCCAGGGACCATAACTTTTGATCAGGTGACCATGGAGATGCAATGGTCGTAAGGACAAGGGCCTATCCTAAGTCACTTATTTTCAGTGGTGGTGTAACTTCGGTCGCTAAACGGATTCTCGTAAGTTGAGGGCCACGTCACAGTGAAAACCGAGGTGGATTGGAGCATTAAAACATTTGAAATGGGACAGAATTTGGGGGGGGTGAGAAAAAGACCCCTTTTTTTCCAATGAATTTTCAGCAACTTTGATTGGAGTTCGGTCCCGGAATCGTTCCCCTGCCAGAGGGAACTGAGAAGAGATCCATTTTTTGGGAGGGGGGTCTTCAGAGTCAAGACAGGGTCTCTAGGAGTTCACAAGAGAGAGGATGGGGGCTTTGGGGGAATGCGCCCCCAAATTCAGCTCCCTCTTGGGTAGGGTTTTGTAAGCCCCCCTCGCCTCGTGGTCCAGCTGGACCCCGAAGCCCTCCAAAGTCTGAACATTCTGGTGGCCCACCAGAACTTCCTCCTCCAAGCCTTCTGAAGTCTGAACATCCAACATGGCCCCTGAGGGTTGAAGATGAAGAGGACTGAGGTTTTGAGGGATCTGGAGGAGAACTAGTCCAAGACGACAACACCCCATTGTCCTCCCTGGTCAATGAGGACCTCCGTCTCAAGAGGAGCTACCTAACTACTGCATGCAAACCTTGGTGCCGGTCACAAAATCCGGGTCGTTGTGGCATGCACGAGGAGGAAGGTCTCTGGCCAGCCCCGTCTTTCTCCATCCAGGGAGGCCCTTCTCCCCATCTCAAGGAGGCCCTCAGAAGACGTGGCACCCCGGCGCCTCAGAGGAAGTCCTTGGTGATGGCCTCGGCGAAGTTGGGGGCTGCCATCAGGATGGCGATGGAGCAGACGATGTGGAAGAGGGCGAAGAGCACCAGGCAGAGTCGGTCAATGATGGCCCCGGCAAACCTCCACTGATTGCAGGTGGCTCGCGCGACGTCTTGGCTGCGGAAGCGTTGGGCCACGTATCTCAGCTCCTTCAGGATGGAGCTCAAGTGGAGGGCGGAGAGAGGGTCCTCTGGGACGGAGGAGGGAGGTTCCGGGGAGAAGAGGAAGGGACGGGGTATGTCCGGGGGTTTGGTGGGGAAGGGGGCAGGCGCGACGGCAGCAATGGGGATCCCTGCATAGACCAAGTGTCCATTGGCGATGGGCCCAGCTGGATGGGTCGGTGGGCTGCCTTCTCCATCACTGTTGTCCGAGCTGCAGCTCAGCAAACTGGGGGCACAGGGGGGGCTTCTCCCGGGTTCTTCTCCTGGTTGGCGCATCCTCAAGAGCCAGGCGCCCCAGTTCAGCACCAGCACCTGGACCTGCGTGGAAGAAAGTGCTGGTTGAGAGAAAGGGACCCCCCGTCTGGCTTGGAGTCCAGACCACTGAAAGGACCGAAGGAGAAGGGGAGATTTATGGATTTCAATGCCCAGAATTCCCCAGCCAGTATGTCATAAAGCATGCTGAATTCTGGGACTTGAAGTCTACTCCTCTAAGGCATGCTGGCAGGGGGATTCTGGGAGTTGAAGTCCACCGCTCTTAAAGTGACCAGCATTGTGAAACGCGGCTCTAGGTTGTGCCATGTTATGATGGAAGCCCCCATTCACGTATGTAAGAATACGAATGTACTCTTTTTTTAAAACATACACACACACACACACACACACAAAGAATTAGAAAAACAGAAGAGCTAGCCAAGAGAAGGACGCTGCAATTCAAGTTGATGAAAGTGCATCTCCGCCAGCTTCAAAGGTGCCATATTACGCCAGCCAAGGGGTGAGATTCACAAAGGGGTACTCCGGCGGGAGACAGAAAGTTTGGCAGAAAGTTACGGAAATTCCATATTTTCAGTCCCGAAAGGTTTGCAAGGAGCTCCCACACACACACACAATTGATGGGAAAAGAGCAGGGATAAGTTTCACGCACACACATCCCCAAGTCTAAAATGGGAGGTGGCACTCACCCATCTTGGCATGGATCCTCCCTCGGGATCGTGGTGATGGTACTGGAGGACAAAAACGGTGGTCATCACAGAGAGACCCACCATACCCATGGTGCTGGCAAAATACTGCCCTGCAGAGGGAAGCAGATTGGAGAAATCCCGGTGTGATCTCACTTGGGCTTTTAAGCCTTCGATTGACCCCCCCCCCAAAAAAAACCCCACAAACCAGCACCCCCAAGAAAAGCAGGGAAAGAAGACCCTTCCAGCAAAACCTCAACAGCCCAACCATCTTCTTCCTTCATGCCAGATTTGGACTGTGCCCGTCGAGACCAGAGGTGGGATTCAGCCGGTTCACACCGGTTCTAGAGAACTGGTTGTCAAAATCTTAAGTAGTTCGGAGAATCAACAAGTACCACCTCTGACTAGCCCCGCCCTCATCTATTCTCCGCCTCCCAAGTCCAAGCTGATTGTCTGGGTCTTCTTGTGTTGCCCTGCACGGGAGAACAGAGCTGGAAAGCAGGTTAGTGGGGCGGGGAGGGAAATGGGGATTTTGCAGTATCCTTCCCCTGCCACGCCCACCAAGCCATGCCCATCAAGCCACACTCACAGAACCGGTAGTAAAAAAAAAAATTTTTGAATCCCACCACTGGTCAAGACCGTTACTGACCGTTCGTCCCTTGCAAATATAGAAAATCGGAGGTGACGCAGTTGCACCCCGAGTTTTGGAGACGGAGGAAGACAGCGGGGCGGGGGGCAGGTGCTCTGGTTGCAATTAAATTCCCCTTCTCCTCACCTATCAGTGGCACCGAGTCGGAGGTGGCTGGCATCACTTCGGCCACCAGCAACATGAAGACGGTGAGTGACAGCAGCACGGTGATGCCTGGGAGAAACCCCCCAAAAAAAGGTTAGGGGTTCCCAGGGAGCTTTCCTTGAAGAGGGATCAGCCCCCGCCTGCCTCAGCCTCAGTCTTCCCATCTGCAACATGGGGAGAGTTTCAGACTGGCCTCCAAATCTGTCAGGTTTAGACCGGTTTTTGGCACAGGAGGAAAGAGATTTATTTAATATTTTTTTTGTCCTCATTAGACCAAGGGTGGGGGAATATGGCCCTTTTATGACTTGTGGACTTCAACTCCCAGAATAACCACTTGTCTGAAATGGTCTAGGGTTTCCTGCCTAAGCAGGGGGTTGGACTAGAAGACCTCCAAGGTCCCTTCCAACTCTTCTATTATATTCTTATTATTCTATTATTCTATTCTATTTTCTATATTCTATTCTATTTTCTATATTATATTCTATTTTCTATATTCTGTCTATTTTCTATTCTATTTTATTATTCTATTCTATTTTCTATATTCTATATTCTATTCTCTTTTTTCTCCTATTCTATTCTATTCTATTCTATTTTCTATATTATATTATATTTTCTATTCTATTCTATTATTATTCTATTCTATCTTCTATTTTCTATTTTCTTTTCTCTTCTCTTCCATTCTCTTCTATTCTTATTATTCTATTATTATTCTATTCTATATTCTATTTTCTATTTTCTCTTCTCTTCCATTCTATTCTATTCTTATTATTCTATTATTATTCTATTCTATTTTCTATTTCCTCCTATTCCATCCTATGCTATTCTACTGTTTTCTATTTTCTATTCTATTCTATTATTTTTCTATTCTATTATTATTCTATTCTATTTTCTATTTTCTCTTCCCTTCCATTCTTCATTCCTCAGCCAGCCATACCGGCTCAGGAATCCTGGGAGTTGAAGTCCACAAGCCATAAAAGGAGCCGCAGTCCCCCCCACCTGTGCTGTAGGCTATCAGGGCCCTTGTTCTACAAAATCTAATTTTGTTTTAAGATGTTTAGTTAAGGTTTTCTCCCTCTCTCTCTTTTCTACCTGCCAAAAAAAATAAAAAAAATAAAAATCTCAAATTTCCGCCTGCCGGTTAAACTCTCTCGCTCTTCCTCTTCTCCCGGCTGCACCCACCAACCTCACCGCCTCTCCTTGCACCCACGAGTTTTACCCAGAGAAATCTTCTCCCCGGAATTGGCGGGCAAGAGGAAGACCAGAAATGTCACGGCCGAAAGGAGCAAGCAAGGCACCAGCATGTTCAGGGCGTAGTACAGCGTCCGGCGGCGCATAATGACCACGAAGGTGACGTCCAGGTAGGGCTCCCGGCAACAGTCGTAGAAAACCCGGTTCTCGCTGCCAGGGACACCTGTGGGACGGAGGGATGGAGAGGAAGCGCCTACTCCCGTGGGAAGAGTCAACTTCAGCAATGCCAGAGGGACCCCCGGATGGGGGAACGTCAACGTCAACTCTTACCCACAAGGTCCCACTCGCCGTTGGAGACGTAGCTGGACGTGTCGCTCTCCAGCATACGGAGGTCGAGCAGCCAGCCGTCGTGAGTCCAGGAGCCAAATTTGAGGTCGCATTTTTGGGTGTCAAAGGGGAACCAGCGGACGTCGATTCGACAGGTGCTTTTTAAGATCCCTGCAGGGAAAAAAAGGGGGGAAGGGAGGGTGAAGAATGGAGGTCGTAAGGAATGGCACGGATTAAAAGCAGGGACGTTTCGTGACCCAGCTAGGTAACATCATCAGTGCTGGTGAGGGTGGCTTGCTCCCTGTTTATATATAGTAGATCAGAGCTGGGTGGTTTTCCTGCAGACGTTTCATGACCGAACTAGGGAACATCATCAGTGCTAGAAGGGAGGGGTTGGAGGAGGAGGAGGAGGAGGAGGAGGAGGAGGAGGAGGAGGAGGAGGAAGCACTGTGGGGTCCTTGGTTCTCTCTGAACTTGGTTGTTTTCCTGCAGACGTTTCATGACCCCACTAGGGAACATCATCAGTGCTAGGATAAAAAGATTTCCTCAAATGGTTGAGTGGCAGCGAAATCTCAAACTCCTTTTCTAAAATTTAGAATTATTTTTCTAGAAAAGTCATGCAGGACCCTGCGTGTAAAATAAAGACATCCATCCTGCAGCGCTCGGCGATTCAGACCTTATGCAATGCATCGGACTGATCGAACGGTTTTATTTTTTTTATAAGAAAAACGAAAAATAGATCTCCTTTTGGTACCCTTCCCGTCTCACCTGGGGGAAGCCACTGGCAGTAACCGCTGGAATTCACCAAGACATGGGTGTGGAGGGTGGAGTCGAATTCCTCGTTGGCACTGAGTAGGAAAATTGGGGAAGGGGGACACAAAGACCCACACATACACACACACAGAGCCCAGAGTCAGAAATGTCCAAGCTGCAGTCAAAACATTTACATTTCTCACCTCGTCCTGCGAGCAGAAAGGACACTTACATCCCCCCCCGCCCAATAACTGCCTAGTCCAGGGGTCTCCCATATAGTCACTTGAAGACTTGTGGACTTCAACTCCCAGAATTCCCTTGGGGCTGGCTGGAGAATCCTGGGAGTTGAAGTCCACAAGTCTTAAAAGTGGACATGTTTGGAGACCCCGACCCACAATTCGAAATCTAGCAAAGGTTACATGATGGATGGAGAGGAGAAAACAAGAATTAAACTCTTTAACTAAACAAACAAACAAACAAACAAAACCACCTCCCAAGAATTTAAATTCTTTAAATAAAAGAATTATTTAAAGCCTGTTGAGAGGTTTTCAAAATCGCCACTGGCTTGATCTTCCGTAACTTTCTTTGTATCAACTCCAGGGACCCTAAAAAGTGTCTCCCCCCCCAATTTATGGAGCCCCGCCTTACCTGTTGTAGAGAAGGATGTCGGGTTTCCACACCTGGTCGGCCGAGAAACGCAGCGTCTTCACCCCGGGAAAGTCAGATTCGTTCCATCGCAAGTAATGGTCATACCAGTACTAAAAAAAAGAAAAAAGCAGGCCATTTTTTACGAGGCGCCTAATTTTGGGGTGCCCTTTCCCTTTTATCCTCCTTAAATTATATATAGATATAGATATTTAAAAAATGTACCATCTGCAGCCAGACATTGGTGGTGAGAACTTGATTCTTCTCGTCCTAAAATAAAATAAAATAAAATAAGGAATGTTTCTTAGCACCACCTTAAAAAGCCACGCGCCGTTTAAAAATCCAAAAAGCACTCTTCTTAGCCAGAGGCCATTTGGTTTAATCCTAAGGCACTGCTCGACTTACGACCGATTCAAAGTTACCACCCACGCGGAAAAAGAGATTTACTGAGGCGGTTTTAGAGTTTGAATGGTCGTCACCTCCTCTCTATCATCCTGAAGACGTTTTGGATTCTTGGCAACATTTACAATCGTTTGCAGCGGTCTCGTGGTTACGTGACCGCATTTTACGCCGGTTTTGCTGAAAACTGGCCTTTCCTTCCAGTTTTTTTTTGGGCAAAAAAAAAAAAAAACCCCGCATCCTATCAGTTTGTTTAATGACTGCAGCGTTTGTGTAATGACTGCCATGATTGTTTGATGTAAAATGCTGCATGCAATTCCAGACAGCCTTTGGAGCTAAACTTCTAAAAGAGGTGGACTCTCTAGCAGAAGGACGTCACGTGGGAAACCCCCCCCCCCAACAATATATATATATATATATATCTTGGAATACAGAAGAGTGACTTCGGCCGGAAAAATGAGGGACCTGTTTTTGTTGCTCATCATCTCCCAGACTTACCAGGTCCATGATCTGCATAAGGCTGAGGGTGAAGTGGACGGTGATGGCTTGGGCGTCATCACTCACCGGTCTCTCCAAGGGGATGTAGTCCTCCATCAGGTCCTTCAGCAGTTGCCGCTGGTGGAGGCCCCCTTCGGAGTCTGCAAACCGAGAGTGGAACATGGGTGTTTTGAGGAGAACATCAAGATCCAGAAGTCGGGGAGGTGTTTTTGCCTGGAATCTCCTACTCTGGGAAGTCCACCTCCTTGGCTCGCCCTGAAGTCAACCTACAACTTGAAGTTATATGGGCGATATAAATCAAAGGGTCTTTAAAAGAAGCGATGAGCACCTTAAATCGTCTTTGAACAGATAAGGGGGCCTCTTGAGCCCTTGGAACCCAAGTTAAGACGGCTATTGTTTCTTTTAAAGACCATTCTATTTATATTGTTTGTATAAATCTGTATGAGGTTGAAGAGGCTAGATATAGCTGGCCTATTGAGAAGGACCGGTGGGGGGGGGGGACATGACAGCAGTCTTCCAGTATTTGAGGGGCTGCCCCAAAGAGCCATTTGTCTGAGATGGAGTAGGATCGCCTGCTTGACCAGGGGGCTGGACTAGACGACCTCCCAGGCCCATTCCAGCTCTGTTATTCTGTTATTCAGTTATTCTGATATTGTTTTTCTTTCCTTCCTTCGTTCCTTCGTTCCTTCCCTTCCTTCCTTCCTTCCTTTCCTTTCCTTTCCTTCCTTCCTTCCTTCCTTCCCTTTCCTTCCTTCCCTTCCTTCCTTCCTTCCTTTCCTTTCCTTTCCTTTCCTTTCCTTTCCTTCCTTCCTTCCTTCCTTTCCTTCCTTCCTTCCTTCCTTCCTTCCTTCCTTCCTCCTCTCCTTCCTTCCTTCCTTCCTTCCTTCCTTCCTTCCTTCCCTTCCCTTCCTTCCTTCCTTCCTTCCTTCCTTCCTTCCCTTCCCTTTCCTTTCCTTTCCTTTCCTTTCCTTTCCTTCCTTCCTTCCTTCCTTCCTTCCTTCCTTCCTTCCTTCCTTCCTCCCTCCTCCCTCCCTTCCTCCTTCCTTCCTTCTCCATCACTGGAGGCTTTTAAAGAAGAGACTGGACAGCCATTTGTCTGAGATGGTGTAGGATCAGGGGGCTGGACTAGAACACCTCCAAGGTCCCTTCCCACCCTATTATTCTATGATCCGCTCCGCTCACGTGATATTTTTTTTTCCAAGAACTCTCTTCAAGCCATGCCACCGTTGCCCATAATCCCCTCCCTCGAACCCAACCAGGGGTTTTTCAACCCAAAGCTCCCGGCCCAGATTTAAATCCCCTGACCCATCTCCCCATGCCAATGGCAGCCCGGAAGAGGCAGAATAAAACCTCCGTGTTCCATGCCCCCCACGGCTCTGCTTCATGCCAATCTGCCACAGCAGGGCTGATCTTGAATGGAGGGGGGGGGGGAAAAAGAGATGGAGAAGGAGAAGGTGCCCCACCCTCGGAAGCCCTCAAGAAACCCTCCCGTCCCTTCCCCCTCCCTTCCCCATTCAGCAAAGCAGCAACGCAACATGCCAAAAATAAATATATATATGTAACTCCATAGGCAGAGAAGAGGGAAGACGGCTGCGTTGGCTTTCATGCCTGCAAAGCCAGAAGACACACCAACGGGCAGAAGGCAGAGCATGACAAAACACACACAAACACACACACAGAGAGAGAGAAAGACATGCATAAAGACGCACACACCATCTAAAGCTCAACAAGGCGGCTATTCTGGACGACAGCCAGACAATATTACAGAGAATTTAGAGTTGGATATTTCCCATAGAAGCTGGACCCAAATCCCTTTGGCATCTCTGGAAACCAGGCAGCCTTCAAAGCAAAGGTCTGGATTCATTCTCGTGTGTGTGTGTGTGTGTGTGTGTGTGTGTGTGTGTGTTTGTGTTTAAGACCCCTTTCCCAAACCCCATGGGTTTTCGGCCCCCACCTCCAAGCCTTTTGAGGCCACCACCCCCCACTTGCTCCTGCCTGGTTGTTATGCCCGGAAAGGTGGGCAGGACAGGTGGGTGGCCGGAGAGGAAGAGGAAGGAGAGGAAGGAAGCACCTCACCTGGGAGGAAGAGGAGGAGGAGGAAGAAGAGGAAGGTGAGGAGGCCAGTGGAGGAATCCGTATCCATGTCGGTTTGGAAAAAAGAGGATTTAAATCCACCCCCGCAAATCCTCCCCGCTTTGGACCAGGGAGCGAAGGAGAAGATGATGGTTCATTCGCAGCTTAGCCAAGACAGCAGACTGAAGCTTCGTTTAGGAGGAGGAAGAGAGAGGGAGGGAAGGAAGGAGGGAGGGAAAGAAAGAAAGAAAAAAGAAAGAAAAAGAAACTAGGTTCCAGCATCCCTTGTGCCCTAAAGCATGCCTCTCTCTCTCTCTCTCTCTCTCCTGGAGACCCCCTCCCCATTTCCAAGGAACGCCCCCCCAGAAATGAGAGAGGCAGGCAAAGGGGTGGGTGGGCTTGGAGAAGGGCCAGGGAGGAAGGAGGGGGGCCGGAGGGTCCACAGGCAGCCAAGATGGAGATGCTGCAGCCAGCCAGCCTACAGAAGAGGAGGAGGAAGAGGAGGCCAAAGGACCGGCCATCATTGTCTCCCCCTCCCCAACCCTCCTCCTCATCCAGCCGGCTTTGACCACAGTCAGCCTCCATCTTCCAGAGGCTCCCATCCCAGCAGGAAGCTCCTTGAAGACTGGCAGGGCCAGCCCAGGGGGGGGGGCACCCTGGAGGTCATCCAGTCCAGCCCCCCACTCAGTTATGGAATCAGCCGCCCCCTGAAAAAGATGCTGGGGTCCTTGCTAGCCACCGATTGGGGAGGATTTTTTCCTTCTTCATTTTATGCCAAATCCAATTTAATGCAAGAGTTTTACAATTATTATTATTATTTTTTTTAAAGGATTGTGCCCTCTCCACATTCTCTCGCCCCCTCACCTTCTTAAATCCGCCCCCCTCCCTTGAATATTATCTGTTATCTGTTAAATGGCTAGGTAGGAGTGCCCAGTGTTGTTGGATACAAGATGGGAAGCAAATAAATTTCACTAATAAATAAAATAGAAGCCTTGGATCATGGAAGGATCCAGACTGACCACTTGGGGCAAGATTTATTTCCTGTTTGGCAGGTGTGCGCACACACACACACTTTGGAAAATCCAGGAAAAAAATAAATCTTCCAAGCAAAATCAACCATTTGGAGCCCACGAGAAAAAGCTATTTTGGCCTTCGCTGGACGGAGAACTTTAAAAAAAAAAAAAAAAAAAAAGGATTTTCTCCATCGTCTTGAGATTCTTCCAAGTAAAACTTCTTTTTCTGTTGTTTTTTCCTCCTTTTTTCCAGGCAGAATTTTAAGATGGATTTCCTTTTCTTTTTTCTTTTTGGTCCTGCTTCAAAAATGATGACTGATTTTTAAACTGAAATAAAATTCGTAAAATAATAATAATAATTACTGACTTCATCCACGCCTGTGTCGGTGTTATAAAAAAAGATTTCAGGATTATTAATGTCAGCTGAGGCCTGAGGTTAAATTAAAATCTAGGAAAGGTTTAAGTGAAATCTTTTTCTGCCAGCATTTCTGGGTCTCAAAACTTCAAACGGCTCTGAATCCCGGAAACCAAGAGTATGTCGTCGAAACATTTTCAAGTTTCTAGTCCACAAGGCTGCCGATGCCCCGCTTAGGAATTACACCCACCAAAATCTAAATGTACATAAAAGCCAGGATGTCAATTAAATGAAATGTACAGTTCTTTCAGGCCCTGGTCGCATGCAACATGCACACACACAAATTATTCCAGAATTTTGATGTTGAAAAGCGTTTTAGTACTAGTAAAAAAAAAATTATTATTATTTTTTTTTAGATTTCTGGGCCGATTCTTTGAATCGAAGTCGTTAAAAACCATCATGTAAACTGCGCCCCTTTGTGGGCCACATAAAAGACATAGAAAGCGAATCAAATGAAGGCTAGGGCCGTTTCATCGAATAAATCAATTTATTTAAAAGAATATGTTACAATTAGTTGTACTAATTGATTCTTACCAAACATTTTTTTTTTTGTTTTTGTTTTAGAGTAGTTAGCTCTAAAGATGAAGAATGCCCTGGGCTCCCCCCTCCCCTGCCCCCTCCCAAATTTCTCCAAGCCCTTTCTCCCTTCTTCTTCGCCAAGACAGTCCTTCTTCACACCCCGAAATCACAGAAAAAAAAAAAAAAAATAACAAGGAATATGCAGTGAAAAATTACAATTAGAAGTCTGTCAAATAAATTAAAACAGTGAGAGACGCACACGGAGAGCACCAGAGAACCCAGGGCTTAAAGATACATATATATATATATATATATATCTTTATTTATATATACTTTTTGACTCGAACCAAGATTTGTAAAAGAATAAAGAAAAGGAAATTTGAGGGAGACGGAGACGGGGTTTTTTTTTTTTTCAGCCTATAATCTTTGGAGAGCAGACTGGGATGTTAAAAACAACTCACAACTCCTGGTAACAGAAAGAAAGAACCGAACTTTTAAAAAAACAGTGAAAAAACACCAGTGGGTTCTTCTTTGCTAACAAAATGCTGTGGTTTTTAAATGTTGCATCCTTAAAGAGAAAGGGAGAAGGGAACACACACACACACACAAACACACACGCAGACAGACACAAAAGCCGTTTGATTTGCTCAGAAACGGAGTAATTTTTGCAACTCCAAACTGGCATTCGTGGTTGCGGGAAACCAAGCCAAGACACGGTTTTGATGGAGAAACAAACTGTTACCCAACTGTTACTGGGAGTTGCTGGTCCTTCCTGCCCCCCCACCCCTCCTCACCTGCGAGTCCCTTCGGACCCCTCCCACCTCTTGGAAACCTGCACCCAAGAGCACCCAAGGGCACC
Source organism: Notechis scutatus (assembly GCF_049901735.1). NCBI lineage: Eukaryota > Metazoa > Chordata > Lepidosauria > Squamata > Elapidae > Notechis > Notechis scutatus. The sequence goes on from NC_142022.1 coordinate 10,278,992, forward strand.
CTGGCAGGGCGGTTGTGAATCAGACCAGCATTCCTGAACCGACGTCCTCAAATCCCCCGTTAAGAATGGAGAGGGAGGTGGGGGGGGATGTTTTTTTGGCTTTGGCACTCTCCAAGATATATGACTTCCAATGGAAGACCCTCCGTCTACTAGCGCGGCCCAATGTGGGAGGCGCACGGCCAAATTTGCACTCTGCGCAGCCCGATTGGCGCTTTAAGAAATGAGGATTGCCCACGCTCTCCGCTTTTTTATGGTTGCTTGGGCTAAAGCAAGGGGCTAGTCCTTAAGGAGATGTGCCCTTCCAGTACATCCTAAGCGCTGATAAAACGTCCAGTAGGATCCGGGAACGATTGCACGCTTTTTAGCGCACTTAGAAGCATCTCTCGCCATCGGGGGCGCACGGCTATTGTTAGTTTCTTGCCACCATGAGGTCTGGTGGGCGCCTTATTTTACCATCCCAGGCACTAAATAGTCCCCAAATAGTCATGTCTGTCTGCAGGAGTGTTTTTGTGGTTAGCAACTGGCAACCCAGGGACAAGTGAGGCCTCAGCTCCCGCGTGACGAATTAGCAAAAGGGCTTTGGCAGGGGGGGTAAAAAAATTTTTTTTAATTTCCCAGGCACAGAGACAAACTCTGCCCCATCTCAACGCCTTGTTAAGCCGGTTGCAATGTCTACTTTCGGATTCCTGGAAAGGAAAAAACTAAATTACTTCTTCTTTCTTCAGCCAAACAGAACCAATGTCAAGCTATGAAACCAAGGAAGCTGTAAATGCCACAAGGGGGAAGCGACAAGCAGAGAAGCTGGATTTTGCAAAGGACTTAAGAGGATTTTCCCCCTCCACCGCTGTATATGTGTGTGTGTGTGTGTGTATATGTATATATATATGTGTATATATATATATATATATATGTAAAATCCAAAGGTTGGGCGAGAAAGCTCCCTCTTTTTCCTCCCCACCCCCCAAAAGTTTCAACTTCAACCTTTCTTAAGCTGCCAATGAAAATTCCTTGCAAGAAAGGCTGCAGAATCTGGGCTGGTTTTCGTTTTAAACCGGGTTCAAATTGTGCCTCCCCGGGAGCTCCGATGCGGCACACAAAAAGGGAAGCGCCGATTGGAAAGTCCCTCTAATGTTAACAGCCTCAATATGAAAAAAAAAAAAATATATATATATATATATACATATATATGTGTGTATATATATGGGCGTGATAAGTTTGTCTCTATATATATATATTTGTTTTTTGTTTTTTTTACATACATACATATATATTTCAGACAGTGCAAATGGATGTCAGGGTTGTTAAAAGAAAAACGGGGGGCTGGAAATGTTCAACAGGGGCCTCAGAAAATGTCTACCCCCCCCCCCAAAATGAAAAAATGCTGGAAACAAGAAACCAGGTGCCCCTCCCCCCAACCTTGTTCTGGATCACGGTGGTTTCCCTGCCCTCCCCTCCCCTCCCCTCCCTCTCCCTCTCCCCCCTGCTTAACAGGACATTCACGAATGGAATTAATATGAGTTTAATACAGTAAACCGTTCCCCTCTTTCTCGAACCTCTTTTCTTTTCTCCTCGTTTTTGAAAAGTGTTAATGTTTTGTGTTTTTTGTTTTCCAGGAAGGGTTTTGGGGTGGGGGAGGGGGGAAAAGGGGGGATAATACGCTCGGTCGGCCGGTCGGTTGTCCGAAGCGGATTCAAGTCGTGATGTCCCGTTGCTCTGTCCGCATTAACTGGAAGATGTTCTGGAAGAGAGAAAAAAGGAGGGAGGAGGAGGAAGAGGGGATGAAGGAAAGAGGCTGAAAACGAGCGTGCCTGTGTGGGGAAGGATTTCCTCGAAGACAGACAGTTTGGTCCAGGGGTTTAAGGCGCCGGAGCAGAAACCGGGAGACGGGGAGTTCCGGTCCCAAAACTTAGGTAGGAAAGCCGGCTGGGTGACTTTAAGCCGATGGCCAGGAGACGGGGAGTTCTAGTCCAGATTTCAGCACGGAAGCTAACTGGGGGGCTTTGGGCCAAGCACCAGGAGACGGGGGAGTTCTAGTTTCGCCTTAGCCATGAAAGCCGGCCGGGTGACTTTGGGACGGGGAGTTCTAGTCCTGCCTTAGGCACAAAAACTGGCTGGGTGAGTTTGGGCCGATCGCCGGGGAGTTCTAGTCCTGCCTCAGGCATGAAAGCCCAGCTGGGTGACTTTGGCCCAGTCCCTCCCTCTCGGCCCAGCCCACCTCGCAGGGTGGTTGTTGTGGTCTCTTCGCCGCCCTGAGTTATGGATAGAAATAATAACGGCGGGCTATAATTAAAAATAGTTAAAACAAACGGCCAAGCGCTCCTCACCTTGCTGCACAGGTTGTCTTTACTGCAGTTCTTGTTGTCCTTGTCGGTGGCTTCCTCCTCCACCTTTCAAAGGAAGATTACGGCTGAGTGGCTGAGGCAGGCCAGGCGCAGGGCGTTCTAGTGCCCAGAGGGCCCAGAGGGCTCTGGTCTTCCGCGGGAAGCCTCGCCTGGCTTCTAGGGGAGGGAGGGAGGGAGGGGAGAGGTCCCCACTGGGTGACACCGGCCCTCCCCAGCCCCTCCCCACCTTCACCTCCTTCCGCCACTTCAGTTCGCAGAAAATGCGCTCGAAACACTCATGCATGTAGTTGAACTGCAGGGAGAGGAAAAATCCCAAATTCAGGGCCCTGGGGCTTTAACCCAGCGCCTTCCTCTGGCTTGGGTTCTAGAGGGAGGCCCCCTCTGCCCCCTCCTCCTTGCCTGCCCCCCTCGGGCTTACGTAAGGGGTGAAGATTTTGACCCATCGTGGCTTCTTCTCCCCTCGCGCGTATTCGAAGCAGAAGGCCATCCCTTCTTCGTCCGTGTCCCACCGCTGCATCTCGTCCCATTCGAAAGCGATGACTTGATTCTGGAAGAATCCCAGCGGGATCAGGGCCAGGATCCGGAAGGGGAGCACCACCCCCACCACCCCAGGGGATCCAGAGGTGGGGAACGCGGGAGGCTCGGAAGGGTCAAGCATGTCCGCTGCCCCAGGGCTTCCCAAAGCGGCGAAGCGGTGTGGACGCCAACTCCCAGAATCCCCCAGCGCCAGCATGGGGGATTCTGGGAGTTGGAAGTCCACCAGATGAAAGTTAATCCACATTGTGGGTATCAACGTCCCCCCCCCCCGCCCAGCCCAACTCAGCATGTACACACCTAAACTCCTTTTCCCAAATTCCCATTCTGAGTAACAGAATAACAGAGTATTGTAAGGGTCAATTGGAGGTCCTTTAGTCCACCCCCTTGCTCAAACAAATGGCTGTCCAATCTCCTCTTGGAAGCCTCCAGTGATGGGAGCACCCAGGACTTCTGGAGGGGAAGTCCTTCCGCTGGTTAATGGTCCTGATTTCGCCTTAATTCCGGGTTGCTTTTCTCCCTGATTGGTGCCAACTTCACCCTCTGGGAAATCTTTGGTTGTGGTCCGCTGGCAGCCTGCGGAGACGGCAGCAGAGTCGGACAGCGGGGGAGGAAGAGGGGCAACTCCGGGAGTCTGGGGAGGACTCGGGTCCAGGTCTGATGCAGACCTGGGCCCAGGGCCATCTGGGAGTGGTGTGCTGACTCTGGAGCCTCCAAAATCTGACAGCAGCGAGGCAGAGGAGCAGAGGGAGCCTGTTCCCAGTGTGCTCATGCACAGAGCTGCCAGAAGGCAAGAACGGTTAAGACAAAAGGGGCGACTCAGGAGTACGGCTTGGAGGCGATTGGCCCCTCCCATTAAGACATCAAAAGGAGGAGCAAAGAGACAGGAGCCTTTGCAGGAAGCAACTTTGCTCGTCCTGGTTGGTTGGAAACCTGAAGCTCCGTGTTGAATTTGCGTTCTGTGTTGGCTTCGTTTAACTAATTGGACATTTAGTTGTTGGCAGCATTTCAAGGGAGATAAATGTGCGTGCTTATCAGACTTATCCCAAGGGATTTTGGCAGGCTTCCGTGGGACTGTTTACAAACTGTGTGAGACTCATGACGGGCTGTGAATGACTAAAATTCACAGCCATGGAAATCAAGAACAAAAGGGTTTTGGGGAACTAGTGTGTGTTTGTGAGTGTCTCCATAAGCCTTGGTCAGAACAATCTGCCCCCAAAGATTTTCCACCACAAACGTGAGATGTTACAACATGAACCCTTTGGCAATGCCATGAGTATTTTTTCCCCCCGCTCTTTTCCTACTCTCTCCTCCTCCTGCTCCTCCTCATCTCTCCGGGTGGGAGCTTCGTCTCCCTTCCCAGACAGATCTGGAGGGTTGGGAGGGGGAAACAGGTGAGGACCCCATCCCCCCCAGAGCTGACCTCGAGCTGGCCCTCCTCGGTGCAAGCGTGGAGCTTAAAGTGCTGGATGCTGATGGCTGTGATGACGTGGCCCTTCCGGCGAGAATCGCAGGAGCAGTGAGGGAAGACGATCTCGTTGTAGCCCTCGCATGTCCGCAACATGTTCAAGTACTGCGGGACAGAAAAATGGGGAAAGGGGTGTGTGTGAAAGATTTGGAGGAAGGGGTCTCCCCACCCACCCAGGCTCTCAACTCATAAACTGTTTCTATGGTTGGTTAGTACTTTCTCCGAGAGTCGTGGAGGGGCCACTTGGAGGTTGATAGGTGCCCCTGAGGGTCACCTGAATCCTTTAGCCGGGGGACCTCCAAGCGGCCTCAACGGCACTCAGAGAGAGCGCTAATGACCAGAGGGACTGCAAGGAATAGAAATCCTTCCACCATCCAGCATTCCATCAGAACCTGAAGAAGCCTCCTGGATGAGGAGCGAGACCTCTTCGAAGAAAAACAAGAAAGTCCAGTGGCCTTTTGAAAGACAGAACCTTTTGGGACAACTATGACCTGGGTGACCCAGAATCTCCAGAGACGCTTCCTGCCGGAAGCGGAGAAGACCTTACCATAACCATCTTCCTCTGTTCTCCAAGCTTCTGCAGCTGGTAGGACTTCTCCTCGGCTTTGATGTAGCCTTTCTTCACATCATCGACTGCCTGGGTGGGAAAAAAACATGGGATCAAGGGAGAATTCCCCCCCTCCACCACCAAAAAGGAGGGGGGGGGGTTTCTACTGTTCTACAATCCCTCCTCCCTCCTCCGTAAGTGCGTCAAGTTCCTCTAGTCCTCATGGCGGGAGGTGGCCAATCAAGTCAGAGCTGAAGAGGGACGAAGGAAATAACGCTAAAAGGAAGGAGAGGATCCCCTTCAGTTTCTTCTGGTCGGTGGTGATGGTAGGAAGATCCGTTTCTGCTCCTTCCCCTCCCCCCCTTCTTGATCTCATGGGAGGGGTCA